>NW_024704742.1:1901477-2253977 GCF_018977255.1 Callorhinchus milii | reverse complement strand
CTCTCTTATTTCCATACCAACCCACTCTTTCTCTGCTTCCTTCCCTTTTTCAGGGGTGGGGTGGGGTGGGGGGGAGAGAGAGAGAGTTTTTGTGATTGATTGCCTGTCGAATCCTGCAGAAAGGACACGAAATTGAAGTCCAGCATTCAAGTGAACAATTAATTAATATTCACATGAATTAATTTCAGTGTCAAACACTGGCCATGGCTAGTCACAGCATTGGCAGATTTGCTTTTATTTTGAGAGGGGGGAGAGAGAAGGAGGTGGGTGGGTGATGGGGTGGGTGGCTGGGTGATGGGGTGGGTGGCTGGGTGATGGGGTGGGTGGCTGGGTGATGGGGTGCGGTGGGTGGGTGATGGGGTGGGTGGGTGGGTGATGGAGTGATGGGGTGGGTAGCTGGGTGATGGGGTACGATGGGTGGGTGATGGGGTGATGGAGTGGGTAGCTGGGTGATGGGGTGGGTGGGTGGGTGATGGAGTGATGGGGTGGGTGGGTGATGGGGTGGGTGGGTGATGGAGTGATGGGGTGGGTGGGTGATGGGGTGGGTGGGTGATGGAGTGATGGGGTGGGTGGGTGATGGAGTGATGGGGTGGGTGGGTGATGGAGTGATGGGGTGGGTGGGTGATGGGGTGGGTGATGGAGTGATGGGGTGGGTGGGTGATGGAGTGATGGGGTGGGTGGGTGATGGAGTGATGGGGTGGGTGGGTGATGGAGTGATGGGGTGGGTGGGTGATGGAGTGATGGGGTGGGTGGGTGATGGAGTGATGGGGTGGGTGGGTGATGGAGTGATGGGGTGGGTGGGTGATGGAGTGATGGGGTGGGTGGGTGATGGGGTGGGTGGGCACTGTAGGGAATCGCTTATAAGATCAATATTAGTTGCATAATGGGTTCAAACCCGAAAGCTGAATGACTTGACCCAAATAATGGATTCACATCAGCGTTGACCCGATAGTGCATCAGATCTCTTTATCAGTAACATACTGGGCAAAGCGTGAGATGGATCGGGACGTATTACGTTTGTCATTTGTCCAAATGTCTAGTCTTATATCCAGAATATCGACAAACCATTGTTTTTTTGTTTTGGAGGGTGAAAAAAAAACCATGTGTTGTTGTCTGTATCCTTGTAAACAGAGGCTCTTAAAAGGGAGGTGTTATTTTTCTAAAGTTTAAATTAACATTTTATTTTTTTTTATCAAAAACCACCTTCTACACTCGCTTTTACTGTATTGTTCAACGACTCCTTGGAAACAAGAGTTAACAGTGGACTTGTACCTTATCCACTCTTGTCAGCCCGCGTTTCGAGGTCAACACATTCACAGTGCTTTCTTTTCTTTCTTTCTTTCTTTCTTTCTTTCTTTCTTTCTTTCTTTCTTTCTTTCTTTCTTTCTTTCTTTCTTTCTTTCTTTCTTTCTTTCTTTCTTTCTTTCTTTCTTTCTTTCTTTCTTTCTTTCTTTCTTTCTTTCCTTCCTTCCTTCCTTCCTTCCTTCCTTCCTTCCTTCCTTCCTTCCTTCCTTCCTTCCTTCTTTCCTTCCTTCCTTCCTTCCTTCCTTCGTTTGTTTATTTGTTTGTATTTCTTAAAAGTGGAATTAAAGATATTTCATCCAAAGGAGAGTGAGAGAGAGTGTGTGTGCAAATGGGACCTTGGAAGTGCAGCCCTTCTGCAATCCTCCCACCAAATACCAACAATACAGGAGAGAGCTTTCCCTCAGCTCTTGTAAAGTTAATGGGATTACCTCCACCGCGGTTACCTTTTATTCTCCAGTCTCAACTCTCCTCATGTATTTCCTGAAATTGATTTAACTTTCCTCTTAGACTTTTAGGCCAAAAAAAAATGACACATCCCTTTTTTCTCTCTCTCTCTCTCTCTCTCTCTCTCGCTTTCTATCTCCCTCAGTCCTGAATGTCCTCTTGGCCTGAAAGGCTCTGTACAAAAAGTTCTAACCTGACGATCAATCGTGACGGTTTGAGAGGAGTGAGAGGGTCAACATTTTGTCCGTTTCCGTTTCAGATCGAAGCAATTGTTTTTTTTCTTTAAAAAAATCACATGTGAGGAATGTTCTATGTTTGCACTTGTGTCTCTGGTGGGATCTCAGGGTGGGAGACCAGCGATTGATGGAAACTTAGCCACTGACAGCAAGACTCAGGGTCGGATTGCGGAAACGTTCGGATGGACAATTCAGGAATGCTGTGGGAGTTCGACTTCTTTCACCGGATGGACTTAAAAATTAACATTAATCATCGTTCTTTCCCTTCTCTTGCATTTCTGTATTACAGTCGATTCACTTCACGGTATATTCCGTGAAGCGCCTTGAGACGTATATCAACGACGTGATAAGGCGCTGTGTCGAATGCAAGGATTATTTTTATTAATCGGCTTCATGCGATCCACTACGCGAAAACCCAAACATCATTGAAACCGGATATCATTTCCCCCCCTGATTGGTTCCACTTGTTCTTTCGTACTCCGGCCCTTTGCTCTCCCTTCGCTCACTCTTCCCGACCTCGCTTCCTTGTCTTTCTCTCTTGTCGCCGCTTTGTTGCGGGGAGTTTAGCAGTGGATGTGTAGGAAACCCAGCGCTTGTGAATTGCTTTGCCAGTTAGGGCGGTCGAGCTCAATCCAAACCCCTTCAAAAGAGAGGAAGAAACATTTGGCGGATACATGTAAGGGTTTTGGAGCACGGACGTCAAGTGGCCAAGCTTAGCTCAGCAGCTGAACCCAATATCAAAGGGATAATAAGAGTAAAATAACCATGAAAATATACAGTCTGTATAGCATATTCTGCAATGCACTTTGAGACATCTCAACTACCCAGTAAGGCGCTATATCAAAGGCAATGATCATTATTACTATTATTATTATTATTATGAGTTACAGGAGTCCTGTAGCTCATAATAATAATCTGTTTGCCTAGCAGGTAAGTAGGAACCTGGTCGATAGTCGATTGGCGGATCACTTTTCCGGGGGCAATAATTCCTTAAAAAAATAATACATTGGTCACTTCGATCCACGGCTGTCTGTGGGGACGCTGCTGTACTCAATTGGCTGCCGCGTTTCGCCCACAAATGTACAGTCAATTCACTTCACAGTATAGTCTGTGAAGCGCTTTGAGACGTCTCGAAAATATGATAAGGCGCTGTATCAAATGCAAGGATTATTATTATCGTTCAGCTTCCCGAATGGGGAAGGGACAACCTTTGCTTTGAGTGTGTCCAGCAGATAGGGGGCGCTACACACAGGGATTGGAAGCGTGTTTCTCCACTTACCATCAGTCACTGCGGGTCCAAGATGCCTTAAAGGATTGCTCCTTCCAGATAAAGTAACAGGAACTGCCCTGAGGCCAAAATACAACTGTCCAACAAAGTCAGAGGCAAATTTCAAATAAAATATTTAAAGTCTCAATACACATAAACACGTGTCCGTCCTGTTTCAGCACCATCCAGTTCCCAACCATTCATTTTATTTATTATCGCCTTATGTACTTCGCCCACAAAATACACAGTCAATTCACTTTACAGTGTATCCTGTGAGGCGCTTTGAGACGTCTCGAAGACGTGATAAGATAAGGCGCCGTATCCAATGCCAGGATTACTTTTATTATTATTGGGTTGAGTACACACGTCTTTCTCGTTCTACCTAAAGGTAGAAACGTGGGAGGGAGCGAGGTGGTGTATCTTAAATAACGTTGCAAGGCTGCACATGCTGGAGTGACATTGGGAAATCCACTAAATCATTCGCTGCCACAGATTCCGAGAGAAAGAAAGCTTCTTAAAAAAAAATAACAGCATGAAATAATCACCTGTGTGTGGCTGCTGCAGTTTGACCTGGTGGCAGCGAGGTAAGCGTTACAAGCTCTGCACTTGGGATCACACAGACCCACCTCGCTCCCCTTTACAGTATACACAAGCTTAAACGAACCTGAATTTGTGTGTGTGTCTGTGGGGTGTGTGTGTGTGTGTACGTGCTTGTGTGTGTATTGGTGTGTGTGTGCTGTGGTGTGTGGTGGTGGTGTGTATGTGCTTGTGTGTGTGTGTGGTGATGTGTGCGGTGGTGTGTATGTGCTTGTGTGTGTGTGTGTGTGGTGATGTGTGCGGTGGTGTGTATGTGCTTGTGTGTGTGTGTGTGGTGATGTGTGCGGTGGTGTGTATGTGCTTGTGTGTGTGTGTGTGTGTGGTGATGTGTGCGGTGGTGTGTGTGTGTGTGCGCGCGTGTGTGTGTGTGGTGATGTGTGTGCGCTTGTGTGTGTGTGAGGTGATGTGTGTGTGTGTGTGTGGTGATGTGTGCAGTGGTGTGTGTGTGCTTGTGTGTGTGTGTGTGTGTGTGTGTGTGGTGATGTGTGCGGTGGTGTGTGTGTGTGTGCGCGCGTGTGTGTGTGTGGTGATGTGTGTGCGCTTGTGTGTGTGTGAGGTGATGTGTGTGTGTGTGTGTGTGTGGTGATGTGTGCAGTGGTGTGTGTGTGCTTGTGTGTGTGTGAGTGGGTGTGGTGATGTGTGCGGTTGTGTGTGTGTGTTGATGTGTGTGTGCGGTTGTGTGTGTGTGTGTGTGAGTGTGTGTGGTGATGTGTGTGGTTGTGTGTGTGTTGATGTGTGTGTGTGTGTTGATGTGTGTGCGTGTGTGCGGTTGTGTGTGTGTGTGTGTGTGTTGATGTGTGTGTGTGTGTGTGTGTGTTGATGTGTGTGTATGTGTGTGTGTGTTGATGTGCGTGTGCGCGGAGATTAATAATTTCTGACCAACAGATACGAAGCTGGGAATGTGAACAACCTGACAACGTCTTTATCTTATGGGGAGAATAACAGAGATCTCAGCGTTCACTTGTGTATTTAAGAGGCGAGAGCAAGTGTACACAAGGTGTCACTGGTCCACACTTAATCGGAGACACTATCTGTGTTAATATAGTATCTGAGCAGGAACACAGACAGCCTCGCAGATTCTTTTTGCAAGCGAGCTGACGCAGCCGCTGTGACCCCTTAGCGCTTTGCACCCGGAGAACAAACAGGGCTGGAGAGGTGAGCGCAAAGGCAGCGAGCTTTAAAGCCACAGGCAAGCGTGAGCATGGGATACAAGCGCAATCGAGGCGCGAAAGGGAAGGACGAGGACCGGAGGGGAACGGAGAACTCGGACGCCTTTCACGCCGCGACAGCCTAAACCGTGTGAGTGTCGGGCTCTGATCGAAGGCGAGGGGGGGGGAGGCACAAATGAGGTGCTGCGCTGAGCTGTGGCTGTGCCGTGTGTCGACAGGCCATCGCGACAATGTGAGGACTGAGCTTATTAGGCACGGCTCCTCCATTAACCTTCGGCGACACTGGACGCTCTGAGAGCGCGGGACGCGAACGAAGGAAATCGTGAGCGTGGGAGCGAAAGACCACAGTAAGCAAGCCTCTGGGCAGTGACTGGACGCTCAGTGCCCCCGGGCACCACAACACCAGCCAAAGCTTTCGAGGGATGGAGAGGCAGAGACATTGATTGAGCAATGAATAACAGAGGATCAAAAGCCGAGAGCACACCTTCCATCTAACCCCCTGAGAACAGAATTGAGCTGTCCAAAATCTCATTTCGAACACCTACTCTATTACTTTGGAGTCATCGTCAACCCGCTGTTAGTCCAGTTTCTGCAAGTAGATCCCAGGAGCAAAGATCTCGGCTCCTTCCTGCTCCTTCCGTGCCTCTGAAGTTGTCTTAAGTAAGATTAACACGGAAGGCATTACTCTTCGCTCATTTCACTCTGGTCAAGTAAAACAGGCCTGTCCAGTGAATCAAAGGGTTCTTCAATGCTTTCAACTGTCAGCCCCCTTCACCTTAATGGCATGGATTGCTTATTAGAGAGCACTCATTGACAGCCATATTTATTCGGTATCTTTCATCTCCGAGATCGTCCCAACGCTCCAGGAGTTAGCAGGTCACATCAATTATAGCTTTGCCAAGTCATATCCACCGCAGAGCTGGAAAATTATGTCAAGATAAGAAAAGGGAGTTTTTTTTTCCCGGTGTCCTGGCCAACAATCCCCCAAATAAGCTAATAAACTGAACTAACGGACATTAGTTTTGTGGCTGTTCGTGGGACATCGCTGTGCGGACTTGGGCTGTCAGGTTTGCCGAAAAATACACGATCACTCCACCTCAGAATAAATCCTG
Organism: Callorhinchus milii; assembly: GCF_018977255.1. NCBI lineage: Eukaryota > Metazoa > Chordata > Chondrichthyes > Chimaeriformes > Callorhinchidae > Callorhinchus > Callorhinchus milii. The sequence goes on along the minus strand of NW_024704742.1, from coordinate 2,247,847 downwards.
TGAAGCATTTTGTGGCATCTTCTTATCGCAAGAACTAAGATTAATATGGATTATTGTATTATTAATGGTGGAACTACAGCACGTGACGGGCAGAATTACAGTCTTTTTTTCAAAGCAACTGTTCCGTAAAATAAATACTTCTGGTGAGAGAATAGTCAATGCCAACTGGCAAATGCATTAAGAATATTTCGGATATTAATGCTATTCGAAAATAGTTTCACAGTGTTGTCTTAACGTCCCCTCTGCTCAACCCTTGAAACAGCTGTCAGGGTTAAAGAGGCTACTGATTTTGTGGTTGGTCTATAGTTCAATTCACGTTGTGTTTATGAAAAGCACTAACATAATAATCACAATAATAATAATAATGATCACGAGATTGTCTCTGTACACCGTTCAGCCACATAACCCACAGTCACTCCACTTTACAGTATATCCTGCTGAGCACTTTGGTGGCATCCTCCTGTCACGAAAGGTACTGTACTAAATGTAAGGAATAATATTGTCATTATTATTGTTATCCAACTTAGGTCAGGAGCAGATTATTATTATGCGGATCTACCGACTGTTAATAGTTTAATACTCACCTTCTCGCTACATTTGCTCCTCTTGATGTTCACTTCTACCGTTAATACATTTACAATACAAGTTTTGCAATGCGATATCATTTCAACTATTTCTGCTTAATCATAACAGTAAAGAAAATGAATTACTTTGCTTCTTTCATCCGTCTGTCCGTCTCCCCCCCCTCTCCCCCCCACCCCGACCCCCCCACCCCCACCACCTCCGCTGTCCAGTTAGTAAATAGGAGCATCTTTGAGAAAATAAACATCATTTATTTTCCAACAGGAGGAAAACACCTGACAAATCACCTGCATTCTCCGTACATCGCACGACTCGTGAGATTTTGGCTTTGTTCTGATCTGAGCTTTCCCTCGGAGCCAAATTCCTGCTCGTTTGGCTTGAGAGCAAAGCTGACCTGGGATGCTCTTTTTCTGGTGGTCGTTCCGTTTTTGGTGCTTGCAAACCCCGTTACCTTAACACCCGTCCGACAGAAACGATTGGACCGAGGTGTAGGATATCCATTCACACCCTCTGAGACTCAGCTGCACCTCAAGCTCACTTGTCCATGGTACCCCAAAGGCTAACATCGAGAAGGAATGGTTTCGTGTTAACTGTGTATTTTAATTTTGGCCTTTTCAACATTCGTCCTTACATCCAGTATTCCCTATCGTTGAATTGCGGAGGTTTGATAACGGAAACCAATTTTAGCATGTGCTCGGTCGGCGTTCATAGAACTATTTATTTTCCGCAGGATTCAATGACGTTGCCGTTAAAATATTATTCATTTAAATTTCAGGTGTCTTTTCTGTCTAGTGTAACATGAAACAACTCACTCTTATCGAATTACTTTCTACTTATCGCTCTCGCTGTTATCGTGTGAAGTTTCTAATTAATTGGTTTGAACAATTGTATAAGTATAGATAATTAAATGGCAAAAGGGCAGTCTTTTGGGGATTTAATGACCTTTTCCTGTTACACACAATTGTTATGATAATAAAGGTCAGGTCAGAAAATAATAATAATCCTTATATTTGATGTAGCACCTTATCACAGCACTGAGATATCTCAAAACGCTTCACAGGATATAATATAATACTAATAATAATCGTTGCAATTGATATAGCACCTTGTCACATCTTCGAGACGTCTCAAAGCGCTTCACAGAAAAAGTGAATTGACTGTCTATTTTGTGGGCGAAACGTGGTGGCTGAGTCCGACCCACAAACAGTTGTGGATTGAGTGACCAAATTTTTCTTTTGAGGGATTATTACCGCCGGAAAAGCGACCCATCAATCGACGAACGACAGGGTTCCTACTAACAGCTGGGTGAACAGAGACGTATGGAGTCAGGAAATGTGCCCAATGTTTGGCCCTGCCCGGGAATCCACAGACTTTTCCATAGAGCAAGGAGGCATGAGTGAGAGCCAATGGGAGGATAACTTGGGTTGTGTCCATGTTTAGCTGATGGACTGTAAGTGCTCTGAGACGCTTTGTGTGCGAAGGATGCTATGTAAATTCAAGTTGTTATTGGACTTTGTGTCTGACAGGCAGGCGGTCAAAACATCAGTAGAGCTTGAATCAAGGGTAAAAGCAGAGAGGTAGATTTGTGTGTCGTCCATATGTATGAAAAAACTAACTCTGTGTTGTGGATTACGCCACCAACGGGATGGAGGAGGGTGGGGTGGGAACCATATAGAGGAGGAGACCGAGGATAGAGCCCTGAGGTACACCAGCGATGACCTTGAGAAGGTGAGAGAAGAAGTCATTTGATTAAACTAATTTGAAGCCATGCAACCGTCCTTTAATTCCGTGCTGGAATACCAGGTTAGATTCCGAGTTCAAAAGATTTTTTGTGGAGCTCGAACCGCAATCTTCTGCCTGGAGGAGGGAACGCTTCTAAACAATCGAACCTGCCGCGCAGTTCTTTCGTTTGAAACTGATTCGAAATGAGAAGTCGAGTTCTTTGGGTGTAAAGTATTTCCCCGGTAGTACTGAGAGCCGCAGGTGGTCGGTCTTAAGGCAATGTCAGAACTGTGAGAGTGAGTTAGTTACCTCCACACGCGCGCGCATCGATAATTCATACTGTGTAAGGTAGGCAATCAAAATACTTGCATCCGATGCAGCACCTTGTCAGATCGTCAAAATCTCTGCAAGCTCTTTCTCAGAATTTTACTCTCAACCAATTTCGGGCACAACAATGTCCCAGAAAGGCAGCTTATGTGTAGTGCCGCATCGAGACAAGGGTAGAAGGGGTTCGATTGAAGTAGCAAGCGAATGGAGTTCGAAGCAAATGGAATTAAAAATCAAGACAAGTGGGAGCGTACGGGTGAGAGCACGAGTAAATTAGGTCCGCAGTGACAGTCCTCATTATGTTTGGCAGCAGTTCAGTCCGTTGACATTTTACACTCACTGAGGTAAAATGATGATAGTGCCTGTCAATTGGCAACTATTTACATTATGTATATATTTTATGTAACACAAACATGCTCAAAGTGAAGCAAAGTACAGTGGAGGACTAATTTTCCATCTGTTGTCAACATGAGGATAGGCTGAATAAACTGGGGCTGTATTCTCTAAGAGTACAGAAGAATTAGGGGGGATCTTATTGAAACATATAAGATTCTTAAAGGGCTGATAAAGTAGACACTGAGGGTCTGTTTCCCCCAATAGGAGAATCTATAACCGGGGGTCACAGTCTGAAAATTAAGGGTCAGCCTTTGAGAACAGAGTTGAGGAAACATTTCCTCACTCAGAGGGCAGTGAATTTATGGAATTCACTCCCCCAGAAGGCTGTAGATGCTCAGTCCTTGAACATCTTCAAGGCTGAGACTGATAGATTTTTTTAAAAAATAGAGGGATTAGGGGATATGGGGAAAGGGCAGGTAATTGGAGATAGGTCAGAAGATCAGCCGTGATCTTATCGCATGGCGGGGCACAGGCTCGAGGGGCCGAATGGCCGACTCCTGCTCCTAATTCTTATGTTCTTATGAACTTCTCTTGACTCCCAGATCCAGATAGAAAAGAGATTGGATGCAGAATAAGACCTTGTTTTGTGCGTGCTTAAATCCCAGAACAATTAAGCCGCTTTTCAACCATTAAAATCCACGCAGCTTGTGCCTTTAGAGGTGTTCAGGTCAATAGCAAAGTTAAACCTTCCTCCAATTTACCCAACCTCAAATAACATATCTATTATGTCATCTGAATCCCAAGTGTCTCAGAGCGGTGATTGAAACAAGTACGTACAGGATGTGCATTAGGTTATGCACTTGTGTCCTTGTTCAGTACCTGACAATAAAAGAACCAATTCCAGCTGTGAGCAAAGGTATGTAGGATGGGCTGCTTCTACCAACCCTGTGATAAGAGGTTGACTTCATTACATTTTTACTGGTCCTCATCAAAAGAGATGGTTAAAGTATTTGCGAAGCATACGCAATGAACCAAGTAATACTGTGCAATTCTCAAAGCACAGCGGATCATTAGCTAACGCATGTACACCATGTTCAATGTAATCAGGCTTTCCTATTAAGATTTCATCAAAAAAAAAAGCATAACTCTTCAGACGTGAAAGGGTAGGGCATAAATCTACAACATTTCCAGTCCAGTTGTTTCCCAACAGTTGTGCAGGAGAGAATGGGGCAGTCAAAAATAAAAACTAGGTCACCGCAAGATTTTCAGAGAAATGTTAAAATATCCGTACAGCACAATAGAAATGGGTGCGACACATTTTTATTGGTGAAATATAATCCAGTTTTGACCCAAATATTCAGAATCACGATGGTATATTATTTCAGTACTTAATCGAGATGAATATTACAAAAATAACTTATGGGACACTAAATTTGTATGAACTGTGTAGCTTCCTAATACTATTTCTTCTATGAATATTTAGCGTAACCACCTGATTTTTTTTCCCCCGAGATCTCCTCCCCATTGCCATATGCCTCTCTGCTTCTGGTCTGACCACCTCTTGCTGGGAATGGCATCCGAGGAGATCGGTTGCCCTCCGCAAGAACCCTGTGCAAGTGGTCGTTGCTCACATAGGGACATGGGAACAAAGCAATTAGGAGCAGGAGTATGCCATTCGGCCCCTCGAGCCTGTGCCCCGCCATTTAATAAGACCATGGCTGATCTTCTAACCTAACTCCATCTGCTCGTCTTATCCCCATATCCCTTAATCCCTCTATCTTTTAGAAACCTATCAATCTCAGTCTCGCACGGGTGAGCCTTGGCAGTAAATGTTGATGGACTCACTCGAGTGTGGAATCTGACCACAGCTCAATCAGCTCAATCGCAAACACAGACACGTACAATCAGCAGAGAACTGCAAAGGGACCTGGAGAAGGAACCCTGGCTGGTTTGGGAAGACCAGGGGTGTTTTAGTCTCGGCTGAGACAACCAAACTAGACTGGGATTACAACAACAACAACGCCAACTTGGATTTATATAGCGCCCTCCACGTTGGACGGCGAATCAGAGCGCTTTACACTAACGGATCCCAGAAAGCTAGTGGTCCATAATGGCAGCTCTTACTTGATTTAGCGCCTTATCACCTCCTGCACTCCTGGACTCTACCCTGTGTGAAAAGCGCTATATAATGCAAGTTGTTGCTGTCTTTGAGACGTCTCAAAGCCCTTCACCGATAATACTACAAAGTGACTGTATTTTGTGGGCGAAAGGCAGCAGCCAATTGCACACGGCATTGTCCCACACACAGTCCTGGATCGAGTGACCAAATTATTATTTTATTTATCATTTTTTGGAAGGGATTATTACCCCCTTAATACAGTAAACTCCCGGTTTACTAGACTTCAGGTACCCAGAATACCTGGAAGTACTTCATACTCATCTACTGAACTCCACCCCAGCGCTATCTACTCCCAGAGCAATGTCCCTGTTACTCAATGGGAACTTTAATAGAATTTCTTGTTAATAAATCCCATTAAGAAGTACCACCACTTAGATCCCTTTTTAATGAAAATAACTACTTCTTAAACGAAAGTTGTAGTTTCGCCCACAAAATACAGTCAATCCCCTTTACGGTATAACCTGTGAAGCTCTTTGAGACATTGCGACTAAATGATAAGGCATTATATGAAAGTCAAGGAAGGTTATTATTATAATAATTGATATTATTATCCCATCTAAGAAAGATTGGCTTGTTTTATATGTTGTATAACAGCACTACTCCCATGCACATACATTTTACCTTCATCCATTTCGTGGCTGCTTGTGGGACATTGTTGTTTGTGCAAATTGGCCGCACTTACCTGCAAAAAAAAATAACACTTTACAGCGAATCCTGTGATGCTCTTTGAGACATCCTCCTGACTTGAAAGCTGCTATATACATGTCAGGATTCTGGTTATATTATCTTTGTTTTCTTAATCTAGTGCGAGTGGTCTGTGTGCAATCGGCTCCGGGTACATTGGCAAGTGCCACAAAGCTCTTATTCTTCTGCGTTCAGTTTATTCTTTTACCTTTTATGTCACGCATCTGTTCATTTCTCTGCTTGATCAACGACATTCCTTAAAGATTATTACAAAAGGTAATACAAGCTACTAAAATTAATAGGAGAGATGCCAGGCTGATTTATTTTTCATTTTCAGTTTCAGCGTTTAATGAAATAAAAGATTCTAATGCATTCTAATTTTCAGTTTTTGAAGTTACCTCGAGTTTCAACTTCAGTATATGATTAGAATCCCGGATTACCACTTATATTACAGCAAAAATAATCCTTACTTGGTACAGAGCCTTTTACGTCGGGAGAACATCCCACAGCACTTCACGGGATATGCTATAAAATGGAGTGACTGTGTTTTATGGATGAAAGAGCAATACGTTGGAATCCAATTTTGCTAAAGCCTTGTCTTTACCGCAGTATCATCGTTTTTCCTATGTAGTTAGTTTCCTTTCGGAGATACTTTGATCGCCACTTCCCTTTGTAGGCTTTCGCTTTGCTGTGGTGCTAATGCACAATTCTGCTCTCTAATAACACTGGTTCGTGGTCACTTTGACCTTTTAGCCATCTGATATCTACTATTACGTTGTGCACAAAGCACTCACTTTACAGTATATCCTGTAATCCCTTTGGGACGTCCCCCCGATGTGAAAGGCGCTATGCCAGATGGAATGATTCTTCTTATTATTTTTATGGCACACTTCTCTTTGCTGTGTACAGTCCCATATGTCTTAACCTTCCTCTTAGTGAAGACTTTCCTCTGAGACCATGCGTACGGTCACCTCCTGCAACCCCCCCCCACCCCAGCGAGAAGTCAGGCTTCCGCCATTGTTAAGCAGTCCAAGACCCTGCCCCACGTGTAGGGCACTGTGTAAGTTGTTGTTGTTGTTGTTCTTTGTGGTGTATTGAGACCCTAGCTAGGTTGTCACTGTTCTCTTCCATTTTCATGTCCCTCGTCTTGTTGGTTTTTCGCCTCTTAAAAAAAAAATCAGACAATAAGTGTTGTGGCTCTGTTCGGGGATGTCTGTGTCCCGGAGTAGTTGGCTCACACTCCGTTTTTGTACCAGGCACAATTTCCTCATCAAAAAATGAGGGTAAAATACAGAAACCGCGGACAACAAATAATTTCTATTGGTCTACCAAATGCAGACGCTAACCTGGGCATTACTTACCTGCGCAACATTTTGAGGTGTTCTGAAGCAATCGGGCGCTATAAAATTCCAAGAGCCTTCTGTCTTTACCCAAGAGGTCTGCTTTGTGAGGAAACATGGGTTTTGACTGGAAGCAGCAATGAAAAGAAAGCTAGTAAAATAGTCATTTCATCATATATATCTTTGATATCAGTGAATCATGCACCAGACTATTGTAAAATTATAATACACTCTAAAAGGCCACAAATCTTTGTTCACCATCTCTGCAAAATGCTCTTGAGATGTTCTTCTATTGTATTCCGAATGTGAATACAATACAATGTTATACAACTTACATTTACATAGTGCCTTTCACACCAAGTGGACATCCTACAGTGCATGTCAAAGCTGCGTGGGAACTCGAGCTGGGGGTGAAGGGCACTGTATAAATGCAAGTTGTTGCTGTTGGGAATGTGTTCAGAGAGAGACAGTGTTGGAAATTAAACACTGGCACTGGTATGTGTAAAAACTTGTTGCTTGAAATCCCCATAGAGTATTTACATTATTCATGACCTGCGAGAGAGAAATTCTCCTGCTCCTTTATCGATGTTGAATTACTAGATCTTCCTCTTGTGCAAAATAGACCACATTTCTCCCATTGCTTGTGATGTAAATTTACTGTTGCCAAACAGTTAAAAGGGCACTTCATAAAGCTGGAATCAGAAAATATATATATATATATATATTCACATTTCTCTTCAATATGCGGTAAAGAAAAATGATGGAATATTTCTGCAGTGGGTAAATAATGATCCACTTACTGCTTTATCTGCTTCTTCTACATCTGCTGTGTCTGGATAATAACCATCCAATTAATTTCAGCTGTTATGTACCGAAATACAAGTCAGCGTGGCTTACTTGATAGCTCTCTTGCCTCTTAGTCAGAAGGATGTGGGTTCAGGACTCAAGTAGGGACTTGGCTGAGGGATGTGGGGCCTTGTTGAGAATGCTATCCCTTGGATGAGGTGTTAAACCAAGTATCCTGTCTGCCTTTCCAGGTGAACCTTAAAGATCTCACGGCACTATTTGTTTTTTCCCATTCTAGCCTGCCTTCCCTCCCGCCAATTGTGTAGCTCTTTACTTACTCCGGTAAAGTTACAGCTTTGACCTCTGGTCGGTGTTGAGTTAGTTAACCGAACTCTGTACCGTACCGACTTTGAGACGTACTCCCGACCTGAAGGGTACTATATAGATGTAAACTGTGTTGTATATTACAATGTCGTTGGATTAGAGAGGACAAAATCAGCCTGACTGCTATCCAACTGTGACCCTGTAAGAAGGGGAATAAAGCATCTAACGACTTCAGCAGACGAGGAGGGAGAAAATTAAGAGGAGGAAGTTATCAGAGAAGACATAAACCTCTCTGCTTAGCCTTCCTTTTTCTGTATCAGTTATCAGCAAATTAGCAGGTTATTAATTAAACTCCTCTTTTAGCTGTGATGAGGACATACCGCAGTCTCTCAATTAGGTCTACCGATAATCACGTCACAAAATTGCCTCATTTGCACCATCTGTCTTTTTAACAATCCTATTTGGCGCCCATGGTTCAGGAGACGTGCGGTTTTATGCCCATATCTGAATTATCAATCCATGACTGTTTGTGGGGACACTGCTGTGCGAGTTTCGATCACAAATATACAGTCCATTCTCTTTACAGTATATTCTGTGAAGCGCATTGAGACGTCTCAAAGACGTGTTAAGGCGCTATATCAAATGCATGGATTATTATTATTATTATTATCGGGTGGAGATATTTTGGAGATTGGACAACAGCTACTCAAGCAGTTGTCAATAAAGCCTACACTTCTGACCTGACAGGGAAGTAATGAACTATGGATGCAATGATTTTTTTACGGAAAATGCTGGATTGGCATTGAGCATAGACATATCCGTGCAGAAATGGTCTTGCACTAATTGCAGTTACAGCACATTGTCAGCATCAAGTCCTACGAGAATATTGCCTTGAGGTGATCTCAGATCACTTGTCAAGGTATAGATTAAACTCTGAGCAGTAATCTCAAACCCACAGATATGGTGTACTTCAATGACACTCAAATGAGGGGGCAAACTTTAATCAAATGTCATTAAATTAAACCAAATTATTGATTGTGCATTTTGTAGGAAAACACGGCAGCCAATTTGCGCCCAGCATTATCCTAGAAACAGCCATGAAGCGAAGGCCTAATTTTACTTCATGGATTAATGTTGGTCGGGAGAAACTTCATTCTCGTGCCGAATTTTGGTTGGGTTTCTTCTCTTTTGGGTTGGGACAAATGGTTTACCCACGGTCACCTCCCCCTCCCCCCTCCCCCCAGATCAGCGTTATGCTCTGCCACTGGTCAAGTGCTCTGGGAGACCACCCGGTGTGAGGGGCGCTATATAAATACAAGTTGTTTTTGGTGTTGTTGTTGAATGATTCCATGGGATCTTCAATGCACAAATGAACAGGCTGACGGTACCTCGATTTAACGTCTCATCTGAAATGCTCCTCCAGCAAAGTCAGCCTAGAGACTGTGCGAGTTTAATGACACGGGGCTTAAATCCACAACCTTCTGACTGAGCGAGAAGCTACTGGCTGAGCCAGGCTGACACATTGAACTGTTAAAAGATATGGGAAGTAAGCAGAAGAACGTCATTAGATTAGGTGACTCATGTGGAGAGAAATATCAGCACAAACGTGAGCCGTGTGTCCTATTTATCATGCTGTTAAAAATCATATTTGTTACTCAAACTGCAGCACAGCTGACCTGTAAAACAATGGCAATATTGACATTTCCCAATGAGGCATCGCTGAAAGTGTTACAAAACACATTTGGCATTATAATACAACTGACTCATGGCAAATCAATACCAACCTGAATGTTCACTGAAAGCAGGTTCCAGAGAATGATGTTCACGCAATACTTGAACACACCAAGGTCAAGGTCACTCACATTAAGATAATTATTTTGCGAGCAAAATGATCAAAAACCAACTGCGTTGAGTGAAAAGCAAATTCAGTATAGGAGTAATTAGAGGCAAAAGTGAATAATAATCCTTGCGTTTGATATGGCGCCTTATCACATCATCGAGACGTCTCAAAGCGCTTCACAGAATTTTCTGTAAAGTGGAGCGACTGTGTAGTTTGTGGGTGAAACGTTTATTAAGTCAACTGATAACATAAATATTCCTGGTCTAAAGTAAATTTCCATAATTATGCTCATAAATTAAATAGCTTTTTATATAAATGTAGTGTTTACAAGTATTTTCTAATCTTGTCCGTATTAACCATATACTTATATTTCTACCTCTAGATCTCCAAGACGCCATCCGGCGTGAAGGGCGCAATATCAATGCAAGTTGTTATTCTTGTTGTTGTACCTCAAATTCTACCTAAAAACTTAGCTCCGTTGCCACCTCCCCATTCGTCTTTCTCCCTAACTCAGTATCCGACTCTGCCACTGCATAGCACTACGAGTCATTACGCCGACATGAATTTGTAATCTAAATGCATGTTGTCGTTGTCGTTGAGGATTGTTGATTGTGCATTTTGATGACCGCAACTTGCATTGATATAGCGTCCCTTCACACAGTCTGGCGACTTGGAGCGCTGATTGATAAGGCATAATTAACTGGTTGGGATTCTAAAGGAGCTAAATTGACACAGCAAATAAAAATGAACGATTTTTTTCTACTAGAGTTTAGATCTGCTTCGAGAATGTAATTTACATTTCATAGCACGGTAACAGCTCTCAAAAACACTGATGATCTACGATAAGGCAGAAACCAAGGCCGACTTGCTGGTCAGGCACACCAGCGTACAGGAAAGATACATCTGTTCCTGCTGACTGATCTATGCTGAACTTGAACCGACAAGCAAATATCAAGAGTTATAAACACATAAACGTGCTGTGTAAAATGAGATATTAGGCAGGATTTGACAAAAACACAGTTGACATTATCAGATGAAAAGGGAGCGGACCTTCACTGAAGACAAATGGACGTTGGGACGAGCAAAATGTGTCCGGACCACTTGCAATGATTCTTGTCGGCTTAAGGGGCAAGGCCTTTGAAATCTCTTTTGATCTTTTGTGATGCTTGAGATGAGGTGAAAGGAAATGCTGAGAAATGACAGTTCTATTGAAAATGGACAGCTCCTCCTGCCGAGCAGATCAAAAGAGCCTTAAACTTTAAAGGGCACGGAGTCACACCACTTTACAGAGTATCCTGTGAAGCTCTTTGAGACGTCTCGACGACTTGATAAGGCGCTACATCAAAATGCAAGGATTATTATTAAAATATTTTCAGAGGCGTTATTTGATTGTGAATCACAACCTTAATTCCGATACATTGAACCTAATTATATCGGAGATGAAGAAGATGCTGCGTTATTTTACAATACATGGAAGAATGCTACAGAGAGGAAATTTATTTGCAGCGTTACATAACGGATTCAAAGTGTTCTGAAAGTTGGAAATTTTACCCGAGCCTCACATTTTTGTTGGGGGAAACTAATGGTTTAAACTGCGTACAATTCATCCTGCAAGTTCCGCTTGTATATAATAATAATAATAATAATAATAATAATAATTCTTGAATTTGATATAGTGCCTGATCGTGTCTTCGAGACTTCTCAAAGCGCTTCATAGATTATGCCTGCAAAGTGAATTGACTGTATGTTTTGGAAAAGCAATCTGCCAATTGACTAACTATCTGGTTCCTACTTACTGCTCGGCAAACAGAGGAATGTGGAGTAGGGAAACTTGCCCGACGTTTCACCCTGACTGGGGAATCGAATCCAGGTCCTCTCGCTTTAGAGGCAAGTGCTCAAACCACCAAGCGACATGACAATTGCTCATTCATATTGTGGTTTGTCACTGTCGATCTGTGCCTGTGGCTACGCGTATCTTGCTCTTTTCATTCCTACTGTTTGCGTGGATTTTTTCTCTCTCTTTCTTGTCTCTTTTTCGGGCACCCACAGACACACATGCCCAAAATGCACACAGAAAGAGAATGCGATATCATAACTTCAACAAAGTATATCGCATATCATATTATATTATATTACACCGTAACGTGTTGTCAATTTTTTCAACTGATACTCTATTTCCGGTTATACTTATTTTCCGAGATAACTTACATTTTTAATTATCGTGTGCTACACGATTAGTATGGAAACCACTTATATTGTTTGCTGCGCAACATGGGCATTTTTGTCCCCAAAAATTGGGGACACTAAAGTCACTGTAATAATTATATGATTATGATGATAATAATCCTTACAGTTGGTATAGCTTCTTTCATGTCAGGAGAATGGCTCAAAATGCCTCATAGATAAACTGTAAAATGCAGTTTTATGGTTGAATGCGGCGCAACAATATTTCCCCAAACGGCCTTGAAGAAATGAGTGACCAATTTTATTACGGAGATTTAGAGATACAGACATTAGGAGAAACTTCTTGTTTCTTTCGCGTAGTGCCATGGGATCTGTAACATCCACCTGAACGGGCAGACAGGACATCAACTTAATATTTCATCCGAAGGGTGACATCTCGAACAATCCAGCACTCCCCCAGCGCTGCATTGGAGTGCCAGCGTAGACTATATGAGTCCCAGGATTTGACCTGGGGCTTGAAATTCACAGCCTTCTGGCTCAGGGGGAGAGCGCTAGCAAATGAACCCAGCTGACACACACCGAGCGTAGAAAATTGAACGAAGAAAATTGTTTCAGATCCTTGCGTGCAATTATTTCATTTGATTCTTGAACGCATCGTGCCAAATCTTCAAACTTCCCCCCCAAAAATAACCAAATGCATTCGGTTTCAAATGCACTTTCTAAAATGTCACGTTCAAAATATGAATGCATTCATCATCGCCAGTGTTGCTGGGAGTCAGATATATGAGTTCTATATTTGGTAATCCATTGAAACATAAATATGTTTATCTCAACAGCCAACAGAACTGTACCACAATATTTCCCACTTGGAAACAAGGTTAAAAAGTCCGGTTATGCATTATTCTGTAATGGTGGTGTAGCACTTTAAAATAATCTTAGAGTGTTACTTAGTGGACGTCGAAGTTTCTCCAACAACCCTTTTGAGGATTAAGCACTGCAATCTCCACTGCCATTCGCTTTGTTTGGGATTCAACTCTCAAATGTCTTTCTGCATCTCATTGGCTTCTCTATATTGCCCTCAATCATTGGAGAGGGGCTGTATTCAGAAATTGTTTGTTTGTCAGTTGATTTATCGGGCTTTTGGAGCTGCAGCAAGCTGTACATCTCTCATGGCATTTTTTTTTTTTCCAGCTGGTGTCTGTTCCAGTCTCCGTTCTTTGCGAATGACTTGTAAGATCTATGGAGTCCAGATAGTCTGGGCTAATCTGTGAAGTGGGCAAAGCAGTGAGATGTGAGCGTCTAACTTGCAGGTTTATTTTTAACACGTTTGTTTAATAAACAATCCGAGTTGGGCAAAAGGGAGCTATTTCATTAACTGGGAGTAATTCATGCCAATCAATAGGAACTCTGCTTTGATACTACCGACATCTAGAAGTGAGTCAATGGAAAGAATCCTATTGATGATTTTTGTAAACTAGACCCCTATTATTTGGTGACTCCAGTTGTAGAATGTCACAGTGCCAAGTATTAAATACCTGAAAAACAGATAATATTATTAATAATCCCAATAATCCTCACATTTAATATGGTGCTCCATCACATCAAAACATCTCTAAACACTTCACAGTGTTTTTCTGTAAAAGGTATGGTGTTATGTGTAAATTGTTAGGTCCAGCGTGTCCTCTACATTAGTTTGTCTCTACAAATTTGTTCACAGCAACGTCCCCACAAACAGCCAGGAGGTGAATGATCAAGTAACTCGGGGATTGTTGGCCACGACGCTGAGAGAAATTCCCTTCTCTTTACGAATAGTGCCATAGGTTCATTAATATCCTTCTAAGCAGATGGGAGATGGGACTGATGTTGCAAGCAATGAGAGGTGCCGCTCTTGTTTTCTAACTCTCACCACACACTCCTCTTCTCATTCAGTAAGGTACTTGGAAAGGAAGACATGAGCAGCTACTCTGGCAGTTAGCTTGCAGTTATTTCTTCTGCTGTGGGTGAATGGTTTACAATTAGTAGTTTTCTGCACCTGCTGTTTTGAAGCCACCTTTTGCTTCCTAACTCCCATTTCTTGATAACTAAGGAAGAATTTGTGAGATGTCAATAGAAGTTTGGATAAAGAAGGTCCTTTGGCCTATTTGATCTCTCCCTTGCAGAACACCCACCTTACAATTCCCCTATTATAACATCAAGCAGTTTCTTAAATGTTTCCTGCACTCAATCGCCAGGAAACCCGTTCCCACAGTTAATTATCCTTTGTAATTATTCCTGGTGTTTGTCTTGAAATTGCCCTTTGCAGCCCTGAACTTGTCATCTGAGCCAAAGCCAAAGCTAACAACTGTCCAGACCTTGATCTCCTGAGCAATCAACAGGATTTCCATTTTTTGGCATCAACCATTAACTGAATTGATTTAGCTCCATCTATTTTTGCAAACTAGTACCCAGATTGCCATCTTCCTAACTGCATGTTGGAAGTGCCATCCTTTGGATGAAGCATTAAACAAAATCCTTGCTGCTCGTTCAGGTGGATGTTGAATAAATATCCCATCACGTTAGTTGGGAAGAGAATTATTCCAGTTGCCTGTCATTCATCTCAAGTCCTTGATGGAACAAAAGCTGCAGTGATAAAATATCTATCATGTAAAATAAAGTCACTACGCTGGATAGCAATGATCTGTGAAGTGTTAATGTGATAAGGTGCTACAGCAAAATAATTATGCATTTCAAATTAAAATTATTCCTTGGCAAAGTGGGCTCACGTTGTTCAAAAGATAATCTGCCTATTATTCAAGGATTAGTTTTTTTTTGCCCAAATGAAATGGAATTTGCTAATGACTGGCAAGAAAGTGATTATTTGGCTGCTTCTTTTGGTGATGCAATATTGATCACAAATGCCTAAATTGCGCATCTGACAAACAGATTCGTCAATAGCAAGTCCGTCATGTACCTGGGTTTGTGGCTCTGGAATTCTGCCAAACTCAGTTTCAAAGTCTGGACCGTTGCCTTGACGTCCTGGCAGGAGATTGGGTTCTGAGAACAATTCCCACATTCACCATTTGCAAATCCATTTTGAGAATCCTGCGATTTAGATCCCACATAATAAATGGCCTTGTATGGGAAACGAAAATGGGCTGTAGCATCTGAACAGATAAGCGTGAGATCAAGTCACAGTCATTTTTCATTCCAGCTTAACCTGTTGTGGCTTCACAGAAACATTTCCCAAACCATCTCGTCATGGCAAGAGCTATTGACAGGTGCCGATAGGGGTTGACCTACATGGAGGAACATTGATAACTGTCATACAGAAGCTTGCAGCTCAGAACGCTTTATTTGCCAACTGAAGTAGAGCTCAATAAAAGGCAAACGCCTCCTGTGGGAAAATTGGATGGAACAGCAGGGGTGAATGGGGCTTCTATAATAGCGAAAAAAAGAATTCATATTGAATGAGACTAAATATAATCTCCCTCAAAAGTCAAACTTTCTAAACTATGAAGACCTACGTTAACACTTTAGATTTCTTGCAGTAAAAAAGAGGGATTAATGTTTACAGTCTCTCTTATGGCCTGAAATATAACGGTGTAATATAACAGCTGGAACCTTCACGGGCCATTAAGTGGATTAATTTGACTATGTCATTGTTTCCCACCTGCTATGTAAACTGTTGTCTCCCTAACAACTAAATCAAATGATAACATGTTTGTATTGGAACACGACGCAGAATACAATGAGAGAATCAATACGTTACATAAGATAAGCTTTATTCGTGGGATGGACGCAGTTTCCGTGGTTTATATGAAGTCTACAGGACTGGAGTACACAATAGAACGGACACATATATGAGACATCAGAGACCATTTAGAGTTACTTTTGATGTTTATCGCATTGAACGTATGGCTTGAGTATCCTCGCAGTGTTTTTAGTGACAGTATCTGTGAAGATGGTATTCCA
Source organism: Callorhinchus milii (assembly GCF_018977255.1). Classification (NCBI taxonomy): domain Eukaryota; kingdom Metazoa; phylum Chordata; class Chondrichthyes; order Chimaeriformes; family Callorhinchidae; genus Callorhinchus; species Callorhinchus milii. Next base: position 2,231,592 of record NW_024704742.1, on the reverse strand, counting down.
ACGCTGAACTGTGGCATGTAGCTGATGGTCAACAAGATACCGGATTCTTGCCAAACAGATAAGTTGGGATCCAGGAGATGGTAAATCCATTGCCGTGGACTGGGTTATGTAGACGTTTCCATTGAGAATGCTGTGGGGTGGGTTGGGGGGGGAATCAGGAGTGCCATCTTGGTCCATCTGATGTGATATGATAAATATTCACAAGATCAGAGGATTGGTCTGGATGAAGAAAGTCCGTCGGTCCATCCGATCTGATCCCTCCAGAACACCCACCTTCCTACCCCCCACCCTCGCTACTGCATCAAGCTGCTTTTTCGATGACTCCAGTGTCCTGGCCCTTACCATTTGCTAACGTGACCTGTTGGCGAGCCTTAGTTCATGACGAAAATCATGAGGTAAGAAGTGACGCGTTTGAAGAGGCTACAGTTCAACTCGTTCCATTTTGAATAACTTGCAGGAGGATTTCGATAAGCGTCCCCATGGCAACAGTCTAGCAAACAGTCAGCAAAGATTTGCTGTCTTACATGTGATGAAGAAGGGGCCACTAGTAACAAGCCCTTTGAATGCTGCTTTGTCATTTCAAGTGACATAAAGCATAATAATATGAGGGCTTTCACTGTGTGTAAGCTGACCTCGGTAGTTTCAAGCTGCTGCGAATGGTTTCAGACGCCGCACGTTGTGCAGTCCACGTGGAAGCAGACAGAAACATACAGCCGACAAAAACGTTGACCAAAGGAGCAGCCCACATCAGGGCTTTGGACTCCCGATCTAAGTTGACGCTCCAGCGTAGTGCTGGGCATGTGCTGGGTTGCTGGAGGTGCCAGGCTTCAGATGCGACACTAACCCGAGGTCCTCGCTGCCTGTTCAGGTGGATGTTAAAGATCCCACGGCAATGTTTGAAAAGAGAAGGGAGTTTCTCCTGGTGTCCTGGCCAACAATTGCCCCAAATTACATGGATTGCTCCAATTTGTGGCTCTTTGTGGTTCATTGCTGTGGACAACTTAACCTATAAAATACACAGTCACTGCACTTTACTGTGAAACACTTTGAGATAACCTCCTGATGGTATCAAAAGCAAGGATTATTATTGGTTTTATGAATGTAGCTTCAAAACATACTCCATCCAGTATGTTGAAAACTTAGTGCATTCCAAATAGAAACCTACAGAGATATGGAATAAGATTCTAACAGAGACCTTAAATCAATTAATCACATTCAACATACATTTCCACAGCAATTGTTAATGAGAAGACTGTGCGACATTAGAAATTCAATATTCACCCCTCTCAGAAACCTCCGTTCCCTACCTGTTAATTGGATAATTCCCCAGCGGAACAACAATAATAATAATAATAATCCTTGCATTTGATATAGCGCTTTTCACGTCGGGAGGACGTCCCAAAGCGCTTCACAGACCACACTGTAAAGTGAATTGACTGTATATTTGTGGGCGAACGCGGCAGCCAATTGCGCACAGCAATGTCCCACAAACAGTCGTAGATTGAAAATGACCAATTTATTATTGTTTTTGGTTTTGGAGGGATTATTATTAGGCTCTGTGTGGAGTAAGGAAACTTGCCAAAGGTTTCGCCCTCTGCCTGGAATTGAACTCAGGTCTCTCGCTTGCAAAGTGAGTGCTCTAACCACTGAGCCACAGGACTCCACAAAATGAAGCCCAGAGTGCTTTTCAAATAGCAATCTGTTTTATCTGAAGACATTAAGGGACCATTCCTGCACTTATATTTTATCACAAGTCGGACAACAGCGCACATACCATTTTCCATTAAAAAGTTAAGTTTGGGGGATTCTCAATGGCTATTATAACCCCACAAAGCACTGAAGTGCAATATTACTCATGGACTAATTGCACTGTGTTAGGTTACAGATGAGGAAAGGCATCTACAAGAAAAGGGCAACTCAGCCTTTCGAGCTCATCATTCAACAGTCAATGTCCAATTACCCTGCTCGGGACTCGGGTTGCCTGCTCTTACCTAAATCCTGGAGAGTTTAGGTACAGGTTGACAAGAGTCAAAGATTGGGTTCAGCGCAATACATTGGGGGAAATTGCTGGAGTTGAACCAGCTAACGCCACATAACTTGGCATTGAGAGCACTATGTGGCAAGCCTCCCTCTGCTTGACCACCCGATCATGACTCGATTTCCATCTTCCATTGTCAGTTCGTCCGCCTTAAAGCTAACTCAGTCTCAGAAAGGCTCCCACTTAGCTTCCCTTCACTTATCTACCATCCCCACCCCTACTCCCCCAGCGCAGGTAACCTTTCTAAGCATTTCAAGGCATTGTATTCACACTAGACCCTTTGAGTTTCTCATTGCCTTACAGTATGATTTCCCCAATGGTGTTTCTGCAGTTTTGGTCTCTTCTGTAGAATTTTTTTTGCGTTAACAAATGTAGCCTCCCAAGGTACCGCATTCATGCCTCCAGGCCCTTATCATCTTATTTCCATCAGAGTAGTTCCATCCCTTTTTCTATCTATTATTATCATTATCTACCCTTCGCTTCTCTATAGCTTATTGAGAAGTACAGAACACCATTTGCTACGCACTAATCTCTAACTCGTCAGATGCTGGGGCTTGCAGTCTGAGACTGGAGGTGTTTACTTGAGAGAAACGTGCTTCACTGAGTCACATCCAAACGATGAACCATAACTAAAGCATCGATGCGAGACTGAGGCTGTAAGAAGGAATGGCAGCTCATGCTATTGATGTCTTATAGCTATTGATGTCTTATAGCTGTAACGATGTTAACATTTCTCGACAATTAAGTGAACTCTTCTCACATCTACTGTTTGTGGGGGACGCTGCTGTGCACAATTGGCTGCCGCGTTTCGCCCACAAAATATAAACTCATTTCACTTTACAGTATGTTCTGTAAAGTGCTTTGAGACATCTCAATGATTTGATAAGGTGCTATAACAGATGCAATGATTATTATTATTATATTATTATTATTATTACATCAGCATACCAAATAGTTACAATAATTTTTTTCAACTGTGTAGTTAGCAATAACTCTTGCAGGATTTGTGACTCTTTTAACACCAATATACTTTAGTATGAAGTACCCCAGCACTTTTCCAGTTAGTCAGGAGTTAAATCCTGACCAAATGATGTATTTGCTTTGCGTTCACAGTTACCTTTCTTATCATAAGTCTTTGTTTTTATTACAATGCCTCGTCACATCATCAGCTGCCTCAAAGCACTTCACAGCATTCACCGTATTTTGTAGGTGAGCAGAGCAGCCGATTACGCAACAACAAATTAACACAGAGGTGCAAATTTTCTTCGGAAGCAGAGACTCACCAAATTGGTGAGTCAAAATAGCTGGGTGCATAAATACCGTACCTTAAGGATTATTATCATTATTATTATTATGATGATTATTATCCCTCCTGGGCTGGTGAACATAAGAGCTGATAGGAAAAGGAACGGTTGCCTTATTGTAAGGGAGTCTATTAGGGTACACAAATACATTGTATTTCCTAATGTAATCTGTGATCCAGAGTCAGAAGAGTGCAAGTATGGTCGGGCTGGACTGCAGGACTCGGGAAGGTTACAAAGGTAGAACAAGTCCATGGAGAGTGGACTGTGGATATTTTGTGAAACGCAGCAACCAATTTGCACACAGGGATAGCCCAGAAACAGCCATTAAGTGAACAGCTAATTTTATTTGGGGGTTTGTTTGGCCACACACACCCCCCCACACACCCAGTAGAAAGAAACTCCCTTCTCTTTTTGAACAGCGCCGTGGGATCTTTAACGTCCACCTGAAAAGGTTAAAAGTTTCACCCGAAGGAAAAGCTCGTCCAACAATTCAGCACCTTCTCATCGGAGGGTCAACTCAGAATATATGAGCTCCAAGTCTCGAGTTGGAGCTTCCACCCACAATCTCCTTATTGAGAGGCCTAACGGAGCCAGGCTGACACCAAGATCAGTTCAACCAATTGGTAGATTTATGTACACGCACAAGCTTTCGTGTACACGTTATCCGGTTCAATGCACACAGGGACACATGTTTCCGGCGCTTCCCAGCACGATCCTGTTTCCCAGCGATCTTTTTATTCTAAAAAAAAGAATCCTTGCGCTGGATATAGCTCTTTTCCACTTGTCCGCACCGTGCCTGAAAGCACTTGAAGGATTCGCGGTCAAGTGTAATAACTGGGTGTTTTATGCAGCCAGTTTGTCCACAGCCACGTCCCGCTCTATTCCCGCAGAATTTGATGCTCCTCACTTTGTGGGAAGATTTGAAGTTCCCACATCACTTGCTCCTTAGACTGTGTCTCTCCGATTGATGAATGTACCGTTGACATGTGCAACATTGCACTTGGCAGTACTCAAAATTTAAACTTACATTGGTACCCAGGTGATTAACAATTGCAGTTAAGAGGAAGAGATTTATTAACTCATACATTTATTGTAAAATCTAATTTGCTACAGGTTCTGTTCCATTTATTTTTGGAAGTATGCGGATATCTCCCTTCAAACTCATTTGAAAGAGATCCAAAAAAATGATTAAAAGGCAATTTTCATGGACAACTTTTCAGCGTCTCTGGTAAAATACTGAGTGCTACACTGCAGCTCTCATTTATCACAATAAATCAAATTATTTATTGGCACTTCACCTGAAGCCCTGCAAAACACTGAAACCAAATGAAAATGTCTGCAGAAAACTGCGTATAATTTTTAATATCCGCAAATCATAGGTGTCAGCCTTGGTTCAGTTTGCAACCATCTCACCTATAATTTGAAGGATTGTAGATTCAAGCCCTATGTTGGGACTTCGAATCACGGTTTCTCTCGGAGTACCCGCCAAGAATTCCCCAGATAAAATTGGTTACGCGCTTCAAGGCTTTCTGTGGGACATTGGCGAGCTCATTTGCCTAAAAAATGTAGTCACCACAATTTATATTTTGAGACCTCCTCCCAATTTGAAAGGTACTATAATAATAATAATAATAAAAATAATAATAATCCTTGCATTTTGATATAGCGCTTTCCACGTCTTCTCGACGTCTCAAGGCGCTTCACAGAATATACTGTAAAGTGAATTGACTGTATATTTGTGGGCGGAACAAAATAATACGGAATAAGATTGTAGCTATTATATGACGCAGTAATACCTCTTCATAGGAAGACAAAAATATTTGCTTTAAACCATAAACTCCTGTCAGCCACGATAGAAAGTTGTCTCTGTCGGCTGATTGGTTCTGCAAAACCATTGGTTGTCCAGAATCTTGACATGAAAGATTCTATATTATAAAATTTGTTGCTGTTGTTGTCGTAAATCTTCAGCTGATGATTTGTTTTGCTGCACTGAAGATGCTCAAATGTGATTGAATTGCTCCGGTCATATTAATATTAATAGTAACTGAAATAAACACAATTTTTGTTAAGAATAATAATAAAAAGTATTTATAAATATCCTTACTTACCATTGCATCCTTTCCCCTATCTTCTCCCTTCTGTAATCTATCCGTCTTTCTGATTTGTTTCATTATTTTCTTCCCACTGTCAGGCAAAGGAAAGTCTGACTTCTGAAACCCTGATTCCCGATAACATGTGGAAGCTGAGGGAGCGTTTTTTAATCGTCAAACGCGTTGTGGCTTTGGGGAGAGCATTGAGTGACAAATGGTGGGTTGTTCAGATCCAGGTGTCGCGGCAAATCAACTTAGAAGCTGCGAGCTTACCGTGTCACACCACGGATGCTAAACAGAAAATAATTTGTTAAATACAGTATGACATTTGTGATCCCTCATCCCATTGCCTCAGCTGCGGCCTAAACTAATATAGTTTCTAATCGCGCACCGTACATATCCGCGGATAAGGTTCATGCATTTCGATGTAAAAAAGGGTCCATGATCTTGCATTGCTCATTGTGTCCCTATCAGTCCAAAATGAGTGGATGTGATTTGGCAATCTTCCTGTTGTCAGCGGCCGCTATATTTTACTGCTCAGGACAAATAAGCCATCAAAAACATCTGCAAACTTGCAAACAGAATATCGCCTTGTTCATGGCAGAATAAACAAACGGAAAGAGAACCAGCCACAACTCCACAGCACTGCGAAGCAATGAAGTTCTGACATTTTCACAGGTCCCCTTCAGCACCTTAAAAGCCTTACGTATTCGAAACACGTCTCTGACGGCAAAACTCAGCTCGTCTGATTTGCAACAAAATTGTGGGCTGCGTACGCTTTGAAAAGCAGCCTTGCTTTTTTTTATTCGGTGAAGATTCGAGATAGGTTTATGACTCAGGAATAACAAATCAACAGCAATTTAATATACCACAGAGACAGTACACTGTATAGAATTTTATTGAATGCAGTTTTTTTTTTTTTTTCGCCCGAACAAAGAATAAAACATTCATTTTAAAAAGCAGTCTCCAGAATTTAAATAGGACAATCTGTTTGTGGTTGTATTTGACATCAAAGAGGCTCATAATTTACTGTTCCTGTTGCTGATTTAAAATAGCATTCTCATTACCTCTAAGCATTCAGCACAACAAAATACAGGGCAATGGAAAACATGCCATCTACCATTACTCAGAACTCAACACCACTTAAAGTGAGGCAAAATAATTCAGGAATGAAAGCCCAGGTACATATTTCAGAGGTGCCTGTAAGAGCATAAGAGGGAGAAATGTGACGCGCCACATGATAATCATGAGAATTTAAGCACTCCGGGATGCTACCCTGTGTGAATAAATACAAGTTGTTGTTGTTGTCGTTGTTGTCGTCACTTTGGTTTGGTCAGGCCGGCATCCAGGAAGCTCCTCTCAAAATGCTGTGAAAATGCTGTTACCGCCCACAAAAAGGTTTTGGCCCAAACGCTGGCCGACGGATTTCACACCGCCAGAGAGTGTTCTGGTTCAACCGCTGTGTGCAACGATGCAATTGACCACACTGGTGAAAATCATCACGTGCCACATTTTTGTCAGCCCACAGCAACCTCCGATGCTCCGGGAGTGATGGTAAATGATTTTTGTTTTAAAAAACGATAATGGAGAGGAATTCACTGTATGTTTTTTTAATTTATTTTACACGTACATGTTTGCCATACCCTAGACATCTACAGTGCAAAAGCGAGGCCATTCGGGCCAATCAAGCCTGTAGCCCTAGACTGGACATCATTCCATTGTTTAATGTAATTATATTGCATAAAGTGAAGAGAAACCCCCGCATGATTATACTCACTACTTACAAGAAAGAAATGCTTCTCGTGATGGTTCGTTTGTTGGGATTTTTGTTTCAGACTGACAATGTCGGTCCGCGATCTGCTCGCACAATTCATTTAAACAACGACCGAGTTTACTTCAAGTCTCAATACTTTATCATTAAAAATGCACAGACTGCACCCTGTTCTCTGCCAAGAAGGTGAGATTAGCAATTTAGAGATTTGAAACTGAGCCCTATATATGCTGTGTGGGTGGGACGGCTTGTTTTAAAGTTGGGTAATTGGTAATGTTATCCCATCCTCACTTCCGAGGCAAAGCAACACTCGACATTAGCCTTTCCGCTAATACTAATTCGTTTTTCAAACTGAAATGCAGCAGCTTTAAGTTAAAAAATAAATCCAGATTTTTTCTGTTTTAAGGTACGTTAGTTAGCGTATTATTACTCGCTGATAAAGACAGAGAAGGATTTATCCTCCCCACTCCGAATTCCCTGCAATTTAAACAGGTAGCAACAAAAAGGTGGAAGCCTTATAAGTGCGTTGTTTCTTATTCGCATTTCAATGACGGGTACTTTATTTTATTTGGTTTCCAATAAGCTTTCTGAGATACATGCGGTAAAGTCAAAGTCCCTCTTTTCAGTGGATAGAAAGAATCACGATATCTTTGTTTCATTTCAACCGAACGATTAAACTCCCATTGAAACTGTAATGGCATCAATAAACTATTTCAGAAAGCTTCCAGCTTTAAAGCTTTAAACATCGCACGCACCCTCTCCCTTCAATGGAGCAGGTTTAAATCTGCCCAGTTCCTAGTTGGTATCACTAGTCAAAGGCAACGCATACATTTATATACGGATGTCAAGGTAAATGGTAGCCTTTAGGTACTGCGTACACCTTACTTAATGCAGAATCGAGGTTGATTGCTGAATAAACCAAACAGTGACCTAGCAATAATCGAAGGAAACTGCTATACTTCCAGACATTATTCTGGATTACGGTATGAAGGGTGGGGCTGGTGGGGAGGGGGGATTATTTGACATAATAAACAGCTACCTCCAACAGTGTAACCTGAAACACTGGGAAGTGTCCTCAAAAAATTGTAGCATGTTACATGTAGACATTGTAAAAGTATAGCTTCCACGACAATACATCATATATACTTTGCAGTATACAACAATATTAATATCACGAAACATTTTGACTGAGAATACCAACATTATTACGTGTGCTTTGAGAGTAGTAATGTTTTTATGCAAGTATTCCGCTCGAGCAGTTTGCCTGCGTATGCTACATTTTAAGGTGAAGGCAATGTATTTGTGTCCTCCGAGGACTAATGACACGTGTACCTGGTTTAAAGGTTGCAAAGGGTTGTATTGTATCTGACCGGCACTTTGTTCGGAGTATGGCAGTACTTGTGTTTGATTATAATCGTCAACGTTTGTTGGCGAATTTTAGGTTTTTTTTGTACTAAGTTGAGTGACGTCAGCGTTGGAAAATGAAACGTTTTCCAACTGTTGCGATCGGTGCCCCAATCTAACGTGTTGAGGTTAGGTTAAATGGAAGGTATTTGCAACAGCCATCATCATAGCCTCTTCGATAATGATTTACCAAATTGTAATCGATGTAGATTGCCAATGGTTACGCTTTGGACATTCCCTTCAAACTATTCGAGAGAGAGAGAGAGGAGAGAGAGAGAGGTGACTTTCATCCAGTCATTCTGGATTGGCTTCAAACCCAGGTGCTACAGATGAAAGAATAATTCACTCAATGCATCGTCACGTTTCCAAACGTTTGTGCTTAACCGGTACTAAAGGCTGGACAGTAAGTTTGTACAGCTAATTGAGGGCTACAACTGGTACTGAAAGCCTTCGTACAGCACTCGACTAATCTTGTAAAACGGCACTGATGGAAAGCTGCAGCAAGACTTGGGCAAGGATAGTCCAGTCACGGAGGGAATAAAGAAGAAACGTATCGGTGAAATAACAATGCTTAACTCCAGTCCTGTTAACATTGTCCACAGCTTTAAGGCTCAAGTCGATTGGTTTGATGTTTACAAAATAAATATTCTCTTTACTTTTATTGAAAAAAAAGTTCTTAGTTTGAACGCAGTGGAAAATCAGAGCTGTGTGTGTGTCTGTGTCTGTGTGTCTGTGTGCGAGCTCCATCGACGACAGTGATCCACAAGGTACATCTCCAGAATCAGGCCAGCTGTGACGTTGTCTAATCTTCTTCTACATTTAATAAATTAATTGCCCGCATTTATGTAGCCAGGACCACCTGACCTGTTTGCACTTGGCTCATAGTGGGGGAAGACCTGATTCTGCTTAAGATGTCTAATTTAAGAGGTGAACCTCCAAATGTCCCTTAGATTAATATACACCTATCTGGCGTTCCGAGTTTTGTGCCCTAGAAGCTAGTTTAGCTCCAGGAAGACTGCACTTGCTTCTTGCCCTGGAAGGATATATTTTCGGATACGATGCTAATTTTAATGACCTAAATACAAGGTGATCCATCTGCATTCCAACCCAGAACCTGCCGATGCCACGTCCGGTGCTCAACTAACTGAGCTACTTGTGACGTTTGCCAGAGCTTATCAGATCTGGATACTCTCAAGCACGGTGATGGGTTTCCACGTGTGTCAGACACCCGCCTAACCCATCCACCCACCACCCCCCCGACACCCCCCAAAAAAAATCAGATCTTTTACAGATCTTGTGCCGTCTGATAGTGACAAAACTCTGCTGCGTTCTCTTTCAGGGGTTCAATTTACCCATTATTTTGCACACTTCCCGCCGATCTGAAGCAGCATTAAGGAAAATGATCGGCCGTTACTGATAATGCTGTAGTAAAACCTTCTATGTTTCGTAGCCACTTTAAAAACTGGTACCTGTATTGCTTGCTGCAGGTAATAAATAAATATAAGTCAACAGCATTTACCTTAGAACGTCTGCACTTCACCGCCAACCTTTACACATAGGCTTCCTGCTGCCTGAAGGAGATGGATAACATGGGATGTCAGTGACGGAAACATTTCTTTACAGTTCACTCTTGATGCCTTGTACCTGTTTACTAGTGAATGTGAAGCACCTTAAAGGATCCGCGTGTGAAGCTTGACAGACGATATTGCTGTTTGCTCTCCGTTTTTACTTACATTATGTGCCCTTCAATCAAAGATATATAAAACACAATACCAATTCCTACGAAATATATATATAAATCAGTACAAATTCAGCTGTCCTCAGTTTTTTTCTTAAGAAACTGCCCCCCCCCCCCCCCCACTCCTCTCTCTCATTGCTATAAAATAGTACGTTACAGGAGAAGAAGCTCGTGGATCCGCTTCACGGGAACTTTATTTGAAAATTGCCACGCAGAAATATCTGTCAGTTTTTCCTCGGGAACTAGAAACGCTGGCAGCACCAAGACAAGTGCCAGAATCCGAAGCGATTCTATCTTCAGAGGTTATTTATAAGGCAACGATGATCGAGAAGGCGTGCGATTAATCGCAGGCCGCAGCCCACGATAAGTTGTGTTGGCGTCGTGTGAAACGATGCACCCAATTCCGACTAACAATGTTTTGAGTTCGTAATTGCCGCGTTTGATAGATAGACGTACATTTACTTAACGCTTTGCTCGGGCAGACTGGGAGATTGGCGGGGCACAGGATTTTTTTTTGAGCCATGTCACCTCGCCACCCCATTGCCCCCTCCACGTCTCATCATCCACAGTCTAAATCAGGCGAAACATCTGAGCCCCTTGAGCGATTCCTCCTGTTTTACCTGTTACCCAGACTGATCCCTGACCCAAATTAAAACCATTTGCTAAGTGTTTTGAACCCATTTCTTCAAGGACAGTTCAGCGTTAGATTTTTGGTGCTCTCCTTCGCTCCGCGCTCAGCTGAAACCCGCCCTCCCTCCCCCCCACCCACCGTGAAATCAATACCTCGGCACTGCACATTACTTCAATAAACTTTCCACCGCATCGCTCTGATTTCAAGAACTGCGCACGATTTTCTTTCGTTGCAGATCTAATTCAGGCGACTAAACTAATTACTTGGCACAGCTGCACACGAGCCCCCAGTCCGTCTCAGCGAATGTATTAAGATTTCCGAGCATTGCGAGAGAGAAGACTGTGCTGTGATACATGAAAACATGCAATTACAATCCATTATTGTTCTTTTTGTGCCAATGAGATTCAAAAAGATGAAGCCACTTCCCAACAGGTATAAAGTTTGCACTGGTCGCATTTCTGTGTCTGATCACGATGTCTAGCGCACGGATTAACTATACAGGAGATCTAATGTGCGGACACTGGTATACATTGGAAAAATATTGGGTGAAGTTCTGTTTAGCACTACACACATCCCTTTTTTTGGCGATGTGCGAATTAAGTGTAAGTGGATGTCACTTTCACCCCTCGTTAGAATAGGCTGTAAAATGACATAAGGTGGGGGACACAGAATTACTATATTTGATTGAGGGAAACATAGTATTTTCCTGCGTTGGAAGCCAAATTTAACAAGTCAACCATACTGTGAAGTGTAACACCTAATAATTGGTTCGATTAGTGTGGGAGAGTTCACTGGTATAACCATATTTCTCCATTTAAAATTTAAATTTCTGTTTAGCACAGTACGTTTGACAGAGTATATGGTTGGAAAAGGGTTTAGAGACCATGCGTCGACGAATGTATCTTTGACAGCACCAGCGGGTAAAACGTTAACACCGATCAAAACAAAAGCCAATTGGATAGGGAGGACACATTTTCAGGGCTTTGGGGAGAGCGCGGGGGAGTGGGATTAATTTGGACAGCTCATTCAATGAGCCGGCATGCACACGATGGGCCGAATGGCCTCCTTCTGTGTGGTATAATTCTCCGATTCTATGAATAGCAAATCGTGCTTTCTTTTCGTTAAACTTACAAGGTGTACAAAAAGGCTCGATACCTGCTGGTAATGCACACGGCGTACCAATTTTGCTAGAGATTAGTTGTTGGAAAGGGGTGAGGCCAATCTATTAAGAATTAGCGACTTTCATTTTATTTTTTAAAAAAATCAATTAAATGGAGACAAAAAAAAATGTATATACTCTGAGCTTCCTGCTAAAGATAATAAAGATAATTAGGTTTCTTTTGGGCTTTGTCCCACTGAAAGTCATTTGGTGTAAAATGGAACAAGACACTTTGGGGAAATGGCTTTATCTGGAGGGTTTCCTTCTCCTTTAAATGCCCTTTCTCATACAATGCTGGTATTTTTTTTTTCCACTTATGAACAAAATTTCATACTGCAAAAGACATTTTTTTTTAACACACTCTGGACAAGCTCGGCTCACCTATGATTTTCTCTACTTGGCAACGTTAGTCAAAGGAATATGGACCAAAATAAGAGGTATCTTGTCAATCTAAGCATGCCACCTTCTGATAAAGACAATCTCTAGGAAATGTATGTACATGCCTGTTTGATTAAAAAGTCAATGATTTTCACATACAAATGAACATTTACATTTTTAAAACATTCAATTCCTCTTTTATTTCGAGGACTTTTACAGAGAAGGATTGTAGAGAAGACTGGCATCCTGGCCAACAATCCTCCAGCTTAGTCGAGCAGTCACCTTCGTTGTTCGTTGACTCAAGTGACTGCTCACTTTACCTATATAAAAAAAAAGTCACTACGTGTTTTCAGCCATTCTGAAGCGCTTTCGAGCCATTTCATCACCACAAGGCGCTCAGGCAAAAAGCAAGGCTCGCTTCTTCCTCGAACGAGGCTCATCCCAGTCTTGGGTTCGCATTGAAAAGACACATTTTCATCTTCAAGTTCGATTAAGGTTCACATTGAAAATGGCTTTTATTTATTTTTATTTTTTGTCTGGAGGGGACATGAAAGAGCCACAAAAGGCTCAGAAGACGGGGAGGGAGGGAGCTCAAAATGTTCAGCGGATTTGAGGAGAAGCTCTCCTTTCCTTCCTTCTTTCCTGCTTTCCTTCTTTCCTTCCTTCTTTCCTTCCTTTCTTCCACCCGCCCCCCCTTCCCCAGTTCGTTTTTCCTTATCTCCATCGCTTGCTGTCCACGAGCTACGCATCTTTCTGTCCCAAAGCTTGCAGGTCGGAGGTGTGCAAACTGTGCTGGAGAAAAACGTTCTTCCTCCGGTATATGAGCAAGGAGAGGGGCCCCCGAGGAGGCTGACCCAGTCGGCCCACGAACACGGACTGTTGCCTGGGCACGCCGGGCCTTTGCCCGCTTTCTAAATCCGAAGCTCCCTGCCCGTCGGACGCCCGCCTCGTGTCGTCGTGCGAGCCGATGCCGCAGCAGCCCGGGCTCCGATCGTTCCGCGGCGGGTCCAAAGCCGGAGCGCCTTCCTTCCCGCCTTCGCTCGGGCCGCTCGGCCCGAGTTCTCTCACCGCCGGATGGTTTCCCGCCAGCGGGCCGGAAGCCGGGCAGATTTTGCCGTCGCAGGCAGCTGCTCGGCCAGACCCCGAGTGCTCACAAGGGACCTCGATGGGAATAAGTCGTAATCTTCGGTCCCTTATGCTGATGGCTGGGGTCGCAGTTCTGTTTGGATGCGTGGCCTGAGGCAAGGAAACCGAACGAAGACAAGAAAAAAAGAGAGAGAGTCAGTGAGGCGGAACGGCAGTCGGCATTTGCTGCAAACAGAATACGCGATCCACGAGACAAGAAGCGCATAAAATAACACGCTTCAAAACACAAGCCCCGCCGCGATGTTGGCTCATTCTCGATCAGCAAATTACCCGTCCAGATAGTTCTGTCCGAGTCGGCATTTTTCTACCGCGCGAGACGGGAATGGATGAATGAATGAAGGGAAGTGGTGAATCCTGAGACGTGAGGATTCTTTTCTCGGATCCGAGGTCTCGGGCTTTGGCGAACCATTCTTGCAACGCCGTTCCTGGTGGAGTCGGGGAATTTCATCCCCTTCCTTTGCCAACTCGGCCGCGGCGTTTTAATCAACGTTTGATGTTGGAGATCAAACTGGTGCTTGTGATTGCAGAATTCTGTAATTTTTGATGAACTACCAATTTCAATATCAAATAATTTCCTTGAATCGCACAATAATCATCTTGGATGCTTTTGGGGTATAAATTTTGTAGTCTCTCTTTAGTGAGACGAATAAAATTGAAAACAGCAGGGGTTCCCTGGTCTTTCTCAGGCTTGGCATACAAAATACACGCAACTATACGTTACAGTAATTCCTGTGAAAGTTTTTGAGCTGCCTTGACAATGTGATAAGGCATTGCATACAAGGATTGCGATTATTATTTTCGACAACAAGAACGTACGTTTATAGAGCGTCCTACATGCGGACTAGCGAGCGTATGCTTCATAATATAATTGCGCTGGCAGACACGCAAACTGGTGTCTAATCTGTGATATTTTAAAGGATTCGTAAGCAGCAAAGCCTACAGTTCACTGGATGTATCTTATTCCGCGTCTTTGAACTCAACAACAACTCAACAACCCCGCTTCCTTTGGCCACAAACTGGTTTGGCGGAAGGTTAAACTGAAGCAGCTACCGGCACGATTTTCTATCTGTCTGTCAAACTGCAAGTGAGACCCCTTTATTGATGGTGGGGGTTGGTGTGGGTTAACGTCGGGGCTCATTGGATACCGGGACTGTGCGAACTCTCGTTCCTTAGGAGGTATGAGCTTCAAAAATATTCAAATGGCAGAACTGGTAGACTCTTGTGTGGCCGTCAGCTGAGGACAGCATCATCTCAGCTCCCCTGTGAATAATAATAATAATAATAATAATAATCCTTGCATTTGATTCAGTGCCTTCTCACGTCACTGAGACGTCTCAAAAGTGCTTCACAGAATATAGTGTAAAGTGAATTGACTGTATATTTTGTGGGCGAAACGCGGCAGCCAACTGCGCAAAACAGCGTCCCCACAAACAAATCACGGTCATTTGGATGAGGTATCAGGGGGCAACCATTGCCTTCGGAAATGTACACCCGCGGGTCAAAAAGACGGTCAAGCACCTTCAGGTGAGGCAGGCGGGCAGTGGAAAAAAATAGGCGGAGAAAATTGACCAGGAAATTCGCAAAGCATTTCATTTCAAACTTGTTCTTTTCCCCCCGTTTTAATTTTTTGGAAACCCGAAACGAATGAGGTGAATTCGCTCGAGACTCGCTCCCGGTTGTCTCGGCCAAGTATAGAGGGTAGAATTTACACCATTCCAAATCGTCTCCTCTCCTGGCTGTGCCGACTGACGTTCAGATATAATTCAGTGGACAATTCAATGGCTTTCCTTCACGTGCTGGCCCAGATAGAGAGCGGTGTCGGGCATGAAAATTGCAACAGTGGTCGCTGACAATTACAGCGCAAACTTGGGCTGATTTCAATTCACTCTATATACTGGGAACGCCAGTAATTCTGCGCCCTTCAACCTGCAGCCCAGCTGAGGTTAGCTGGCTCAGCACCAAACGGCAGGGATGACCCTTTTTTGGGCCTGAATGCCTCAGTTTTCAGTTGTGCTTCGGGCGGTGACTTAACCGGCCAAACGTGGGGAAAACTTGTGCATAAAAATAATTGAAATGAAATACTGAGCGTTTGGAAAAAAAAGGTGTACACGTGCCTTTTTTCGATATAATTCGAGGAGAAAATCTTCATTGCTGTCTATCTGGGGACACGGGTAGAGGGGGCAAGTTTCATGGGGAAAATATCACGTATATTTTATCAACGGAAAATATCAAGGGCGGCTGGGACCTAACAGCAGAGCAGAGAGCACCAGCCGTGTGCCTTTACTGCCCCTTTGTTTTCCTGCTCCAAACACAACCCCAAAGTGGAGACAAACATCTCCCCAACAGTACAATAAATTCGAAGCCCAGAGCCGTTTATCAATGCACAGCGCAAAACACTCCCGGATGGGTTAGGGTTAACATTGGTAGAGAGAAATGCTTATTAGCACAGACTGTTTCGATGATTCTGTCAATACAACCGAGTACGTTACGTCAGGTTTCCTACTGTTAGAGCTCAGTGACTTTTCTCTCGCAGCCAGCTTCCCAGATGATATTATCTGTGCTCACTGTTCAAACAATATATTCCAGAAATCCACAGAAACAGACAGTTGGATGTTGAGGTTAATGGTAATCCTTTGTAAATGTGTAATTTCTCAAAGGAGTACTGACTGTGCGACTCTTTTTATAGTTGTGCGGCGAGGCCACAATACTCACCAATAAAAGCTTACATCAGTTTAAACCACAGCGAGCAGCTCACAATTCCAATTGCCATCGCACTCACACATGGGAATGGATTCACAAAGACTTGTTCGGACAGATTATCGCAGATTTAACCATTCTCAGTATCACAGCACAATCGTCAAAACAACTTCCTCCACTTGCAAAATGCAATTGAGAAATAAACTCTGTACGATATTTTCAGATAAGCCAAGGCTTGCTGGAGCAGAGGGACACAAAGACGAGGATTTTGAAGTTAGTCTGCTGTGTGACTGGACGGTAATGTTTGTGCAGAGCCTATCTGTCGGCCGCAGAGTATTTTCTTTTAACATAAATGTTGCACTTGAGGAGGACGGAGATAAATAAACAAATAATCTTTGCATCTGATATCTGGCAAGTTTCCTCTTGTACAGCGCCCTTCACGTCAGGAGGACGTCCCAAGATGCTGGACAATCAATTTTTTCGGACCCGAGCTGGGGGTGGGGGGGGGGGGTGGGGGTCAGGATCAGGGAGGGTGGAGGCCGGGGTGGGGGGCGGGGGGAAGGAAGGTGACCGAAGGCACGGTTGAAGAGGTGGGGCTTGAGCAGGATCTTGAAGGAGGCACGGGAGGGGGCAAGGCGGAGGGACTTGCGGGATGGAGTTCCAGAGGGTGAGAGCAGAGTGGCCCAACAATGGAGGGGCGAGCGAGGCGGGGGACTTGAGGTAGGGAGGCGCGAGGCCATCGAGGGCTTTGAAGGTCAGGACCAGGATTCTGTGGCAGTTAATTTATGCACAGCAATATCTCACAAACAGCCATGGAATGTGTGACCAATTTTATTTGGGGGATGTGTTGACCAGGACGTCGGGAGAAACTCCCTTCTGTTTTCAAACAGTGCCATGGGATCTTATTGTCCAGCTGGAGAGACAGACAGAGCCTGGGTTTAATGCCTCGTCCAAATGGTGGCACCTCTGAAAGTGCAGCACTCCTCCAGTACTGCACTGGAGTGTCAGCCTGGACGAGAAGTTCAAAGTCCCAACGTATGGTTTAACCCCGCAAACTTCTGACCCAAAGATGGTCAAATTAGTGAGCCGGCTATTGCTGCTCACAAAGTGCCCACACAAAACACACAGTCACGGCACTTTGCTGAAAAGGTTAGGGACGTCCTCCTGACGTGAAAGGCGCTAAACCAAATGTAAGATTATTATTAGCAACTCATCCTGTTAACATAAGCAATATGTCACAGATCCCTCACCTCTGGCGATCTTCAGTTTGTAGCACCTAAACATTGTCTGTGTGTTTTTTTCACATTAGTGCTACTTGGTGGAAAATATTAGTGGTTTAAAAACATTCCAGCTCATCAGGGCTATTTGCGAATAACATGAATATTTTTAGACACTAAAATGAGTTGCTGTCATGATGCATGAGAGAAAAGACACAAAAGCTTCTGGTGATCTGATAAAATAGCGCCTTCCATGACATTAGCAATTAGACGAGTTTCCATTACCCACAGCTAAGGTCAAATGATTTTGAAGTTCATAATTCAATCAAAACTGGAAGCCGTTATTGTCTATAGGGTCTAAATTGTGATGATTCGCAACAGATGAGCAATGATTATTCAGGCAAAGGCTCTTCAGTCTTGAAGAGAAGATGACTCAGAGGGGACCTCAGCGAAATGTACAAAATGTTAAATGGGCTTGAAAGAGTAAAGCCAGATCAATACTTTAGGATGCAACAAGACAGTAGAAAAAGTGGACGTAGGTTTAGAGTTACAGAGGGCAATTTCAGCACTGGTACTCGGAGGTTTTTTTGTCTGCAAAGTGGGTAATTAACGACTGGAACAGATTGTCAGGAAACGTGGTAGAGGCTAGGACACTGGACTCCTTTAACGTAAGGGAGGGTGTTCTGGAGGGACGAGATTTGATGGGCCGAAGGGCCTTCTTCAACCAACCAAATCTTGTGATCTTGTTTGAGGCCACTGATAATAACAATGCAATACAATATAAATTTATATTTGTGTAAGGCCTTTCATTAGAGAACGACATTCCGAGGTGCTTCACAGTCCTGGCTTGGCACCCAACCTTGGGGTGGGAAGCGAGAAGGGTGGCGAGGGCAGAAAGATGACCAAAGGTACAGTCTAACAGAAAGATTTGGAGGCAGACCCTGAAAGAAGACTTAATGGCTCTAAGTCACAGGGAGCAAATCCTTCCAGGGGCATAAACTCTGATCCGCATGAATCCTCTAATGGAAATCGATTGTGTTGGAAGAGTTTCCTCAGGTCAGCATGATGTTTGTCCAGTTACCACATTGAGACACTATTTCAATGGTCATTATACACTACAAATTGCTATGTTTCGGACTCCAATGATTTTCCTGTTTGCTTTTCTAAGTCCAGTATAATGTCCTTTTTTAAAATGGAGTCACTTAATAATAACCCTTGCATTCGGGTTAGTGCCGTTCACGGTGGAAGGATACCTCAAAATGTTTTACAGGATTTCTCAAGATACGTCCTATTGCTCTACTGTGTTTGCAGGTGAAAGTGGCAGCCTATTTGAGCCCTACAGTGTCCCGCAAAGAGTCATAGCGTTTATTGGGCATAGAATTTCCTGACAAACAAATGGTGATTCTTGCTCAATAAATCACGGTGCAAATACCATTGCACACGAAAGAGGATTTTGAATTCGCAGCCCTGGCTGACACTCCAACGCAGGACTGGGGGAGTTCTGCATTGTCGGACGGACGTGGCATTCTGCAGATAAGACGTTAACACAAACACCAGGTCCTGTCTGCCTGTTCAGGAGGACGTTAAAGATCTCTTGAAACTATTCAAACGAGAAATTGTTTTCTCCTGGTTTCCTCGCCATCAATCCCCTGAACAAAAATTGGTCAATCACTTGATGGCTGTTTATGGGACACTGCTATGCACACATTTGCTGCTGTGTTCTCCCGGAACATGTAGAGTGAACTACATTTTACAGTCACTCCTGTGAAGTGCTAAAAGATGTTTCGGTGAAGCTATAATTTAAATACAAAAAAATGCAAGGATTATGCAGCGTCCGAAATAACAAACATTATTCCTGCTGTGACTTCTTCATTTGAGTTTGATAACTTGTGCTAAATTAAGCATTGTTCTGAGCTTTTCGACCAGTGCCCATGATAATCAGGCGACCCAAACTGATTTAACTTCCTGTCGACATAAACAGGAGACTTTAAACCCATCAGTCTGAGTAGGGTTAAGATTCCCAGAGATAAAAAGGAAGCAAGACTTCTTAACCCATTGCAGCACATTAGTTCCCTAAGCTTTAGTAAATAATAAGATACCAGACGGGCTATCAAGAGAATAATGGGTATTCAGGCAATTGAAAGGTAATAACCTTGTGGAGAGATTCAGATAATGGCATAATAGCTGAGAGTAAAGCATTAGCAATTGTTCCGACTCAGGTCATTCAGTCAATAATAATACATTTTTATTGTATTCTCCTGTTAGTCTCATATCAAAAACGACCTGTCACTATATTAGGAAGTGACTGATCAAGAACAGCTTAATTGGTCCGGACTCCAGTATCTTCCTCGAAGAACTCTACATCTTTCTCTGCCTCTCTCTCTCTCTCTCTCTCTCTCTCTCTCAGAACTCTACATCTCTCTCTCTCTCTCTCTCTGGCTACAGTGAAAAAGAAACGGGAACGTCCAGAGTGAAGTCCTTTTATAAGGCAGTGTTTGGGAGGGGTCTCCAAAACAAATTCCAACCTGCACTATGACTATAGTGTATTAGCCAGTTTTATTGCACGTGCATAAATGCAGCCATTTTGTTTCCCACGCACAAACTCAATGCCATCAAGTGCCGTTAATGGCCCTCTCGACTCTCTACCCCCTCCTCGCTCCCTCCCTTCCCTCCCCTCACCCTGACCATTTCCCCAATGCTCGGGTCCCGACCCAACTGTCCAGCGCCTTGGGACGTCCTCCCGACGTGAAAGGCGCTCTATAAATGAAATCTTGTTGTTGTTGTCAAATGGATACAAGCCAATCGGACAGATGCTGCCACGCTACGTAGCTGGAATTGATCTGCACAATAGATAATGGGACAGAAAATGTGTTGCTCGGAACGTGGATTCTTAAAGGATCACAAATGTTGAATCCTGACAGTAAATGGAGACAAGTAGTGTGACCTGTGTGTGTATGTGTGTGTGGTGTGTGGGGGGGGGGGGGCGGGGAGTTCTGATCCAGCACAGAATGATAGAAATTTACAGCACAGAAGGGGGGCATTCAGTCCATCAAATCTGCAATGGCTCTCAGAACAAGGTGTTCATTCAATCCCATTGACTCGCCTGATCTCCATACCCCTTCAAGCTTCTCTTCTTGGCTGTTGGTGGGACACTGCTGTGTACAAATTGACTGCCATTTCCGCCCTCAAAAATACACAAAGCCACTTCAGTGCACAGTATATCTTCTACAACATAAGCCTCTATATCAAATGCAAGTATTTTTATTATTATAAACACCTGTCTATTTCCCTCTTGCAAACCCCCAGAATGGACCTCTGCCACCTTACTTGGCAGGGCCTTCCATGTCCAACAACTCTCTGAATGGAAAAAAAAATCATGAACTAATTCTGGATGACTCCTGTGTTTTTAAGGCCAACTATTGTATGAGCACAATAAAAAAAACACAAGCGAAAATACTAGGTTTTTCGTCAAAACCAGGTCACAGGAGGTGAGTTTCTCTTATGACCCAGAAGTGAGCGGTCTACCAATTGAGCCAAAGCGAGATGTTATCGTGTGGCTGAAAGCAAGGTGGTTTTGCTTCCGGAAGTATAACCAACAACAACTTGCATTTATCTCGTGCCCTTGACCTGGAACAGTGCCTCGTAGCAGTTAACAGGGGCGGTGCCTGATGTCGAGCCGGTGGGAGCGAGAAGGTGACCGTAAGCATGGTCGAAGAGGAAGGTATGCAGTCAAGATCTAAGAGAAGGGAAGGAGTACGCGAGGCGAAGGGATGCGGGGAGAGCGCTCCGAAGCTTCGGGACGTTGCGGCTGAAAGCGGTCGCGGAAGGTGGATCGGAGGGGACGAGGGACGAGCAGGAGGTGCGCAGAGCCTGCTGAGCGGAGGCAGTGGGTAGCGGAGTGGGGAGAAAGCAGGTCGGAGAGGTAGGGAGGTGCCAGGGAGGGAAGGGAGGGAGGGAGGGAGGGAAGGGAGGGAGGGAAGGGATTTGCAGTGAGAGGACCTCAAAATCGACTGTTAGGAAGGCGACTGTCAGGAGATTGTAGCGAGAAGCCAACTTCGAAACGTGAGCGGGTTCAGTCTCCGGAGAGCACGGCTGCAAGCATTAATAAACAGCCAAAGTGGCATTCTCCAGATATTTTGCTCCTGTAATTTACTTTGCGGTGGTTGTTAAATTCATAATAGTACCAGTGCCGCAACCTCGATTTTAATAGACCCAACATATGTTTGAAAGACAAGAAGCTCATCATGTGGGGAGCTCAGCTGTAAAATTTGGTAAAGTTCTCTGAAGCCATTCCAAAGTAATTTTGCGTCTGTCGTTTTGGCACAGAATTGCTCCCACTGGGATGATTTTTTTTCAAATTTGTTTTATCAAATTCGCTACACAGTGCCGCTGATGTCGGGAGCTCTCCAAGTGCTTCTCAGACATCACTGAAAAGTGCAGTGAATGTGTATTTTGTGGGTGAACGTGGTATCAAATTTGCACACAGCCGAGTCCCACAAACAGCCAAGAAATAAAGACAGATCTTATCTGGAAGACTGTTGGCCCGGACACCGGGAGAAACGCCCTTCACTTTTCAATAGTGTTTTATTTTAACATCTCATCCAAAGAATGCCAACTCCAACAATGCGGCACACCTCCAGTGCTGTAGTGGATCAATAGTAATAAATAATAACCCTCGCGTTTGATATACAGCGCCTTCTCGGGTCTTCGAGACGTCTCAAAGCGCTTCACAGAATATACGGTAAAGTGAATTGACTGTGTATTTTGCGGGTGAAACCCGGCAGCCAATTGATGGGCCAATTTTTTTTAAAAAGGAATTATTACCCCCGGAAAAGCGATCCGCCAATCGACTAACAACCAGGTCCCTACTTACTGATAGGTGAACAGAGGCGTGTGGAGTAAGGAAACTTGCCCAACATTTCGCCCCCTGCCCGGGAATCAAACCCAGGTTTCTCACCTGCGAGCGCTGCCAACTGAGCCAGGCTGAAAACTAATAGAGTTCCCTGGTCACCGGGACCGTGCTCTATGGGAATTGTGAAGCTCCTAATCCGATCAAATAGAATGCACCACATTAAATGCATTTAATGGCTGGCAAGCAGCTGAACCGACAGGTGCCAGGAAACGACCATCCCGGGGAAGAAAGGGGTAGGGAACCCTTCACTGTAAGTAACCTGGTGATGGGATGGGATGTGTCGTGATACTATCCAGTACTACATTTTAACAATATTTTCATCTTCTACAGACGGGAGGAGAACCGTTCAACGGAAGGTACCTTCGGCAGAATGTACGCCACCTCTCCCGAACTTTCCTTGGCCTGTAATAGTTTTTTTTTTCCAATTCCCCCCCCCCCACCACCAAAAAAGACAATATTTTTCTTTGCCAAATCATTGCCATTGTTGACTCTGACCTGGATGGATGTAATCCGAGAAGCCGATCGCAACTTGTGCCTTCTAAAACAGAACCAGATTGACTGCTGCCGGGGAAAGACACTTCGTAATGAGTCTTGAGTCATGAAACTGATCCTCCCACACGTGTACGAAGCAGTATTCACATTAGGACCTGTTCTATTAATTGAGAGATACGTTGTGTTGTCACGAGGCTTCCGGTCGATATCGGGGTCGGGAACACAGGCAAATTCAAGCTGCAAATAGTCATTTCAGCTGGTTAAACGGTAGTGATTCACACCTACTGACAGCCTGGAAATAAAACCTGGAGTTCCCGTGGGTTGGAGCGATCCACATCTGATTACTGTTTGGAAACCTCTACTTGGGAATCAAGAGACACTTGTAACGGCTCGTGACATAATTCCAGTGTCCAGTTTGCGTGGCTGTAGTTAGTAGGTGTTGAATTGGTGCCAGGGAAATAACCGAACAAGCTCCGCTGTACTTTCATTAGCAGCGCTGTTCCCATTCTGTCGACGTTCTTTTGGCGATAGCTGCCCGGTGCAGTATCACTTTACAGCGATGCTACGGCAAACGTGGAAAGATGAAAGTGTAATCAGGTTCCTGGGAGGCATCAAAGCTTGAGTCGTATTCACTGAAAGCCCAGCATTAAAATATACCCCCAAGGTGCTAATCTTAGTTAAACATTCACCTTCTTGTGGTATTGACATGACAGCTGCCTTCACATTAAATCGTGTCCATTTTATTTACAGCAGCAAACTGCATCTTGTATAGCACCTTTCACATCAATAGGAGGTGTCCCAAGGCTCTGGAGAGTCGAAGGTTTGCACCTGAGCTGAGAGTTGGGATTCAGGAGGGATGTAGGCCAAGTGGGGCAGAAGGTGGGAAGATGAGCGAAGATGAATCAATGAGGAAGGACCTTGAGACGGACCTTGAAGGAGGCGAGGCAAAGGGACAGCATTCCCTAGCCCACTGTTGGCAATTTTTTCCCCTGACAACACTGCACCGCCACTTTAGGAAATTCAGAGAGTGAACGGTTTTGAGGCTGAATTAATCTTGTACGCCCATTCACGCGTTTTGTGATAGATGTCAGCCGTCACACCTTTCCTTTATTCCATGCCTCTTCAAAATGATCCCCTCGTTGACCTTTTACCAGCTTGAGATGTGGAGCAAAGTTAATATAAAAGACAGCGGAAGCTTTGTAACAATTGCCGTACGTTGTCCCGAGTTGCAGAAGTCATGTAGCTTCAGAAACTGGGTGATGTTTGGCCCTTGGAGGAGTCCATATCATGACCCGAGTCTGCGATCAGTTGAACATTATAAAGAACCACGGTTTGTTTTGAATTGATAATTTAGCTTTGTTCGAGGCTATGTCGGGCTTCTGCCTTACTGAATAACTACAAGCCTGGCATCTTCCTGACAAAGAAAGAGAGACATCATACTCGCATGATCAGGGTCTGGAACAAGAGGTTCACAACACACCAAGACGTTAAGGAAAAGATATGCCTTTGTAACGTCGCCCGAGACAAACAGCAGCACCTTTGCCACTTCTAGTTCTGCCTCTGTGGCTTTCTCACAACGAACCAAACTGTCAGGGAAAGTCGGGACAGAACCTGAACAGAAATCGCAAATTTCAAGCCTTCGCTTGTTTCCCTTCTTGCTTTCCCCCCACCTCCCTCTCCTTCTCTCCCACACGCAGATAACACACGAGTCAGCGTCCTGTCAATCGCAGTAGGTCTCTGCAGACCTGCACAGCGATCACACCACGAGGAGACGGTGAGATAATGATTGGTGACCCCCATGTGTGGAAGGGAGTAGGCTGATACCTCATGAATTCCCAAACCGCAAGTGACTAAGAAGCAATTCCACAAGGATGGAGAACATGTATCACCCTTCACAGCTCTTCACTCTTACGTGCTACATTAGGGACAATTATCAATTACGAGTGAGAAAATCTGATCGAATGGATGAATTTCGAATGCTAGCAATCCAGATCCGTGCAGTAGTTTGCTGGGTTTGTTTTTTTACCAGCATGAGGCCACAATCCTGAGGTGGAGGGGCTTGAACCCACACCTTTCAGATACAGAGGCAAGAGTGTGATGAATTGAGGCAGGCTGAACCGCGGCAAAAGGTTGCACGTTGATAGCAATCAGGCCCTGAGAGAGAAGAGAAGAGAGAGCGAGAGAGAGAGAGAGAGAGAGAGAGAGTGATGGTGGAAAGGGCTGAGATGGGTAACTGAAACTTGCAAGGATTTGAGAATCCAGAGATAAAGCTGCGATCTTGACAGCACAGGGTATAAGCACTTCAGTTTTTTTTGGCAAATACAGATTGTCAGACACTGAATGGGTAATTAGACATTGTTAAGATTGGATCCACATGCAGCTTGGAAGCATGTCTCCCCAATACAATTGTCAGGAGCGTAACAGGTTTAAAATCCTGCATGGAGTCCTGCAGCTCAGTGGTTAGAGCACTCGCTTTGCAAGCGAGGGCCCTGAGTTCAATTCCAGGCAGAGGGCGAAACCTTGGGCAAGTTTCCTTACTCCACACAGAGCCTAATAATAATCCCTCCAAAACCAAAAACAATAATAAATTGGGTCATTTTCAATCTACGACTGTTTGTGGGACATTGCTGTGCGCAATTGGCTGCCGCGTTCGCCCACAAATACACAGTCAATTCACTTTACAGTGTGTTCTGTGAAGCTCTTTGAGACGTCGAGAAGACGTGAAAATCGGACCATGTCGAACGCGAGGATTGTTATTTGTTTATAAGAGACAGCGGGGTTTGGCTCCGGGGTTCGGATTGAAGCTGACATTCGGCGCTGAGGTACAGTAACAAACTTGTCCCGAGCAAGAATGTCATCCTGCAGCTCAGATTCACTCACAACTTTCCGCTGCAGCTTCGTTTGCCCTCAGCGGGTGAGCAGAGCACTGAATATACCGTGGACCGATGGAGCCCGCTGGAATTGACACCTCCCGTGTTCACAAGGAGAGGGTGTGAGCCGCATTGCTCCAGATGGTGTCGGGAGCCTGATTGGTGTTGTCTGAGGCCCCTATTTATACATGTGGCACAGCACATCACTGCGAAAATCATGCAGATTCGCTGGCCAACTTGCTTCGTGAGCACGTCAGCCAACTTCTCGTCCGTTCTTCAGGCGAGAGTTGAAACTGAGGCCCCAGCTACCTGTCGTGGTTGACTTTAAAGCTCCCGTGACGCTCTTTCGAAAGAGAAGGGAGTTTCTCTTGCTCTCCTGGCCAACAATGACCCCCCCAAAAAAACAAATTTGTTGGACAAATGCTGTGTGCAAATTGGCTGCCGAGTGAACCACAATCACTGGAGTTCGCAGTAAAATCCCGTGAAGCAAGACTGAGGCCCTCCTGATTGGCTCGCGCCAGCGCCTCCGCACCTCGGGCGCTGGCAGCATCAACCCCCACGGCTGCACACTCAACCTCACTAAGCCAGTCAGGAACCCGGGTGTCTTGTTCGACCCTGAACTGTCCTTTCTCCCACACATCCGCGCCACGACCGGCATTGCCCACCACCACCTCCGCAACATTGCCAGACTGCGCCGTTGCCTCACCCCTCAGGCTGCCCAAACCCTCACCCACGCATTCGTTACATCAAGGCTCGACTACGGGAACTCCCTCCTCATCGGCCTTCCCAACTCTTCCCTTCACAAGCTGCAGATCATCCAAAACTCCGCAGCTCGTGTACTCTCACGCACCAGTCTCCGTGACCCCATCACTCCCCCCTCGCCCGACTCCACTGGCTCCCCATCCCCCAGAGGATCGAGTTCAAGATCCTCGTCCTCACTTTCAAGGCCAACCATGGCCTCACCCCCTCCTACAGCTCTGACCTGCTGACTCCCTACCAACCTGCCCGCTCCCTCCATTCAGCTCCGGGCTGCTCCATGTCTCCCGCCCGACCCGCCCTACCATCGGTGGCCGGGCTTTCAGCCTCTCTGCCCCCACACTCTGGAGCTCCATCCCACGGTCCCTTCGCGTCGCTTCCTCCCTCGCCTCCTTCAAGGCCGGTCTCAAGACCCTTCTCTTCGACTGTGCCTTTGGTCTCCCTCCCACCTTTCTGCCTTCCCTCGCCCCTACACCACCCCTCCCCCCATGCTCGGGCCCCGACACCTGACTGTTCAGCGCTTTGGGACATCCTCCCGACGTGAAAGGCCCTCTATAAATGTAATGTTGTTGTTGTTGTTTTGAGACGTTTCAACAACAAAAATAAGACCATATGTCAAATGCAAGGATTATTATTGTACTTCCCACTGAATTTTGGGATCCATTCCCTTGAAAGATTTGTGGTTCAAGGGACGATTCCTTTCCCTCGAACCAGAAAATTTCAAAGGAAGAAAAGAATAGGAAGCAATGCAGCTAATTTATGGTCAAAAAGCAAACTGGAAAAAAAAGTCAGCTGTTATTCTATCCAGAAAGAAATGCCCAGCACACTGGATTTGAAATGTATATTTACAGCCTGTCCAACTTTTCAATTCTCCGATGACATTCATAATTTACAACAGTTATAATAAATTAGTCAAAAAAAAAGCTTTTGACGTTCCAGGAATTCACAACAGCTGTATAATCTAAGCTGACACGCCGGGCCAGTGCTTGGGGCTCGCTGCGTAAGAGTTGCAGATGACGTCCTTCAGATTAGATGTTAAACCATCTGCTAGTCTTGGTGGTCTTGGTTAAAGATCCCACGACACTCTATTCGAAAAGAGAAGTGAGTTCCTTCCTGTGTCCTGGCCAACAATCCGCCCCCCCCCGCCACCCCCTCCCCAAGTAAAATTGCTGTTCGTGGGACAGCACTGTACACAAATTGGCTGTTGCCCTCAGGCACAATATTTTACAATATATCCTGGGAAGCGCTTTGATGACACAGGAACAGGAGGATGCCATTCAGCCCTTCGAGCCTGTTCTGCCATTTAATCAGATCACGGCTGATCTGTAACCCAACTAAATCCTTTCGATTCCAATCTCCCGCTTTCTCTCCGTATCCCTTATTACCCTGACCTACCAAAAATCTATCAACCTCACTCTGGAAGGTGTGGATGGATCCAACAACCACAACCTTTTGGGGGGAGAGAATTGCAGATTTCTACCACCTTTTGAGTGAAAAAATGCTTCCTGATTTCACTCTTAAATGTCCTGGCTCTAATTTTAAGACTATGTCGCCTTGTTTTGGATTCCCCCCACCAGAGTAAGTAGCTTCGCTGTATCTACCCAATTGAATCGCTTTATCATCTTAAATACCTCAACCGAATCACCCCTCAACCTGGTTAACTCAAGGGAATACAATCCAAGTTGATGCAGCCTTTCCTCGTAACTTAACCCTATTAGGGCCTGGGAACATTCTGGTGAACCTGCGCTGCACCCCCTCCATGACATCTCCCTGACACGAAAGGCTTTACTAAGTGTAAGTTTTATTATTATTATTATTATTAACAGCAGCTTTGAAATCAGGTGGCTGCCGTACTTTCTCTCTGCCCTAACGGAATTGAGGTCTGCCTTATCAAATGTCATCTGGATACATGTAAGTACCTCTCACACCACCAGATAAAAGCAGTGTCATTAGATAGAAAGCAGGTACAGAGACCTGCTTCCTTCGGCTGACCTACATAGGGCCGTAGCTTTTAAATTAGCTGCTGGTTTTATTCAGAACAGGCTGCGTCTCCAGAGAATTTGCTTGAACAAAAATGGGTTTCAGTCATTCCTACATAGAAGTCCCTATGACTGGCTTCATCTATCGCATTCGGCTCCTTTATTCCACGGGTATTTCGAGAGTTGTATCGGCAACTAAAAGTACTGTTGATGTGTGTCTTTGTGATTATATTTACATGTGCGTCTGTGCCTACTTCCGAGAGTGTGCTCGTGCATTTGTCTATCTCGTGCTTGTGTACGTGTGCACACGCTTGTCTGCTTTGTACACATATACGCATCTCTGTCTGTGTGTACGCGCGCATGTCGGGCATGCGTTTGTGCACGAATGCGCACGTATGTTCTTGCTCCTGAGCTGACACTGAACACCAAAGGGACATGAGCGAGACTATGCAGGTCGCACATTCACACGCCCGCGTCTGCTTTTTGAGTTCTGCGCATTGCAGAGGAGCCAAAAAATTGCCCGTCTATTTTGCGAGCGTATACCGACTGAAACGAGGCCAAATCTTGGAGGCATTGCGGGAATATGGAATTGAATAGAGCTGACCTTGAATTGGAATTGTGTTCTTACATGGCGGGGGATTGATGATTGGACTGGCGTAACGTTGAAAATTCATATCGGTGATAAGGTCGAGAGCCGACTGCATTTTTGAAAGAAAAAAACAGTACAGAAATTGCGAATTACATCGAAGAAAAACAATAGAAAAATAAAAAATTTCCATACAATCTTCCTCTGTTTTCAGGCCACCTGAGCTGCCAATAATTCCCCTCCTCCCACGAACATCCAGGCATCTTACTGCAACGTTGCTTCATTGGGAGAGCTGCATTGTCAGAGCTGATGTCCTTCAGCTAAACTAAAGTTAAACTAAAGTGACTGTCCGCTTGTTCAGACGCACCTTAAAAACCCATGGCACTATTTGAAAAGAGAAGCGAGATTCTCCCAGTGTCCTTGGCCAACAATACCCCAAATAAAATTGGTCATTCACTTTACGCTTCTTTAGGGGACGTTGAGATGCACAAATTGGCTGCTGTTTTCGCCCACAAATTAGGAATAATGTACGCTTATCAATAAAGATATTTAAAGCTCATATCAATCCCAAGCAAAATACTTGCACTTTTAGATACACTGCGCGACAGTATGAAGGACCTCTGAGCAAAGGTTCAGCTGAACATATAGCTGTTTCACTGACACCAGGTTAAGTCACCTTCTACTTGCTCCGTTTCACCATCTAGTGGTTGGTTCAAGAGGGGTCTGCAGACGGGTCACCTGCTCGCTCTTTGGAAAAATAGGGCGAATAAATAACGAGGCCCTTTTATACAAAAAATGAACGTGAATAAATATTTCAATGTTTCCAAAAAAAAACCTCTGAAATACTAAATTAAAAGTCTATTTGGACGGACCTAAGTAACAAAGAAAAAGGTACGCAAAAAAAAGGCAGCAGCCCCTGCGCAGCGAATCGAATCACGCTGAAAATCTCAGTTGGTGCCTTCGGAAACTCACAACAACCTCGAGTCAGTTGTTAGCCTGAAGTTTGGTACCTATTGCAAACCTGAATCACAATTCAGGTTTAACTGGGTTAAAGGCATTAAGCTATGGGTGAAAGAAAACATCTCAGTATCTAAATGGAAACTTGCATGAATCGTCTGATGATTTTCAGATGAACAACAAATTACATTCGTATAGTGCCTTTCACGTCCGGGGAAGAAATTAATCCCTAATGGAATTCCACTCAACTGTTATTTTCAACGCACCTCGAACTACAAATGTCTCTTGTCACAGCCAATACCACAGAAACATCCTATTCCTCAGGTGCTGGATCTAATTTGAGGAAAGTGTTGTGGCAGCAGATTACTTCAGGCCATACACGCAGAGGGAAGGAAATAACACCGTTTCTATCAAGTTCCTGGAGCCTTAATGTAGTCCAAAGTCTTTGGCTCCTTGATTTTCATTTCAGCGGAGGGCTGGACACTTTTTAACCTTCCGAACAGCATTCTCGGCAAACAATTTCACGCAGGCAATGGGGAGAACGAATAAAATGAAGGGATGGTGGGGTGGGTGGGGGGGGCGGAAATAAGAGAGAAAACAAACACATAAGAACCTTGGGAGAAGCAGCTGCTTCAAGACAAGCGCTCGGATGCAGACACGGTGAGCGGAGGCATTCTATCAATCTGTCCTCCCTGTAATTGGAAATGTAATAAATAGCCACAGTGTGACCTGACTGAATTTATGTAGGCGAGCACCTCAGAGACAGGGGTAGATGTGATAATGGAAAATGCAAACAGCCGAGAATGCACGTTTTATCTGATCAGAAGTCAAGTTCACCGAGATTGGGTGAGGGTTAAAGGATTCCATTATCGGAGATAATGTGGGCCCCAATACCGTTTTTTTTTCTTCTTCTAAAACAGAAACACACAGCTAATGGCACTCTACGGCGAACTTGGAAGTTTCATGTTATTTTTGGGGAGAGGAGTTATAATAATAATAATAATAATAATAATCCTTGCATTTGATATAGCGCTTTTCACGTCGGGAGGACGTCCCAAAGCGCTTCACAGAATATACTGTAAAGTGAATTGACTGTATATTTGTGGGCGAACGCGGCAGCCAATTGCGCACAGCAATGTCCCACAAACAGTCGTAGATTGAAAATGACCAATTTATTATTGTTTTTGGTTTTGGAGGGATTATTATTAGGCTCTGTGTGGAGTAAGGAAACTTGCCCAAGGTTTCGCCCTCTGCCGGGAATTGAACCCAGGTGTCTCGCTTGCAAAGCGAGTGCTCTAACCACTGAGCTACAGGACTCCACACAATTATTGCTCAACACGACATATAGGAAAGAGGGAGACGGAGGAGGCCATTCAGACCATCAAGCATTAAACTGCACCAATTTACTAGATTTTAGAAGATCTTTTAATCCCAATGACCCGCCATTTCACCAGACCCCAAATAATATTTGCTTTCGAACTTATATTTGAAATTGTATTTTTTTTCTCCCAATTGTAAAACTTGAGTCAGGTAACTCTGTAAAATCCAAGACTGTCCAGAATCAAATCATAATTATTCCCTTGAAAAAAATTACATTTAGGTTTTACTGTTTGCAGGGGCTTTCTCTATTGGCACTGACTGTTTGGAATGGATGTCTAGAGACACAGTTTAATTCAGTTAGTTTTAAATTTGCCTCCTCCAATTTCTTCCAACTCCCTCCTATCGCCGTTGACTCATGCGGGGAAGTCAAGTCTATACAATTCAACCACTCTCCAATACCTTGCCCAGATAGTCATTCTCCATGGTTGACCTTACATTGTGAGCATCTGTTGAATTCTTCAAATCCCCCCATGTCTAAAATACACACACGTTCCAGTCAAGGTCACTGCATAGAAATCAAGAGCAGATGATTTATATCCATTCAAAGACGGGAACACTGAGGCAAATTGTAATGTCTCTGCTGCTGCTTTGCTTGACTTGGTATAAAACTAACTCACCGTAGACCAGGGATTGTACACAGGAGCAGGAGTTGGTCACTCGTACTGTCCATTATGCTTCACTATTAAGTTTATGGCAATTATTTAATTCCATTTCCATTACCTTTTTTTCCATGCTCCTTCGTATCCTTACTTATCAAATATCTACCTCTCTCTTGGTCAAATGTGCACTGGCTAATTGCAGAAGATAACTCAATTTTGATCTTTTAATGCTACATTAAATGATTGGAGCTTTGAAACTTGAGATAAACATTTATTGTCACTCATACATACATTAATATAATGCACCACTGCCAGAATGTCCAAATGTGTAATTCACAGAGATTTTTTTCAACAGGTAGGATCTCTGCTGAGTGACCAAGTGATTATTATTACTCTTTTTTTGAAGGAATTATTACCCCCGGCTAATCACAACCGGGTTCCTACTCACTGCTAGGTAAACAGAGGTGTGTGGAGTAAGAAAACTTGCCTGAGATTTCGCCCCCTGCCCGGAATCAAACTCGGGTTCTCTCGCTTGCAACAACAACAACAACAACAAGATTCCATTTATTGAGCGCCTTTCACGTCGGGAGGACGTCCCAAGGCGCTGTACAGTTGGGTCAGGACCCGAGCAGGGGGGAAATGGTCAGGGTGAGGGGAGGGAAGGGAGGGAGCGAGGAGGGGGTAGAGAGTCGAGAGGGGAGCTGAAGGCTGAAGGTCAAAGAGAAAGGTCTTGAGACCGGCCTTGAAGGAGGAAAGGGAGGAAGCGGTGAAGGCACTGGGGATGGAGTTCCAGAGCCTCGGGGCTGAGAGGCTGAAGGCCCGACCACCGATGGTAGGGCGGTTGGGGCGGGGGATGTGGAGCAGACTGGAGCCAGAGGAACGGAGGGTACGGGCAGGTAGGTAGGCAAGTACTCTAACCATTACACTACAGGACTCCTTAAGGTTGTGATGAGAGGAATTGTCTGTGTATTACTGTATCTTATTTGCATTTATTGAATGTCATGCTTATTGGGAATGGAAATGCAGACAAAGTAATTTAAATACACAAAGGCCATCTGATTGAAAACTAAATTTAATAATAATAATAATTATAAAAACCCTTGCGTTTGATATAGCGAATCAGTATGTCATTGAGATTTCGCAAAGAGCTTCCCAGGTGCTACTATAAAGTGCGTTATTGTAAGCAAATGTAGCACCCAACTTGGACATAGCAATATCTCACAAACAGCCATGAATCATAGAATCATAGAATTATACAGCACAGAAGGAGGCCATTCGGCCCATCGTGTCTGTGTCGGCTCTTTGAAAAGAGTTATCCAAATCAATCCAAATTGACCTCGAGAAACGTGGTTCTCTTCTCATGCCAAGGGGATCTTTAACACCTACAACAACAACTTGCATTTATATAGCACCCTTCATGCAGGGTAGCGTCCTGGAGCGCTTGACTGGACTTTGATTTAATGTCTCAGACGAAGGACGACACATCCAGTTCGCGGCACACCCCTAGCACCGCACTGGACACAAACTGTGTGTTCAAAGCACCAACAGGCAGAAGTCCTGATATAGAAGGAGTTAGAACAATTCATCATTAGACAACATCAAACCTATCCATTAAGTTGCCTTCCAAACATCTATCTCATCAACTCATAACCGCAAAGCTTGTGCCAGTGAAAAAAATTATGGCTGCGTAAGTTGACTGGTGCTTGGTTCTTATTCTTGAAAAAAACAACATTTTAATCATGAAATGTGTTGCCCTCCAGTCAGTACATGATTATATTCCCAGCAGGTAAATGTCGGAATAAGAAATAAATAGACTGGCACTTTGATTCCTGTGTTAAATGGGAGTCGTTTTTGGCCAAATTCAAAAGGAAATTACCACTCGCTGACTGAAATATGTTTTGGGAACTCTTCGCCTAAATAAACAAACACGAAACTCTCCTCCCTTCTAGAAGGGAGTGTGAAGTAGTGTGTTGTGAGCGCAAGGAGTTAATCAAAGGCTCTTATCTTCAGCGCGTCTAAAGTTATCTGATGACAATCACGAACACTTCTGCCCTGCGATTCACGTGGTTCACCCGATTCTAACAAAGTATTCAAAGGCGGCATTTGAGGACAATGGATGGCCACGTCTGTGTTGAAAGTCATTTCAGATCCTGCATTGGGATAAAGTACTGTATGAGGACATTGCTGAGTACAATACATGGTTGAAGTTCAGGACAGGGCAGAGACACTAGATTGAGAAATATAGGAAAGCAAATTCCTTTGTTGGCAGAATCCATATGGAGAGGCAATTCTTTCCAAACTCATCAAACAAACCAGCATTTATACATTGCCTTTCATGTAGGATAGTATCTCCAAGTGCTGCACAGTGGAGGGGGTTTGGGAGGAGGGGGAGTGGGGGAAGAGGTGACTTTAGAGGCTTTTGTCAGTTAACATATTTTACACCGAGATGGGAGACTTGTTCATTTTTACAATCTATGTCCCTAACCTCTTTAACTCCCTTGACCTCTGTCTGTCGCCCACTCACCTCATCGATCTTACCTCTTCGATCGGGCATATGATCATCTCCCTCTTTCTCCTTGAACCTTCTCCCTTACTTAGCTTCCAACCCAGTCTACGTGAAGTGCTCTGAGATGTTAATCTGGGAGAAGCATACCGTACAAATGCAAGTTGCTACTGTTCCTAGCGTTTTGTTATCAAGTTATCAACTCTATCAATAGAGTTTCTGACGAGGCAGAGCAATAAATAACAAGAAGCTAGAAACAGCTACAACTTGAATTTCTGGAACACCCTGTATCCATCTTGCCCCTTCTTTGCCCGCCATCAAATCACACCTGAAGCCTTTTCTCTTCAACAGTACCTTCAGTCACCTCCCCTACCTTTCTGGCTCGGCTTCAAACCACACGACAGTTAAGTTCTCTGTGACGCTACCCATGTGAAGGGTGTGATATAAATGCAAATTGTTCTTGTTTTTCCCAAAATCCCTGTAAATGATTTCTCTTAAATATCTATCTCTTTTACCTCTTAAAAGCTCACAGGGATCCTGCCTCGACTGCCCCGATCAGCAGAGCACTAAACATCCTAACGACAACTTGGAATCATACAAATTTACAGCACGTAAAAAAGGTCATTTGGCCCATCGAGTCTACACCGGCTCTCAGAATGAGTGTTCATACAATCCCACTGCCCTGCTTCGTGCCCTAGCCCTTTTGGCCTTTAAAGATCATATACCTTGCATTTCCTTTCATATAGCGTCCTTTGCACAGGGAAAGAACTCTTTGCATAAGAACATGAGAAATGCTAGATGAGAAAAGACCAAGGTCCACCTAGTTCGTCTTCCACCTTCCTGCACATATATCTCAAATTAGCTATAAAACAATTTTTCCCTTTGTTTCCTTGTTAACTCTCTTAAATTGGTGTCCTACAGTCACTGACTCACTGATCGAGGTACTGACTGGCACAGAATTAAGGATCCAGTACGGCCAAACACCCTCCAGTGTAAAGTGGCAATTCTTCCTGAATGACTGTGCACAATAACTATCCACAGGCTACTTGAATCACGGATAATAATAGTCATCCTTACATTTGATAGAGAACGTTATCATGTCTTTGAGACATCGCAAAGTAGATGGCATCGCAGCTGAGCACGTAAATGAACCCGGCCTCTCATTGATATTCCACCCATGTCGAAACAGTCATAGAAAAAGCCCTTACAAAGATGTTGTTACTATTAGCTTTTTTTTTATTGCCACTTTCCCAGCAGATTCAGACTTTTTGAAAAGATCAGAAATAAAGTACCAGCCGGCAATGTTCTGAGACATTTCGGCACTCTGTCATAAGCAAGGATTACTATCGCAGCATATTGGTCGATATACATGTTGCCTTTTTCTTTCTTGGGATTCCCATTCAATTCAAGGTGACAAATTCCTCTTTTACTCTCGATTCTCACTCATTGTCAATTTGAATGAAAGAGCCGGGCGCTGGCGGACTTTATTGGCATCTTTTTGTCACATCGTTCTTTATCGAAATGGGTGGGGGGGGGCGGAGGGGGATGGAACCTAAAAAAAACTCAACAGAACTGCAGCAGCAGTCAACGTCAAAAAACCTGACAATAACTATAAATGCCTTCAGTTACATTTCACGCTTTTCACAACACTGACGTACTTGGTGCGGTTTAAAACTCGCCCAGCGGTAGAACCTACTGCGCGCCCGTTTCAAAGCCATCTGCATCGAGACGTCAATGACAGAAAGCGTTTGAAGACATTACAGGTGGAAGGAACAGTGAAACCATTAGAGGTGAGATATTGCAGCTTACCCAACTCAATGAACATACAAAAAAAAATGCATGGTGTTTACTCCCTATTTCTCAAATGCTCAACGGTGGCTGAAACCAGAAACAATGTGAGAATTGGAAAAGGGGCCATAGCTGACATTTAAGTGCATCGGGGAATAGCTTTATCTCACCCTTGATGACTGTATAATGGACTTTGTCGACTTTGAAGTGCTATTTTCACCAAATGCTATTTTGTCGAGTCCTTGGGTGGCCATGTTTTGGTTCAAAACATGTGGGGTGGTGGGAGAGGGTGAAGGCAGTACGCAATTCATTAATTAGAACCGGTGTTGATCATCACATAAATATTGCACGCCGCATTTGTATCATGGACAGTGCTGGCTCAGCTCTCGTGCAGACAAAAGGGCAAATTCTCCTAAAATTATCACGCGGGTGTTACATTTTCAAATCATATTGAAATTTGACTCCCTGGCCTTTTTTTTCAGACTAGCCTTTTAGATTTGCAGTTGGCCACCTTACAGACCAAACCAACCCCACAGATTGAACCCGTTCACAAACACCCAGAATTAACATAAGAAATCCTATCCGCTGAGATCAAAAGTGATCCCCTAATCCGACTTGAGGGGGGAGGTGGAGGGTGGAGGGTCCCAGAATGATTCATTTGGGCAGTGGACAATATCAAAACTGATATTTGCCGGCAAAGCCACGATGGGCTGAATCCATCACCCATTTTCAAGATCTTCCTCTTTGAGTGTTCCTTCGGTCATTTTCCCATCCCCAAACCCCTTGCCCTCCACTCCCCTTTTTGATTCCCGCCCCCAAGCCCTTTGCTCCCCATCTCTCTTGACTCCATGACCAAAGGCACGAAGGCAAACCCTTGACCGACCAGCGCTTTGGGACTTCCTCCTGACGTGAAAGGCGCTACATCAATGCAATTTGATGTTCTTGCCCTGCCTTGTTAACGCCTTGACACTGACTCAACATTGGAACGCGTTCTGTTACACAGCACTAAACATCTCTGCGCTTGAAGAACACGGTTTATCGAAAAGCGTTAAAGTGCAGCGTTCTTTGAAGAAAAGTATTCACAGAAACTTTTGCAAAAAAAAATAATAGGAATGTTGTACATAATGTGCCCTGATCCTGTCCTGCTGAGAGCAAGATTATAACTTTGTACATCTAATTTGAAAGATAATTGGTGGCAGGATCACAATTATAATCATGTGTTTTAACAATATTGCGAAAGCAGCAGAGCACAGATTCTCTCCAGACATTGACAAATAAGACACTCGCTATTCATACGCTCAGCGGGAATGTTTTCTTTGGGTAATCTTCTTTCAGAAAGCATACAGTCAGTGACATTAAACTACAGGAGGTTTGCTGCGACAGTCATGGCGATGGAGTCAGTGCAACTTCTGGAAAGGCAGATGTGGGGGGAATAGCGCTTGCCTTTGGCCTTGGCTCGTCGGCGCAAGCATTAGTGCCTTTCACAGAAAAATCCTGTCCTCCACAAATAGCATTGTAACCTCAAAACCTCTCAGCCCAGGATGAAAAGCGCAACTGTGGGAGAATCTAATCAAAGCCGGCATCTAAATTGAAAAAGGAGACTGTTTATCTTTTAATGTGCAGGTCTGATGTAGGTAGATTCCAGAAAACCATGAAAGTTCCTCCTATTTCTCCTATTTCCCTCCCCGTATATCTTTTGGGTTTCACCCCCCCACCTCCCCTCCTCCCCCCCCCCCCCCCCACCCCACTTTATTTGGATTTCCATAGATTTCCATACACTCTACAGCAAGGAAACAGGCCATTCAACCCAACCAGTTTGTGCTATTGTTTAGACTCCACATGAATCTCCACTCACTCCTTACTCGCACCCCCACCCCAATCGATCTACAATTTATTGTTTTGAACCCCCCCCTCCTCCCCCTTTCTCCTCTAGACTCCTGACACCCCCAAAGCCTGGCTCCGACATCACCCACATCAGTCTCAGACAAGATGCCCGCCCAGGGAACACGAAACCCAAGCGAAAGCAACGCACAATCAAACCACGGTAGGTTGGAATTGTTTGGAAGATAAAAGGAGCTCCGAATATTTGAAGATGTGGATGATTTGTGTTTAGTACGTACAATGGTAAGGATTAACAGATACAGGCAAAAGCAGCTTGCAGATTCTAATTACACCGATTGCTTGGGGGGTGGGGGGGGGGAGCATTGGGTCAGTCATCGTGTACAGTAGCTGATAAGGAATAATGAAATGAATTTTCGATAGGAAGTAAATGCATTTCTATAGGAGGAGGCATTCTCTGGCTGTGAGAGCGATGTCATCTTAGCTTCAGAACACTCATATTTAATTCCAATTAATAACCAGATTCTACAGTCAGCAAACGGCGAAAAATGATCCTCACCTGAGTGGGCCTTCACATCCCCATCACAGCGAGAGAAAAAAAAATTCACAATTTTATTTTTACCTCGTACCACCTCCAAATGTCTCGAAGAGCTTCACAGTAACTGTGTTCGAGTCGAGAGGCTTTTGTTTTAGACTATTAATTTCAGATGAGACATTAAATCAAGATTCTATCTGTCCGTTCAAGATGGATGTTAAAGACCGCAAGACACTATTTGAAAAAAGAAGGGAATTTCTCCCTGCTATTCTGCTTAATATTCCGCCAGATATAAAAATAGGCTTTCACTTCATGGCTGTTTGTGGGTCATTGCTGTGCACAAATTGGCTGCCACATCTGCCCACAAATTACAATCATTACACTTTACAATGAATCCTGTGGAGTATTTTGAGTTGTCTCAACGATGTGATAAGGCGCTATGTGAATTGCAAGGATTATTATGATCATAAACTTGATTCTTTTTATTTCCTATTAAGCAGGGATGAAGCAAATGCTTCATTTGTAAAGAGAAGGGAGTTCCTCCTGGTGTCCTGGCTCGAGGATCAAGTATAATAGCTGTAAAATAAATTCAGGAATTGCTTGTAAGATCTCTGATTGCCTTGACTTTCCAAGTGAAAGGATTGCATCTTTGCTCAATCAACTTATCTTCAGCCTGGAAAGTAATCTCACGTAGAGTTTACTTTGTCCTGTCAGCAATATGACACATTCAGTGTTAGGGCAACCCCAATTGTCCAAGAAACATACGATTTATGGGCGTCTCAAGGACAAGGAAAGTGTAACTTAGATAAACATGGCATGATCTTTCTATTTTGATCTTCTCAATGAACGAAGGAGATGTCTTCTTTTACGGATGAATTTATGTGCTCGTCAAGGTGAAGGATGTCAGTGCCGGAGAGTAGAACATTTCTCTGCTTTTGTCTTCCAGCATGAACGCCAAATACTCCCAGACTGCTGCAGAGCACAGATCTTTAACAACGCACCTGAACCTTAACCTCGGAGACGTACTCCCTGGTCCATCGGAGTGAATCTTTCCACTCTTTACACCACCCAACCTGTGTGCTCTGAATGAGACTGTCTATTGGTGTCCAGTTCAAGGCAGTTTTGTGATCTTAATGTAACTCTAATTGACAATCTAACTCAGAGCAAGTTAAGGGGTTGTCCAAACTCATTTCACGCAGCAGTTGCAATGTGACTTCAGCACTAGGTTTGAGCCGGGATTAACAGCAATGATTAACCCGTCTCATTTGATCTCGAGGAAACTTCAAATGGCCCCGGGCAAAAATGTCTATCTCCATCCATTAAGCACGGGTGAAAACATATTTTAACAGAATTCACGGACAAAAAGAATGAGGGAGCAAAACATCATCAATATGAGTTGAACACAAGAGAGGTTTGGATTAAGAAAGCCTTTCAGCCCATTTGATCTCATTCTTCTGGTGCACCCACCATCAAAGCATGGTTTCTTTTTTAAAACAAGTCCAGTATCTTGGACTCAATTACTCTTCCTGGTCACTTTTAATTAATTATACGCTGGATAAAGAAATATAGTGTCCTTCCTGAAATTTCCCCTTTCAACCCTTCTCCTGTGCCTTCTTATTTTGCTGCCCTGACAAATCCGAAAGTATTGTTCTTACTTTACTTTTTCAATCCCATTTAGAATTGACTGTACCTCTCTAAAGTCCCCTCTGTGTTCACTGAGATATTACACCGAATATATCTAATACAGCCCTCCATGGGCATCTTTCATTTGCATAAATCCAGAATTTATTTGATAATAAATAATTTATTTACAAATAAATAAATGTATAATTATAAATTAATTTATAAAATAAATGTAGAATTTATTCATAAACAGTGTTTAATAATTGACTGTATATTTTGCATTTCGCCCACACATATACAGTCGATTCACTTTACAGTTTATTCTGTGAAGCTCTTTGAGACGTCTCAATGACGTGCCAAGGCATTTTATCAAAATTAATATAATTATTATTAACTGTAGGTCCAAAGTGGCAATGTTTCCATCCAATGTAAGGCAAGTCTCCTACACGGCAAGAATCGAAGCCTGCAACAAAATGTAACTTGTCACAAACTTTGGCACCAACTATGAATCTCTAATAGGATTTCCCAATGGCTTAATGGGTAGAGGCAGTGTTCAATGTAGCACTAAGTAATTTTGACCAAAAGGTCACAGGTTTGATTCCCAGCGTGTGCTGAGTTGACTGATCTCGGCGAGTTCTGCCGTAGGGTTGCTACAATTGCTTGTTAAGGCAAAAAAGTCACAGCGCACGGCTTGTGCTTGTTTGATGCTGTTGACCTTCTAATGATCTCTGGGCCATAAAACATGGCAACTCACGCGCACAAACGCACGCGCAGAAGCGCACACAAAACGGTTGCAACCAATTTACTTCCTCGACCACATCTTTCGGCTCCCGAACGTGGGATGGAAACCAACCTCGGAAGGTGGAAATAACAGCTGCGGAACCAACAGCAACCCATCACTTAGATACCAGCGCTGCCTCTGAAGTCACTAGAGACATTGCCGTAAGACAAATGGGGGTGTAAATAACAAGAAAATACTTGTGAATAAATGCGTTCCTACACCCGACAATCCAGAAAGGAATTGTAAACAATATATTGAAAAAAAAGTATTTAGACGCTGGGCCTATGATACCGTTCTACATAGGGCCACCCGCCTCTATGTCTACGCCTGTCAGTACTTACTGGCAAAAGGCTTTGTGTCATGATAAAGTGCGCTAACAATACAAATCCTTTTTTTCACGTTCAATCGGCCTATTTCTGAGCTGTAAGATTCAATGTAATACTACTATGCTATACATGTCCTGGGGATTAACATGCTCTGTCCCTTGTCATATATCCTCTGTTCCATCGTCAAGTGATTCTTACGCACTCACTTTCTAGGTCAACCCTCTTCTATTGCTCTTGTTGCAGCTGAAAGTGAACAATCTCATCCATACACAACCAGAGCAAACAAACAAACATCAAATACACATTCCGTCCATTTTAAACTATATGTTGTGTGAGCGCTTTGAGACATCCTGCCAAATGGCGCCACACCAAATGTAAGGATTATTATAATTATTATTTTAATATCTGAATGCAATCACGGTCTCTTCTACAATGAGACTGTGGAACAGCTACTCCACTGCTAGTACAGCTATTCTAAACCAATTTTCCTGAGACCCAGCGGATCAAACAGTAAACTGAGGAAAGATTCACCTCAGTTCTTCAAGTCCGATATGATTCCACAGAAATACTCGTCAGAAAAGACTGCTCCAGGGGAAAACACAGTTTGTTTGTCCATTAACTGGAGGGCGCGATGTGGGTGGACGTTAATTATAAAATAGTAAACCAGACTCTGTCATAACCTGGAACCATGAATCTTTGTTACCTGACCCTGTGCCTGGATTACTATCTTGAAATGCACAGCCAGTCATTCTGAGTTATTCAGAACAACAACAACAACAACTCACATTTATATGGCACCCATCCCACAGAGTGTAGCTTACTGGAGCTGTAAAATACCACATATAGATGGGTACTGTCTTTCTGACAGTATCTTTCCAACATTTTATCTCTTCTTGGGCATGTACATAAAAAAAGCTACCGCTCACACAGTTGTTGGCTGGCCACCAAGTGGTATACAACAGCTCCCCGCTCCCACCACCTCGATCAGACACCCTTCACTCTCTGCCTCCCCACCCCATAGGAAGCTCAACGGCCTCCTATCCAGGCTGGCCCCGAGCTGGAACTCTGCAGAGTGTGGGGATTTAAATCCCACCTCGAGTTTTCCAATTCGTTCCTCGCCAGTCTCCCTCCCCAGCTCCACGATTGACAATGCCCAAATGATTCACGATTCTGCTGCCATGTCCTATCTCTTGCTCGACTCCCTTTTGCAGGACAGATCCATTGCACGATGCTCACTCTCACTTTCAAATCTCATCACACCCTGGCCCCTGTCTATCTGATCTGCTCACAAGTAGGATTAGGGTCAGGCTTAGGGTTAACCCTTACCCTAACCCATGTCCCTTGTCCCCTCTGCTCCACAATTGGCAGTCATGCTTTTCAGCCGCTGCACCCCGAATCTCTGGAACTCCTTACCCACAATCCCTCCTCCTTGCCCCACCTCTTTGCCTGCCTTCAAATCGCATCTTAAGACATTCCTCTTCCACCGTGCATTTGGCAACCTAAGACACTACCCGCATGAAGGGTGCTATATTTCCTTACTCCACACGCCTGTGTTTACCCAGCAGTAGGTAGGAACCCGGTTGTTGGTCGAATGGCGAGGTAGTCATTCCCTCAAAAAAAATAATAATAATAAATTGGTCACTCAATCCACCACTGTTTGTGGGACACTGCAATGCGCAATTGGCTGCCGCATTTCACCCACAAGAGATGAATTCAATGATTATTATTATATAAATTACAAGTTGTTGTTGTTTGACCTGTATCTCTCTGCTGTGCAGTCACTTGCTACACTGCACTCGAATCAATCGACATCTTAAACAAGCACTGTTGGCGCAAACTAGTCCATTGCATCTGCGTCGGCCTTCATTGCATTTGACAGAGCACTTATAAGATTGAAAAAAAAATCACAAAATGGTTCGCAGGTAATTTCTGTCAAATATAGTGACGGTACGTTTGTAGGCAAACGCTGAATGACACATTTCCACAAAATACAGAATTTTTACATGTT
The DNA here is from genome assembly GCF_018977255.1 of Callorhinchus milii. Lineage (NCBI taxonomy): Eukaryota > Metazoa > Chordata > Chondrichthyes > Chimaeriformes > Callorhinchidae > Callorhinchus > Callorhinchus milii. The sequence continues at coordinate 2,188,085 of NW_024704742.1, read as the reverse complement.
GGATCTCCCAATTTTGCTGGTAAATGGCACCAATCTTCCTCTCCGTCTATTCGAATGGATACAAAGTGGGGAATTGCTCAGTCAGTACTGCCAAATCAATGCTATCATTCAAAAGGACACAATATTGCTTAATGTCTTGAGCTAACATTACATTAGCGTATTGGTGAAAGCTTTCTATTAAATCTTCCCAGTTTAGGGGCACATATTTCTCCAGCTCTATACTGAACTAATCCGAGGCTGTCGATCAGCTTTCTTCCTGGAGCGTATGCTATTTGGAAGCCTTTACTCCAGACAGACTTTTAGATCATTTATTGTAATGCACATTATTATTATTACTACCAGAATGATTATGGTGATTTAAAAGGGATCTTGGTTAGAATCTGATCCATTATTCTGGCCTTTCTTTTTTACTTGGAGAAGTATATTAGTTGCTCCAAATGGACATCTCCGCCTTGAGTAAGAAAGTCTAAGTCACTTGGACCGTTGTGATAGCGGCATGTTTTAAGTTACTGGCAGCTACACTCCTGCAATACTTGGATCAGAATAAACCAGCCTGGTCCGAAACAATATTGCTTAAGGCATGCAAATATACGACTTTGCGCGCATTTTTCACACAAAATGTTTGCGTACTGAGCGCGTTAAGTGTCAGCCCAGCTCAGTTGGGAGCACTCTCACTTCTGAGCAGGAAAACTGTGAGCTCAGGCCCCACGTTCAGTATTTTGAACTCACAGTCCAGGCTGACACTGCAGCACAGAGCTGGGGGTGTGTTACACTGTTCTTCGGATGAGACACTAAACTGAGGTCCCATCTGCCATGTCACTCTTGGGTGCTTGTTACAGATCCCATGACGCTATCTGAAAAGGCAAGGGAGTTTCTCTCCCAGTGTCCGAGCCAACGATGCGCCAGATTAAATTGGCCATTTACTTTGTGGCTATTTGTGGGACGATGCTGTGCGCAACTGAACTGCTGCATCCGCCCTCATCGCACTGAGTCACAACACTTTACAGTAAATTCTGTCAAGGGCTTTAATGTCCTCCTGACGTGAAACCGGCTGTACCAAATTCAAGGGATATTGCCATTATTAATGAGTGGCTCTTAAATGGAAAACAAATGTCTGAACTGGGAGAGGTGAAGGTGGCTGTCACACAATCCCGTGAGTTTATCATTTCTGGGGAGGGGGGTGGGGATAGAGTTAAGCAGGGACGTGAGCTGGTAGCAACGTGATGGCAACAGAATATCAGACCCTCTCGGTAGTGCAGGTGGGTCTGCAGTACTCCAGGGCACAGCTGATGACAAACCGTCAGCCTGGCTCATCAGCAGGATTTCGAGGCGCAGAGAAAACATCGTTCCTTCTTGGCTCCGCTTAACTCTGTGAGCCAAAGCCATAACAGTGGTCCAAACTGGTCGAGCGGAGGGAAGCTTGCCAGATAGTGCTCTCAATGCCAAGATACGTGGTGTTAGCTGAATAAACTGCAGCAATACCCCCCCCCCCACCCCACCCCAATGCAACCTCTATGTAGCCCCAAGCCTTGGATTTTGCCCATTGTGCCTCATACTCTGTGGAATTGGGTAAAGCAGGGTACGTTCCTACGGGGAGAGAGGTCTGCGTTCTATTCCAGACCACCGGGAGATTTCCATGTGTAGGTGACACACAGGTGGAACTCTCAGGCTGGTTTGGATACCATTAAGCATTGCGATAGGTTTCCAGACATCGTTTTTTTTGGCTGACCCCTAAAAACAGCTGATCCACTTCCAGTGTCCTGGTAACCTGTACCCGCTCCGATTCCAACTAGCCGTGGTCAGCCTTGAAAAATAGCGTAGCATCTGAAAGCGTTCCAGGACACTACCCCCACGTGAAGGGCGCTATGTAAATGCAAGTCGTGTTGTTGTTGTTCAAAGCTTATCTCGCTGTCTACCTGCTCCACATTCATCCTAATGTTCGGAACGTAGCACCAAGTGCTAATAACCAAGGCCATTTTCCTACGCTCACTGAGAGCTCGTTCTTTCTTTTTTCAGATAAACTTATATTAAACAATTATGCCCGGGTAAAACTGTTCTGTCTCGGATTTTTTTTTTTGACTCGAACACACAGGTGTATGTATTCCAACGGGAGCAAACTTGCTTCCGGCCTTGCTGCCGATCGAGCACCTAATGAAGCCCACCAGAACGCCACCTGGTCAACCCAATGGTCACCGCGTGATGAAGCTGCAGCTCTCTTAAAAGGGCAACTCTCGGAACAAACGTCAGCTGATTTGTGACCGTCTGCGCAGTATTGTGAAGCCTGGACTTGTGGCCACGCGATCTCCAAAAAATTCTCTGTAAGGACTACTCAACTGGTAGAGAAAATACTATTAGTATTATTATTAATATGTGGAGTCCGGTAGTGTATTGGTTTCGGCACTCGCCTCGTGAGCGAGAGGACCCGATTTCGATTCCCAGGTGGGTCGAAACCTGAGGCAAGTTTCCTTACTCCACACGCCTGTTTATCCAGCAGTAAGTAGGAACCCGGTTGTTAGTCTTTGACGGATCGCTTTCCGAGGGTAATAATCCCTTATAAATAATATTGATAATATAATTTGGTCACTCAATCCACGACTTTTTGCGAGCCACTGCTGTGCGCAATTGCCTGCCACATTTCACCCACAATATACACGGTCAATTCACTTGTATATTCTGTGAAGCGCTTTGAGACACCTCACTGATGTGATAAGGGGATATGAGCAAGCATTCAGTCTAGGCCTCATAGAGATGCATAACATTTTAAATGGGATTGGAAAAGTAAACCCAGATCAATATTGAGTTTATGATGCAACAAGAGAGTAGAACAAGTGGATGTAGGTATTTACAGTTGTAAAGGACAACTTCAGGACAGATATTTGGATTTTTTTCTTGACCCAGAGGGTATTTAACTACTGGAACAAGATGCCAGGAAAGGTGGTAGAGGGCAGAACACTGGATTAATTTACAAAGCGGCTTTAGCAGTTTAAATGCTGTGATGAGGTGGGGCATTAAAGGAGATCCGATGGACCTAAGGGCCTTCTTCATCCAAACCATTCTTATTGCAGACGAAGAAACAAAATGCTTTTTTGGTCACACGAGACTGAGCTACACAGTCCTGAATTGTATCACAGTTCCTCTGGATTGGCTGAATAATTCATTGCATTGAATCCTGCAATGTGAAGTAACATTCTCAAGATATATGGTCTGGTCAATGGGATCCCAGCAGAGAATTTCCCTGCTCCTTACCTGGATAGAATGCTACAGGATTTTGTGATCAAACCTCCTGTATAACTCTTCAACTTGAAGAACACGGCTTATCAGAGGGCTTAGTAAATACAGCCGTAAAAAAAAATATAATTTGGTATCAGTGTCGTCTCTCGATCCGTAAAGCTGCGGCTCAATTATTTATTAAAAACACAACGTACTCCTATGATTAGTGTTCCCAAATCTGATTGCAGTCGTACGCATTACGGTGACAAAGGACAAAGGTTGCAATGCAAATAAAGAGGGACTGGGAACCAAATCACCATCACAGCACTTTGTCATAGTTCATTAATTATCATGACGTTCCCCACAATTCTACTCCCTTTCCTAGTAATTTTGCAACATTTACGCCCGTTCTCTCGTAATTGGATCATATTTCAGTCTATTCCCCGGTCGCTCTATCAGTACTTCAAGTCCATTTTACTTCACTACGGGACCAAGCTTTTATTCGTCCTCTTTTTCTTTCCGAGACAAACCTGAAATTACACGTAACCAATGCTTGCACACACTGCACCTGCTGCGTCTCCTTATTTATAAACGTAACATAACCATTTCTCTGACCCGCACACATTGATGTGCCATTCAGAACTCAATGCGCCTGTCAATCACCCCATCCACTTATTTTTAGACACGTCTTATTGTTCTCTACCAACACGCCTGCAACCTCCTTACCTTCTCCTAAGCTTTTATCTTTACTTCGCATCAACCTCTTAAACTCGCCGTCACATCTTTCGGCTTTATTTACATTTTTTTCCGTTACGGAAACTGAAATCCGCTTAATGTCACAGCTCATTTAAAATGTCACCGATTGAGCAGATAAATTGGGTTACATTTGCAATAATAAGTGTTAGTGAGCTCTTTGCCACTGCGTACGCATTGTTACTAATTACTTCGTACCAAGATTAATTGAGAAACCATTTCCAAATTAAGTCAAAGATGCTATCCATCATCGTATTAACACTTCTCAACAACTGAAATGTAAATCATCAAAGGCGCAGAGTAGTCTGTGAATTAACTAGACTGAACGAACCACATATCCAATCTGTCCTCTTTAACTAACATCAATCCAGCGCTGATTTATATTTTACTTCCTTGCTGAGCGGGGAAGAGAGGCTGTGGGAGTATTGGTAGGGAGGAAAGATATTGCACGCTGCAGGGAAGTTCTGAACCGAATAGCGTGTGTCTCGCTGGCATCTGCGGAGATGTTGACTGACTCAGCCCCTGCCTGATATGACCATCAATGGACAAGTCGTGATAAACCCAAAATACTGCCAATTTGCACTATGTGTTTGGCAGATGTCATCTGAAAAGGGACTCCAGTGCCATTACCATCAAGAGGTTCCTTCACAAAGTCACTGTCAATCATGTGGCCAAATCCACAAAATATGACAAATACCTCAAGGACAGGAGATGATCACATGTCATACAGAACCGTACGTAGCTATTAACCCACCCCCCCACCGTCCCCCTCCCCTCGCTCACAAAACAAATACAGTTCACAAGCCAAATGTGATCATCAGGGCATGAAATTATATATTTAAAAAGACGGATTAATTAAATGACTTGTGAATATTGGATTGCAAGACAGAAAAGTTCGAGAAGAGGCAAAACAGCCTCCGATGGTGAATTCCCCCCACCTGAATCTCCCAACCCTGATTTCACAATTACCAGAACAAATTTAGCTTGCACGCGGACGTATTTGGGCCCCAAGTGTGACAGGAAAAAAAACAAGAGGGTGAAATTGCCTTCCGATGAAGTATGACTATGTTGAGATGAAGCGATTAAATTGGGATTCCCTATTATGAGCAAATATTGTCACAGTCGTTCCAGTCGTGTCTGAAATTGTGGTTTGGATTAACAATGCAATAGAAGTATTTAAGGGTTGGGTAATCATATGCAAATGGATATGTTCAAGGAAAACAACCAGTGCCCTTAATTCACCCGGGATGAAAACTTTGATGCATGTTAATTATCACTGAGAAATCCGCCGTTTAATATTTAACGACATCAATTGAGAGAAGTGCAGTTACAGGTTAGGGTGAAAGGTTGCCCTGTTCACCTACTAGTTAACAAGTTTAAACGATCTAAGGTGAATATCTGAGCTCACACGGGGACAATAGACATCAAATGTACAAGCATATTAGCAGGGGTAAGTGGATACAGCTACAAAGGAAGACTGGATACTTTGGAATTTTTCTCTCTGATTGCGTGGGGACCCAATAGCAGTGTTTAAAATAATGAAAGGATTCAAATGAGGTGGATGTTCCCAGGCTGTTCCCACTTGTTATTGAATTCAAAATAAGGACTGATAAATATATGCTTAAAGAACGGGTAAGGCGGGGATAGAGAGAGGGAGATCTAGAAGTTTGGGTGTAGTGGCTGAAGGATAGCCGTCGATGGTGGAGTGGAAGGGTCCGGAGGCACGCAGAAGGCCTCAGCTGGTGTAGTGATGGGGACGGACTGAGCGAAGGCAGCAGGAGAAGAGGAGTGGCAGGTGAGCAGGTTGGAGAGCTGGAGAGAGTTGCGAGACTTGCTATCCGTTCTGCCACAGGGAGCCATTGGAGATTGGCAAGGAATGGGACGATTGGGGCGTTTAGTTCAACTGAGGAATTAGACGGTGGAGTTCTGATATCTTCAACAAAGACGTTGCCTGCACAGCAGCCAATGCACCTATTTGCAACGTTGCAAAAGATGCATTTTTGGGGGGATCTGACGCACGTGGAAACCCATCCCCATGCTTAAGATGCAAAAGGATACATCAAAGTCATAACACATCATAATCCATCTCACAAGAATTAGGCCTTAATGGAGATACTTTACTTTGAGGCTAATTTACTATTTACTAATTGTCAATTTGTCCTTATTATAAATAAATTGCAAAGCACTTGAAGTAGTTCTTTATGCAGAGTAGATTAATTTCATTACTGCAATCATGTAAAGCTTTAGTTACTTTAAGGTATCCGTTAACATATGATTAGCATCCTTTTAAAGACAATTAAAAGCACTGGGAAAGAATTTGCAATGGGAGCTTAAAAAATTACATTACTAATTCGCCAAATAATCTGAATCTCACTGAGATGGGAAGTAACTGAGCCTTTCAATGGATAAACAGTGAAATCCCAAGACCTTTAGTTGTTGTGTAATCTAGTCAGATCTCACCGAGTGAGTCTATATTGATCTATCAGATTGGCTGCTAAATTTGGTAGTGAGCTATTGACTGGAAGTTAAAGAAATCAGATGCCAGCTTTAACTCCAACTAAATCAGGCACTCTCCAATATTTTGGAAAACAAATCCAGTGAGAGGCCAGGACATGCAGACTGGGCAAGGCGGAGGGATTGAGGCAGAGAGTTGCAGACTTTCAGAGCCTAGTGGTTGAAAGCACGGCCGCCGATGGTGGAGCAGAGTGGACGAGGGACATGCAGAAGGGCAGAGCCAGCAGACTGGTTGGGGTGTAAGCAGGTCGGAGATGTAGGGGAGGGCGAGGGCATGAAGTGATTTGTCCGTGAGAGTGGGTATCTTGAAATTGATCTCTCCTCCACACATTGCAAAGAGGTCTAGCCCTGGGCACTGTGAGGGGTGAGCTTGAGGGCTGGGACACCATGGCCGAGATATACAGGGGGTCTAAAATGCCAACTATGAATCCCAATCCCTAAACAAAACCGTCCTCACTAAGACAGTATGTATTTCTTGGTCGCTCGCTGGATTAATTTGCCGACTAGTGAATTTTCAGCATTTTCCTCACTGAAAGGATCTCCCACGACAAAGTCATGGGTAAACCAGAGTTACCAATATATAATGACATCAGTAAGGTTACACTCACCTTTCTAAGAGGCTGCCTTCGAGGAATTTGGATTTTGTCTTGGGTTTTAATAATAACAAATTGAAAAGTTTGACAGGGAAGGATTTTGTAGCCTAGTGGACACAACTTCACAGTTGGTTGGAGTGGGATGTTCTGGGAAGTCAGACTGTTTCCTTTCTTCTCTGCTCCCCACCTCCCACCCAAAAAAATATCCCCACTCAAGACACCAAAATCCCTGCAATATCCATCCTATGTTACACTTGGGTTCAAGTTAATCCAATTTCCGGACCAAGCAGAGAAAGCTGTGAGTAAAAGAGATAAGGTCAGGTTACATCTCAAGACAACTCTTTCTGGGGTGTGGTTGGCTTCCAGTATTCCAACCACGATGGAGGGCATCACAGCCAAGCCTGATCTCTCCTCATCTGCCAGCCACACGTGCGCACGTGTAGGTACTCGAGAAGGCCCAGGAGCAGGAACCCTGGCTGATTTTTCCCTCTCTAACTCTGGGAATCTCAGGGGCTCAATTGTAGTCTTCCCCAAGCAGCCCAGCGAAGACCAGCAAATAATGGGAACTCAACCGGAAAGCTCCTGGCCCATGAATTGCAGCCCTATTCAATGGACGATCTGGGCTGCCCGTCTCACAGACTATTAACACGAGTACCTTCTACAGTCAGTCAGTCACTCAGTCAAGCAGGCATTGGCGAAAAGCAAACCAACGGCAGCCTTCAGAGGATGACAATGGGAAGTCCAAGCTTATTGTGGGTGGCGGTGGGGGGTGTGGGCGGGGGTGTGGGGGTGTGGGGGGAGTACGAGTAGCGACGAAAGCAGCCACAAACGATTTGAAGCTTAGTGCAGCAAACCAATTCCGTTGCAGGAGAGCGTGTGTGTGGTATTTGTGCGTTGACATGCTCAAATCACATTAAGGGATCCCGAGGCTTTTCAGCGACTTGTAATAATGCTGCACTCAGTGAGGTACATGATATACCTTGAAATTGTAAAAGTACTGGAGAAACAGCTTTGCAAAAAAAAAAAAAAAATGCCCTTAGAGCCCACTGTGCACAACCGCGGATCACTTCACTCATTTTTCTTCCAACCTTCCTTCCGCTACCGACTGGTATTTTCGTCAGCTGGAAAGCAATGCTCCAAATTCACGGGATGGCTTGAGGTGGCGGCTTGTGATTACCGATTCTGCGGAGCGGCGGCAGCATTTCAAAAAAAAAATGGAAGCCTCAGAGCGACGGAGTTTGGAATCAGCCGGACGCCGTGCACGGTGGAGTTCGAGAGACCGGCGCAGAGCACCGTCTGAAACATCGTCGAACATCCGATGGCGTGATAAGGCACGATAACAAACCCAAGGTCATTATTATTATTATTACTTATTATTATTATTATTATTTTTAAAGTCAGGATTTCAAGGCAATTGCACGTGTGCCAATTCCACGTTGCTGACTGTGCCTTGGGATTACTGCGCAAAGTCAATGATCCCACCCGAGCTGATTTCTCCAGTCTCGTCTTAACTAACTGGAGGGTTCATCTGCAATATCTCACTGATCCCAAAGACGACCTCGTCCCGCACCTCTCGGTGCCTGTCGCTGTGTTCTGACGATCAAGAGCTCACAGGCACCTGCTTCCTTTCAGCTCCTGAATCAGTTCCCAAAGTGACTTCCCTCCCCCCCCCCCCCCCCCCCCTCTGCCCCGCCCGGCTGCCCATCATTAAAACAGTCACTTATTGTGAAACTGATTCAAAAAACATCGCTGCCTCGTACAAGAGGTTCTCAGTTTGGAGCGGTTTATTCCGCTGATTAAAACAGTTCAGCAATCAGCTGGTTCAATCACCATTAGTGCATGTAGGGAGGCAGGGAGGGAGGTAAGAGAGAGAAAGAATTTTTCTCACATATTTTCGAGTCAAAATCTTTTCTGAGGTCGTCGCGAGGAATTACCGTCAAGTACATTTATATCCGCTGCTGCTTGTCTATGTACACGTCCATATGCCAACTGCCTGCAAGTCTGCATCGGGCCCTGATGCTGAAGTGAATATGTGGTTACAAGAAATTCGCGAATAAAAAATCCTGTTGTGTAGACGTGTGAAGCTGCATTCGGAGTGACTGAGGACTTTTTTTGGGTGCTTTTGTGTGGGAATATTGCGGGTCTGATAACATCAGGCACACTGCGTGCAAATCCGTGCATTCGTATCAACTGGATTTTTCTACCGTTGGCACAAAGCACACTTTTGTACAGCGTAGGTCAGAGTCCGTGAATGAAACGGAGAAAGCCAGCGAGAGGGAGAGAGAGAGACAGAATGGAAGACTCAGAGAGAAAGAGATTTAGAAACTGAGAGAGAGAGAGAGAGAGACAAAGAGAGAGGGAGAGATGGAGAAAGAGAGAGACTCAGAAAGAGAGAGAAAAAAAAGGCAGAATGAGTGAGCGAAAAGAAAGAGTGAAAGAGAATCAGAGAGAGAATGGTAAAGGTCGAAGAACTGGTAAGACGTAGTGAAAGTAACTCGGTTAGAGTAAACACATGTGGGGTTGGAAACTTGGAGCGCGGCTCGTCTTCGCAGACGCGAGAAACACAAAAGTCAGGGGTTCAAAGTTACTGAAGGGCGGGTCACGGGATTCACTATTCAACGACATTAAAAACGTCTGAAGTTTCCGAGCAGTCAAATAGGGCTCTATATTTAACACTGGGCCTCGGATCACGTTTCTTACCCGCTGGCAAAATACTACACAGCGAAAAACATAAGCGCATTTGTATTAAAAAAAAACACCAGTTTTTCGGCAAAATTATCGCTTTGTGTCAGAAGTCACCGCTGGAACCCTCGTCTGAGGTGATAAGCTCCTTTTCTATCAACCGTGTGAAACTGTGCTTGGCTGCCGTGATTGCTGTAGTGGAAAGGAATGGAAAGTGGACATTTCAAAAGCAAAGCCGGAATGCGTCACGTCACAGAAGAAGCACAGCGAGACGACTGCAAAACCGTCTAAAAATAAACCTGGGCTGGAAGCGACGTTAATAGACCTAATCAAGCTTTCAAACCCATTTGCTTCGGGCCCAGCCCTCTAACCATCTATTATGCTACTCAGCATGTTAGATTGTGTCGGGTATCAATCAACAGCTTGGTCTGTTCAACCCGAACCAGTTACTGTCATTCCTTCTCAGCACCACCCTTAAAATATCCCGTACCGCAAATTGAGCGACAGCATGTTTCATACAACAACAACAACACAATTACATGTGTAAAGTGCCTGTCACATCGGGAGGACGTCCCAAGGTGATGGACAGTCAATGTTTCGGACCCGAGCTGGGGGTCGGGATCGGGGAGGGTGGAGGGCAGGGTGATCGAAAGCACGGTCTAAGAGGAGGGTCTTCAGATGGGTCTTGAGGGGGTGAGGCGGAGGGACCGCGGATGGAGTTCCAGAGGGTGGGGGCAGAGTGGCGGAAGGCCCGCCCGCCAATGCTGGGCAAGCGAGGTGGGGGACGTGAAGCAGGCCGGAGCCCGCTGAGCGGAGGCAGATAGAAGGATGGTAGGGAGGGCTTTGAAGGTGAGGACCAGGACCTTGAACTGTATCCTCTGTGTCATGGGAAGCCGGTGGAGTCGGGCGAGGACGGGGGTGATTGGGTCACGGAGCCTGGCGTGGGAGAGGACACGGACTGCAGAGTTCTGGATGATCTGCAGCCTATGGAGGGAGGAATTGGGGAGACTGACAAGCAGGGAGTTTGCGTAGTGGAGCCTGGATGTGATGAAGGCGTGTACCAGGGTCTCGGCGGCCTGCGCTGTGAGACAGTGACGGGCGATGTTGCGGAGGCGGGGGAAGGCAGAGCGGGTCATGGTACAGATGTGTGTGTGGGGGGGGTGGGAAACGGATCATAAAATTACCTGACGCTGCAAAAAGGCCCAAGGAATGTTCCCTCAGTGGGGCGCAATGTGTAAAAGGGTCATTACTGGCCGGAGGGTTGCCTTGCTCGACCAATGCGTCAGGTCGGCGAACGAGGAAGCACGAGGAAATGATATTTAGGGATGACCACGGCACTGCATCGCGTATCGTGTCGCGACAAAGTGAACGGCGTTAGAAATCATTGCCAGGGTTGCAACGCGTTGCAATCTGGACCTGTTCCAACATCCGTGTTATGACTGAGCGTTGAGAGAGAAGGAGTGTGAGTGATTTTTCAAGAAATGCCTCTATCTCACTGGCACACGCCAGCGTCCCTTTCAATCACTTTTTATTAAACACATAATAAATGCCAAAACATCTCAGCCTCCCACCCTCCCCCCCAACTTCTTTACTGTTTTTGTTTGACTGAGGGTGAGAGAGAGGTGAAGTCGTAGCTTTCTGATTTTCTTTTGAGGCTACAGCTCCTCCAGTGAGGCGGAATCTCTGCATCCGGACATCTTGAAGTGTTCAACCCGCAGAGCTGCAGCTTTACATGGAGCCTGTCACCCATCTTAATCGTAACTGGCCTGTTTATCATACAACCGCAGAGACCGAAGAGCAGAGCAAGAGCCAAATCCACCACACGCTTTGAGCTGATATGTCCCAGACTCGGTAGCAAATTAGTCTGGTGTCACGCGGGACCGTCTTATTCACGGCTACAACGTTTTAATAATAAAAATAATCCTTGAATTTCGTTTAGCGCTTTTCGCGTCTTCGAGACGTCACAAAGCGCTTCACAGGATATACCGTAAAGCGAATTGACTGTATATTTTGTGGGCGAAACGCGGCAGCCAATTGCGCACAGCAGCGTCCCCCACAGACAGTCGTGGATTGAGTGACCAAATTATTATTTTGTATTTTTTTTCGAAGGAATTATTATCCCCGGAATAGCGATCCACCAATCGACTAACGACTTGGTTCCTACTTGCTGCTGGGTAAACAGTGGCGCCCTGAAGTCAGAAAACTTGCCCAACATTTCGCCCTGCCTGGGAATCGAACCGGGGCCTCTCACTTGCAAGGTGAGTGCTCTAACCACTGAGCTACAGGACTCCACAGATAGTGCTTTGCCCACCTGGAGGAGGTCTCAACGTGCTTTCCAAGGACATACGGTGAAGTATCGTGACTGGGACTATGTGTTCCTGGTACCATTCAGTCCGTGGTACACGCGCCAGCTCTCCGAAAGAGCCATCTGTTAATTCCAAACTCTGCCTCTTCCCAATTCCCTTTTTCCATTGTTCTTTTCCCGTTCTGCCTAATTCTCTTTCAAACGTTATTCCGTTTCAATCACTACAAACGCACAAAATACAGTGCCATCCGAAACAATTGAACTGTTCTCCAACGCGACGGCAATCAGCCGCCAGCATAAAAGTGCTCCTTCGTTTCTCCAGTGCAAATAACGAAAATAAAAGGGGCTGCTCGAGAAGACTCTACTTTGCACTCGTTTGAAATTGCCTGCCCGGCAGCAGGCTCGTAATAGGAGGCTTAGGACTCGGAACAATTAAGAGGAACACCATCAAGGCTCTCACCAGACACCTTGCCAGCAATCACTCCGGTTTTTGTTTTAAAAACAGTCTGCTGAGGGATGCACAATTGAGCTCACGAAAACTAGCAACTGGTTATTTCAGACTTGACCCCGAATGCACACGGTATTGACAAGTCCATTTCCACAGCTCCACATTCACATCCCTTAGGAAAGATGAAGAGAGACTGAAGCCTATTGAGAAGCAAAGGTAACTGATTGAATAAGCAAGTGTGGCGGATGTAGCAAATATTTATCACGGTTGGAAAATTTACGGAGAGCTGGCGGGCGCAAAAGGCTAAGACGGCGTTTAATCAAAGTGCCTGTTTGGGAGGAGGACTCTCTGTATTGAGGTGACCTTCCATTAACGGCACCGTTCTGACATTCCTTCTGTCTCAGAGCTCCAGGACTTTGTGCTATTCTAGTCAACAATGTAAATAATTATCTGCCAATAAAATGGCTCCTTAAAGTACGATTGGGAATCTCCCCCATTAAATTAGAATAGAGTGTGGTGTACATAGCTCCCCTTACATCCCCAACCAGGATCGTCAATGATAGCTGGCAATGAACTGAGTCCCCGTATTGTGAACAGAACCACCTTTAATCGTGATATGATAGAGCAACACGACCCCAATCTTTCCAATCGCCTCACAAGAATGAGGATAGCCTGGCTCAGTTGGTAACATTTTTGCCTTAGAATCAGAGGGTTGTGGGTTCAATAATCATAATACATATAATAAGAAGAAGAATTATTGTATTTGATATAATCAAATCATTGTGAATCTCAAAGCGTTTCACAGGATCTTTTACTGTAAAATGTAGTAACTGGGTGGACCCAACAGCGAATTTGCAGACAGCAATGTCCCACAAACAGGCATGAATAACAACAACAAATTGTATTTATATAGCGCCGTTCACGTCGGGAGGACATCCCCAGGTCCTACGTAAGTAGCTTGAAGTGGCAATAGAAATGAATGACCAATTTTATTTTGAGGATTGTTGGCCAGGACATCATGAGGAAGAACTCTCTTCTCGTTACAAATGATGCCATGGCAATGGGCTGCCGCGTTTCACCCTCAAAATATACAGTCAATCAATCCTCAAACCTACAATCAGAGGGACCAGCCATCTATTAGGATCTGATAAATTGATCTGAACTTATCCGCAGCGTATCATGTCACCTTAACCTCTCAATTTCCTTCAGATATGAGTCACATACATGAGGTGCAACATAACAGGGGTGATTCTTAGGCAGAAAGGAATAGACATTGGTAAAAATCGAGACATTTTAAAAAAAAATTCCAGCATATGTATGGAACAGGCTCCTCAGGGAGGCGGTGGAAGCAGAAAATCTTGTGTGTTTCAAGAAGAAATTAGATGGATTCCTGCTAGAAAATAATATCTCGGGACAGATGCTATTGTTTGGGGCATGACATGTCAAGAGACTGCCAGGATGGTGAAAACTAGACGGGCCTTGGTCTTCAATGGCCCGGCAAATTCTTAGGTTCTCCTGTGCTTATTTAAGATTGCAGACTGTGAGGTTTAGGTTTTCGCTACCAGCCTGTCTCAGTTGTAGTATTCCCAATTCTGAGTCAGGACGTCGGAGGTTCAACCCTCACGTCGGGACTTTGAACCACACAGTCCAGGCTGACACTCCAGTTCAGCGATTGGGGAGCACTGCTTTGTCAGAGAAGCTGTCTTGAGGTGTTCAACTGAGGTCCTGTCTGCCTGTTGAAGTGGAATTTAAAGATCTCATGATACTATTAAAAAGAGAAGGTTGTTTCACTCCGTGTCCTGGCCAACAATCCCCCATATAAAACTGGTTATTCACTTGATGGCTGTTTATGGGACATTTCACGGATTGGTTGCTGTGTTTACCTCAAATAACCAGTCGCAATACACAATACAATCCTGTGAAGTGCTTTGAGATGTCTCGACAATGTGAGACAGCACCATATCAAATGTAAGGATTATTATTATTTGCTAAATCTTCCCTCTCTAAGCACGTACCAGTCCTACACTTCCAGCATGAAGTACACATAACAGGAGACATTCTCTGGAGGTCAATCTCTCTATAGCCCAGCAAAATGGGATTTACCAGAGCTTATTCTCAGCTAAGGAGCTCTGTGGCGACAAAGTTTGAACAGCGTGAGCTCTGGTCACGTAGAATATGGTTGCAATTTATCTGTGCAACGCTCCAGTGTCCTGAGCACTGAAAAATGAACAGCAGCTGTCCATAATCAGTCATAACCAAAGAGAACTGTCTCGCTAGAAGCCGGCAGACACATGAAAATGGAGCAGGACCGGAGCAGAGAGACAGACTGACTTAATAAACGAGAGACCAGATCACCGCATAAAAACAACTCTATCCTTTGGTTAAAAACCCTGCAGGACACACTTTGGGGAATAGTGCCAGAGTGCGGAAGAAGAAATGGCATATGTGATAAAGCAAAGTTAACCAGCGTGAAAGACCCACCTTAAAGCTAATGATGCAGAAGCAAATGGGAAAACCTCGCATAAATATACTTAAAAAATGCAGCCTTCAGTGAGACCGTACAATAGACTGCCGATGTGGAACCATCACACGCAAAGGCTTGTCGTCAAGTTGTTTTTGAAGAGAATTAGATCGATTGGTTATCAAGGAGGAATATTGAAGGGTTCGGAATGTGAGTAAGAGAGCGGTGTTAGATGAAGTGGGTGACACTGTTGTACCGGATGACAAGCATCACTAGAAACTGTCTCGGGGCTCAGGAGGAACATTGAGAGTGGACTGCAAGCAGATCATCTGCTATTGCTCTAAAACCGGCTAGTGATTAGTGATGTGATGGAGGTGAAATCCTTCAGAAAAAAAAGGAGCAAAATACAAGTGGTTTTGCCATTATACATTAAAAAAAACCTTTATTGATAATATTGAGCACAGTCACAGGTTCTGTACGACCTGGTCTGCCTTTTCGCTTATGTGTGCGCTGTTAAGGGGCAATTTAAAGGAGTGATAATCCGTCACTGTTTCTATTCAGGGATAAAATTAAATCGTAACTCACTTGCCGAAGCTATAATTTGTTGAAACGATTCTTATTTTTCAATCAAGTGTGCATGTGGGTGGATTATGTCCTCCCATCGCCCTGCCCCTCTGAAGACCTGCAGCAAAAGCCGAAGGGGGTGGGGGGATGGGGGGGTGGGGGAGGGAGCACCTGCCAATGTAAACACACGTGAAATTGATCTTGACGATCTGAATGATTTTTCCATTCAGAAACGTGTCGTATAAGGAAGACTTGTTTTGTTTGTCTTGTTCGACCCTGAACTGTCCTTTCTCCCCCCACATCCGCGCCATGAACGGCATTGCCTACCACTTCCTCCGCAACATTGCCAGACTTCGCCACTGCCTCACCCCTCAGGCATCCCAAACCCTCACCCACGCATTCATCACCTCAAGGCTCGATTACGGGAACTCCCTCCTCATCGGCCTTCCCAACGCTTCCCTTCACAAGCTGCAGATCATCCAAAACTCTGCAGCTCATGTAGTCTCACGCACCAGTCTCCGTGACCCCATCACTCCCCCCCTCGCCCGACTCCACTGGCTCCCCTCGCTTCCTCCCTCGCCTCCTTCAAGGCCGGTCTCAAGACCCTTCTCTTCGACCGTGCCTTTGGTCTCCCTCCCACCTCTCTGCCTTCCCTCACCCCTACCCCACCCCTCCCCCATGCTCGGGCCCCGACATCTGACTGTTCAGCGCTTTGGGACGTCCTCCCGACGTGAAAGGCGCTCTATAAATGTCATTTTATTGTTGTTGCTGTTGTTGTTGACTGCGCTGTTAAAATCCTAAAACAGAGCTACTATGGAGATCGCGTCAGACCTGCAATCCCGCTGGTAAATCGATTGGTTTGTAGTTAAGTCGCTTCGCTACGGTGACCACTTTAAGGCGGTTGGCAGTCATCGCTGGACATCACGTCCACAATCACGAATCTAACAGGTTTCACAGCACCGCGGGGGACTGTCGACCAGGACACCAGGAGAAACCTCATTCTCTTTTCGAACGATGTCATGGGATTTAGATTTACGTTTCTATCTGAACCGAATTGAAGGCTTTTCCAAAAAATTCTGCGGGAACTTAAATTTCAAGGCACGTTCACCTCACTCCAGTCAGCAGGAACCCGGTTGTGAGTGACTTAGCGGATCGCTATCCGGCAGACAATAATCTCTTCCAAAAGAAAAAAAATTGGTCGCTCAATCCACGACTCAATCGGCTGCCGCTTTTTGCCCACGAAACAGACAGTCAATTCACTTTACAGCATATTCTGTGAAGCGCTTTGAGATTCTCAATGGCACGATCAGGCCCTATATCAAATGCAACGACTATTATTCTTATTACTCTAAGGCAATCGTTTCAATTTAAGGCCAAAGATCTGAGGCGATGTTAGAGGCAAGAGAACCACCGCGACCAGATCTGATTCACTGCCGGTTGGCTTCTGTTTTGATCAGCCGTGTGTCGGACACAGGCAGAGCCCGTCAACGCGCTTACGTATGCTATCTGCACGTAAAACGTTCCCTGGGTCTGGAATGGAATGAGTACTTTCTCCACGGAGGGATGCATCCAATTGCGGAGAGTATTAAGGCAGTAGTTGGCACGAGCCCATAACTTGGGGAGGACAGGAGATTTGAGCCCTCACTGGCTGGATAGCAGGTCTCGGGAACACCAATGCAAACCGCCTGGAGATGGCTACAGGCTGTAGACGTCCAGCTGTACTCGGTGAAGCGTATTCTTGCGGTTTAAAAAAAAAACCACGAGAAAAAGTTTTTTTTTAAAAAAAAATCAAGTAGAAAGGAGAAAACGGGCATTTTTGCGACTTGCCTGCTATTAATCATTGCGGATTGTACCTCTATCATCATCCCTGTTGCCATGGACACCTCGTGCCGATCGGCTGACAGGAAAGCAAGATTGGAGCACTTGTCACCACTCTCCTCCTCCCCAAAGAAAGGTTGCCTTTTTTTTTCTACCCGACAGACGTTTGCCATTCCGGGAACAGAGAAAATCAACCTATTGAGGCAAACTGGTCGAGGTGTCAGCCTGGCCGAGTTGGCAGCACCGAGTCAGGAGGTTGTGGGGGCTCACGCCCCATGTCAAAACGTATCGAGGCTGGCATTCCAGTACAGTGCAGGGCGATAAGAACAAATCTTCCATTAACTCCTTATTTTTCTCCTTTTATCCACAAGGAGGATACTATTCTCTCCCTCCCCTGATTTAATGGCTGTCATCTTACTGCCCGTATCACCTATTTGAGGTTTTTTTTTGTCCCCAGAGGATTTCGAGTCGAACAGCACAGCGCTGTATAGAGTAGCTTTACGACAGTAAAGCACTTTAGTACCCCCCGGTGAACACTGACATTCCCTAAAAGATTCCAACTCAGATACATTTGAATGTGTTAAGCTCGACGTTTCAGAACAGATGCGATATTCACATCGAATCACTCATGAAATATCACAGTTTTCACTTTCCGGGAGCTGAATGTAGCCGAGTGTGATAATTAACCTATTACATACCACACGTTACTCTCCATCATTTTGGCTGCCCTTTCCAATTGGCAATTGCATTGGAAGCAATGCGACAGCAGTACAAGGATAGGGACTATGGATGTGCGATCGAAAGCAAACTGTCCGTAGAGTTTCTGAGCTCAGTGACTTTAATACTGGCTTCTTCAGTGTTGTGCAGCGGGAAAGAAGGAGCAAGCCTCTCTGGAGAAGTTCTCCAACGCAATGTTTCTGTTTCACCAAAGCTTTCACTGCTCAGCAATAGGAGAATTTGTGTCTTGAGTTTGTTTCATACCCCCAAAAATACAAAGGGTTCTTATTCCGCAAAAAAATGTTTTCACCAAAAGATACCTCGTTCTTATTCAGGTCGACCGTGTTTGCCTATCCTGCTTTTCTACTCCGTCACGAGTAGAGAGTTAGCTCTTGTACATGTGTGCCAGACACACGCAAATTGCAATTTGCTATGCAAATAATAATAATAATAATAATAATAATAATAATCCTTGCATTTGATACAGCACCTTATCACGTCTTTGCGACGTCTCAAAGTTCAGTGGCTGTATACTTCGTGGGTGAAACGCGGCAGCCCACGTTTCACCCACAAAATAATTTGGTCCACCTTCTGACACAATTAAAAAAAAACTGATGCATTGAGCGACCAAATTATAATTTTTTTTGAAGGGATTACTACCCCCTGGAAAGCGATCCACCAATTGACTAATAACCGGGTTCCTACTTACTGCTAAGTACACAGAAGCGTGTGGACTAAGGAAACTTGCCCAAAGTTTCGAGGTGTCCGGGAATCAAAGTGAAAAGTGCTGCCTGACCCACTCAGGATAAAAACGAAACCTGGAGCCTCAGTGAACTGTTCAATTTATTTGTTTAACCCTGTATTCGCGAAAGCCAAGTTTTGTTCAATGCAACCAAAATTGAACATAATCTTAGCAATAGCTGAATGCGAATGAAATGCTCTTGTGCAATTTCAGCATTACAGCACTCACTATGACAAACGCATAACAAGTAACATTTTGCAGACGTTCTCCAACAGAAAAGACGCAAATATTTTGCGTGCTGAAACAAGAAGTATATTCCACATGGCACAAAAACACTAAAGACCACGTAACACACGTGTTTCTATCATTTTTACAATCTTGTATCGGTGCCTGAAATTCTGCTCTGAGGATCAGACTTAAGATGAGGGCAGTAAACTTTATACGTGATGTTGAGATATCTTTCCGATGTGAAAGGCACTATATGCCCGTGGAGTCCATTTGGGTATTGCTTAGAGCACTGGCTTTGGTTCGATTCCCGGGCAGGGCGAAATGTTCGGCAAGTTTCCTTACTCCACACGCCTCAGTTTACCTAGCCATAAGTAGAAACCCGGTTGTTAGTCGATTGGCGGATCACTTTTCAGGGGGAATATTTGCTTAAAAAAAAACTCATACTAATAATTGCTGTCTGCAATTGGCTGCCGAGTTTCGCCCACAGAATATACAGTCAATTCACTTCACAGTATATTCTGTGAAGCAGTTTGAGACAGAGATATATTGAATGCAAGGATTATTATTATTATTATATGTTAAGTGGAGGCACCATAAAATTATCATTTTTTACACTTAAATCGAGTGGCTTAAATACACAATGAAAGGCAAGAACGTTCATCCAGGAACATTAATAATCTGAAAAATAATCCTTGCATTTGCTGCAGTGTCTGTCATGTCCATAACATCTCAAAACATTTCACAAGGTTTCTCAAATGTAGTGACGGTGCATTTTGTAGACGAACATCGCAACCGATTTTCACACAACAAAGCCCCACAAACTAGTGTAGTTTCAATTTTACCCGGAGGATGTTTGGCCAAGATACTGGAAGAAACTCCTTTCTTTTCAATACCCCCATCGGAACTTTACCATTCACCTGAACAGACAGATGGGACCTCTGTTTAAACGTCGTCAAAAGGCAGCATCTCTGCATTGCAGAGCTCCCCCAAGCACTGCATCCAAGTGTAAGCCAACATTATGTGTTCAAAAATCTCCGTTAGAACAGTTGCGGAGGGCAGAATAATGAGGGCAATGGAGCAATGCTACAACCTTAAGGTGGACGTTTGGGAAATACAGCACAATGCAATTATATGGTGCCTTTCGCATTGAGAGGTCATGTCAAAGTGTTCGACAATGCTGCCTGGACACCCGAGCTGGGAGCTCCAGTCAGATCCAGAGGTGGGGAAGGGGAATGATAATCAAAAGCGTGGTCAAAGGGGCAGGTCTTGAGGTGGACCTTGAACAAAGGGAGAAAGGGAACGAGTCAAAGAGACTCTTGGATGTAAGTTCTGGAGAGCAGGGGAGATGGAGAATATGATCCCGGGTTTGGTCCAAAACACACATGGACTTTCCAACCAAATCTCGATTTGCGGCACTATATTTTTAAACCCGATTGTTTTATTCGGTTCCCTTCAGCGAGATGCCAAAATAAACACTGAGTAAGGCCCCGCATTTGCTGGCTGTCTGCTGTGAAAACACATTCGAGACTAATTTACAGCATGAGTCCCTCGGGCTCAGACTTTAACATTGCGGGTTAACAAAAAAGCAGTGAGCGATGTGTGAAACTCACAATGCAGGTACGTACAGCACTGCATGCAGTGGTAGGGCTCCACAGTATCAATGCCCAGGTCTCAGCCAGCGCTGGTTACAAGTGGATGATTTGCTTCACAAATAGCACTTTTACCCGGAGTCATAGATGTCGCGGAAGGAGTCTGATTTACGTTTCGCTGTCAGAATCGGCTCTATTAGTGATAGCAGAAGCAACAGTCCGCAATGCATTGTGAAGACGTTCACTGCATATGGATTGATATGTCTGAACGTGTAATGCGTAGTCACTTGGCACACGTTCAAGCTGTCGCAAGTCTAAATGGCATTAGACTGCACTGCAGGAGGGAAAGAAACGAATATACAAGCTGCTGGTAATTAAATGGGCCCATTCACTTCTCTATAATAAACTGTTAAAATCCCCACACACAAAAAAAAACTGCTTACCGTTTCTTTGCAAACTAACGCACGTAGTAACATTGGGCTAGAAATTCCGTCAGGGTCCAGATTCGCTCTATTTCGATAGAATTTTTAGCAAATCCAAAATTTGGCAAATTCTTAAAACCCAGCCTTGATTTTTTAAAGCCATTTTCTTTTGTGTGTGGAAGTCATTTAAGAAAAAGCCAAGCATTTACCAAATTACCGCACACGCTAAAATCTTTCATGAAGAGAGCACATTTAGACCCAGGTGGAATTTCTCACCTATGATCTTGCAGCACGCTAGCTTGGTTTCGGTTTTGCTGGCTGAGAATGGAAATAGCACTGCAGCGCTAATGTTATGGTTCCTCCAAGGTGATCCCATGCATGCTATCAGGCAGATGCCCTTGTGTGACCCAAAAGATAAACAAATACGCCTACTCGTGCGGTTGGAAATTTATCACACTCGTATTAAAGGCTCAGTAATATTTTACATCGCAAACACACATCATGCTGTGAGCTACACTGGCGTTTTAAATAATATTACAGAATCCTGGTTATAAAACACATTGAAGATGCAATACTGCCACAACAGCAGCACGAGGAACTTGATTGACTCCCAAATATCTTGGAGTCGCTTCACGGCTGTTTGCCAGACATTGCTGTACACAAATTACCTGCTATATTCACCTTCAATATACACAGTCACGACACTTCACAATATGTAAGCGTTCTGAGACACTGCACCACGTGAAGCGTGCTACACAAATGCAAGTTTGTTATATCCTGTGAAGCGCTTTGAGATGCCCTACTCAAGACATTTTTTTTTACACTGCACTGAAAACTGATTAGTTTAATGGAAACGGATATCGGTTGTGCGTGCTATTAGACTGGAATTCTTACTTCGGAAAGCTTTAACCTGTGAAAAGATTAGAATACATTGCAGCAAAGTGAACAGGCATTCCACGTGAAGACATATCACTTTGACCCAGCTTCCGACCATTTGCTGAACCTAGTTATGTGCATATTTTCAAAACGTTGCCCTTGGGATTGAACCTGGACTGTAATCTACAGTAGGAAAGCTGCATTACTGACACCGGAGTATGCTGGCAGTGCTGCTGATATGTTTCAGAGCACGAGCTTGCGGGGAGACTGGGGATTACGCGGCTGCGAGCTGAAAGATTATAATTTTTTTAATGTTAAATGTTTGCGTTCACCTGGTCCAGCCTTCAGCGGCGTGAGTCACACCTCCATTCTATGGTTTCGTAACAATACAGTGATAAGCAAAATCCCTTCTCATCCGCTGTATTTGGGACCAATCTGTCCGCCTATAGCCTTTAATAGGCTTAAGTAACAGTTTGTGTGTGACATAAATCACTGTTGTGCCTACACTGAAAGAAGGGATGTATGTGTCCCACCACGAACCCATTATTTATGCTAACTGCGTATTTTCTACACAGAGCGACAAACGTTACCCCGCAGCGGAACATTTCACCTGTTTCTCGTCATTCGGCGAGTTCCGGGCACTTCCCGAAGAGCCTTGCCAAAGTACAAACGCGCCTTTCATTTTTTCTTTGCGCTGTTGTGTTTAATTCTCTCCGATTTCCTTTCACCGACCGAATATTTTATCGAGGAAAAGACGGTCTCCTGAGCAAGCACAGAAGTCAACCCCCCTCCTCCGGAGAGGTTCAGCGCTCAGAAACCCACGTACGTGCAAATCTTCATTGATTTCTCATTGTATTTCGGCAACACTTTCGGTGCCACTCACAAGGCGTTCACTTCAGAATTAATGATTTACGTGAGCGGAAAAGTGTATCGGGGGGCCCCAGCCCACGAAAACCCTCGGAGATCCACAACTTCCATTCAACCCGCAATGGTCGAACACAAATGTGGTCCAAATACCTCAGGTCCGCTGCTGTGATAGCTGAAGCCACTAGTGGCCCAGTGTCAGGGCGTGAAGCTCATCGTTCAGGTTGACACTTCAATGGAGAGCTGCGGAGCATTGCGTTGCGAGAGATTCCGTGCTTCAGACGAGCTGTTAAACCATGGCCCCACGCGTCAATTCAAGTGAAAGTTAAAAGTCCCACGGCAAGGTTCAACAAAACAGGGGAGTTTCTCCCAGTGTCCTGACCGACAATCCCTCACTTACCAATGACCCCAAGTAACCAGACGCTCAAAAGCTCTACGGTGCAAATCCGAGAGCGGCTTTCCCAAAATGCCGACGTGATATATTTCCATTTACTGGAAGGACTCCCCATTTGCAACGGTTATTGAGAAATCCCTTTCAGAAACGCTGCAATTTAGATTCCGGTGGGTTCCGATTTTATTACAGAGATGCGCTTGCTGAGTTAGCTCTTCCAAATTAAGCGCGTAGAAACTGATTGTTTTCATTTAAATAAAATCGATGCTTGCTTTGCACTAATTTCCTCTTTCCTCCTCTCTTGAGGAGGTGACGCCGGCTGCCTATAGTTCCAACGACATCAGTCATGTCTGCAGTCTCACTCAAGTGGGCAGCTTCGCTTATGAGCCTTGACAATGAGGACAGGCAGGTTATGTGAGCATTTGCGTCATACCCCAATCCAGATCCAGTATTTATCCACCATCTATACTCACAGTTCTAGGCTCACGCTACTATACAGCGCTGGGAGAGCATTGCATCGTTGAAGGTGCAGTCCTTCGGATGAAGCGTTAAACCAAGACTCCGTCTGCCTGCTCTGGGGTATGATAAAGATCCCACTCTTCAGTAAAAGAGAAGGGAGTTTCTCCTGGTATCATGAGCAACAAGTTTCCTTACTCCACAAGCCTCTCTTTACTCTAGCAATAAGTAGGAACCCGGCTGTTAGTCAATTGGCGGACCTCTTTCCGGCGGTAATAATCTCTTTTGAAAAAAAAAATCAATCCACGATTATTTGTGGGACATCGTTGTGCGCAATTGGCTTCGCTTTTCGCCCACAAAATACACACTCATTTTACAGTATGTTCTGTGATGCGCTTTGAGACGTCTCAGCAACGGGATAAGGAGAGGGGGAGAGAGGGAGTGAATGGGGAGAGAGGAGGGAAGAGGGGGCAAGTTGGATCAAGCAAGTGGAAACGGAGGAGGTAATGGAAGATTGGAGAGATGAAAGGAAAGTGAGAGGGAGGAGAGAAGGGGAGTGGGAGGAAGGAGGAGAGAAGGAAAAGGGGAGCGAGAGAAAGGGAGAGGGAGGAAACAAAGGAAAAGGGAGGGAGAGGGAGGAGGCAAAGAGAGAGGCAAGAATAGGGACAAAATAATAATAATAATAATAATCCTCACATTTGATACAGTGCCTTATCACGTCTTCGAGACGTCTCAAAGCGCTTCACAGAATATACCGTAAAGTGAATTGACTGTGTATTTTGTGGGCGAAAGGTGTCAGCCAAATGCGCACAGCAGCGTCCCCCACAAACAGTCTTGGATTGAGTGATCAAATAATAATGATTATTATTAAGGGATTTAGTTGAGTCCTGTAGCTCAGTGGTTAGAGCACTCGCTTTGCAAGTGAGAGCCCTGAGTTCAATTCCAGGCAGAGGGCGAAACCTTGGGCAAGTTTCCTTACTCCACACAGAGCCTAATAATAATCCCTCCAAAACAAAACAATAATAAATTGGTCATTTTCAATCTACGACTGTTTGTGGGACATTGCTGTGCGCAATTGGCTGCCGCGTTCGCCCACAAATATACAGTCAATTCACTTTACAGTGTGTTCTGTGAAGCGCTTTGGGACGTCCTCCCGACGTGAAAAGCGCTATATCAAATGCAAGGATTATTATTATTATTATTATTATTATTATTATTATTATTATTAGTACGGGCTTTAATGCTCACAATGGGCTAAAATGGTGAGGAGAGGCTGAGAACGATAAATGATGTATGAGCCTGTCCCATTTCAAAGTGCGCAAAAGTTTTCAAAATTGTGCAGATTTTGCTTTTTTCTCAGCTTAAAAGTTTAGTTCTAACAAATGTAATTTTGTTCTTAGTGGAAGGCAGTCTGCTGGGTATTGCAATAATCACAGTAAGTTGTTTTGCAATGTATGAAACTGCAATAGAGGGAGACAAGAAGCCCAATCGAAAGGGAATATTAATGGCACTTGTAATCCAATCCAAATATATATAATTTCTGCTTCGGCTGTTGTGTGATACAAACAATATTGTTTGGGGTTTAATTTCCAGTTACAAAAACAGTGAAGAATAAAATGATAGTAATAATAGTCCTTGCGTTATACACAGCATCGGAGGTGTAGTCCTGTGCAATTGCTGGTGAACGGAGCAGCCAATTTGCACACAGAACGTTGCATAAATAGCCGTGCGCTCAGCGATCAATTGTTTTTATTTGAGGGATTCTTGGCCAGGATACCGGGAGAAACTCCCTTCTCTATTCGAACAGTGCCATGCGATCTTTAACCTAAATGCGGACGGGACCTTGGTTTAACACCTCATCCGAAAGGTGACACCTCCAAACGCACCTTACCCTCGCACTGAAGTGTCAGCCTACAGCCTGTGAATTCAAATCCCCGATGTGGGGTGTGAACCCACAATTTTCTGACTCCAAAGCAAGAGTACTACCAACGGAGCTGGTCCGGTCAGGGTATATTTGTTTCCCCGCACGCTGGCTTGGTGACTGGCTGTAGAACCCGAAATTTGTCCAGGGTTGGTTTACAGATTCTATAGGATTGTCTCTTTAAGGCTTCCAACTTCATACATCTTTCCAAGAATCCTTTGAATATTTAAAAACTCTACACAACCAGACTTCATTAATAATTCGACGCAGGAGTATACTGGGCTCCTGTGCCAATTTTAGGATTATTAACTAAAGCGCAGCCTTAAAAAAAATGCAATGCGAGCTGCGAACCTGATTCAGTTGGTAAAACCTAAATAGACAGTTGGGACCACGGTTTGACATTTCATCTGAAGGACGACACCTCTCTCAAAGGCAAGTACACCCCCCAGCACTGCATTGGAGTGTGAGCTTGGACGATGTGCTTCCAAGTCTTAAGGTGGGGCTTGAGTTAGTGCTTTCAACGGATTTGAAGAATGCATAGACACTCCCACACCCCAACTGATTTGCGCTTACACCTTATACTGCACGAGGCCAAACCTTGAGGTCCCTGACTTCTCCATAAATCCTTTTAGCTAATGAATTATTTACGGCCGTTGCTACTTAACACTATGGAATTGAAAGAGTGTACAGCTGAATAAATGATGACTTTCTGCGATGAATGAAAGCCAACTGACAAGATCTGCACTTGTAATTTTTTCCCCTCTCTCTCTCTCACTCTCTCTCTTTCCATGAACGCTGCAGTGATTCTGACAGGAATGATTGCTTTTCTGATTTACTTGACCTCCGAAGAGACCAGACCAGACTGATAAGTTGACGTAGCACTGAAAGAATACAAGTCGGGCCAGGAAGGGAGACAGCGCCACACAAAACAAATCGTGCGTTTGTTTTCAACTTTGAAGAACGCTGATGAGGCGAGACCTTTTTTTCTTGAAGGGAAAAGGCACCATGTGGCGTTTTCACCTGCGATAATTATCGCATCAGCCGTAAACGAAAAGCAGTCGACAGCTCTGGGTGCGACGTGCGACAGCTGCTGACGAGTTGGGCCCGTGGAAAAGTGTGCCCGCAATTTCTCCGCGGAAACAGCTAGAAAGAGCTGTGAGACCTCCGAATGGTGAAGTTTCCCCCTGGCCTCACGCGCTGTTTATCTGACGTCACTCCTCTACGTTTGTGAGTGCCTCTACGTGAGTGTGTCTGCGCGTCTCTCTCTCTCTCTCTCTCTCTCTCTGTACGTTTGTGAGTGTGTCCGCGCCTGCCTCTTCTCTCTAGATACGCGCGTGTTTAGGAGTGTCTCTGTGTGAATGTGTACGCGTGTGTTTAGGAGTGTGAATGCGTACATGTGCGTCTCTCTCTCCTGTGTGTCTGTGTGTTTCTTTGTGGCTATGAGTGTACGTGTGTGTGTGTGTGTCTCTCCCTCGCGCTGAGAATCACTCCCTCTCTCTCTCTGTGTCTCCGGGTATGAGTGTGTCTCTCTTTGAGTCTCTGTGTCTGCGTGTGGTGTGGTGATGGTGTGGTGTGGTGCGGTGTTTGGCCCTGAGAGGCAGGAGCTGGTGGATCTCCAAATGGGCCACCCAGTTACTGTTAAAGAAGAAATGAATCAATAAAAAAAAATTCAACAATCTAGTTAGTACGTGCTGTTTCCTCGCGTTCAGTTTTTAGCCATCAAGTGAAAAAAACTGTAGGTTGGCAGTAAAATGTCCCCTCAATGGCACCAATCAAGCCCCTCGCATCCCGCGGGCAAATTTCCCCGCAATTTGGGCAAATATCTCCGCGCTTTTCTACTGGCCCGGCTGATTACCCTCACACATACTGCTGTGACAAGCTGAACGGCACCAACACCCACCGCAATTTCAGGCTGAACGTTTCCCACAAGACAATCATGGAAATTTACAGCACCCAAGGAGAACCCGCCCCTGATATTCTCAAAGGGCAACCCTTTTAGTCCCACTTCCCTGCAAGCGGAACTAGTCGTTTCTCACCATTTACCTTATCAGACAGAGCCTCTGCAGGAATTAAACGCCTCAATCACGTATTCTCTCAGTTTTCTTTTGGTCGTGTCTCAAAGGTTTTCGTAGCCTTGTGGCCTGCACTGGCCCGCGGCGCGAAGAGATTTCAGACGTTCTTCTGACACGAAAAGCACCGTACAAATGTTAAACGACAGCCTTCGCTTTATCCTACAGGAAGGGCGCCAGATCAATGCAATTTGCTCCAACTGCTGTTATTGTGATAATTGCACGAGAACGACAACTTGCCATTCGCGCGGGGCCAGCGTCTTGGAGCCAGTCTTGAGCAAGAAGGTTCTTCAGCCTGTTTGATTTGATCTTTCCCCAATACTCTCTTTACCGTCGACCCCATTACCAGCAACAAGTTGTTCCTCGATTGTCACATCACGTACCACAGTCTTCAACCTCATCGCCCACAAAATACGCTGTCAGTTCACTTTACAGTATAGTCTGCAAAGCGCTTTGAGATGTCTCGAAGATGCGATAAGGCGCTGCATCAAATGCAAGGATTATTATTATTATTTATTGCTCGATACTGTAATTCTCCAGCTTTGTTTGAGCTGAAATTCTGGCTGCGTTAGCTTGAAGAGCAACCACAGGTGACAAAACAATTTGCCATTTAATTGACGCAAATGCTACGAGAACTCAGACCAACTGCCTGCTGATGCCACAGAGCTCATTGTGGCAAATAAGAAGGTTTCCCTGGGCATATTAGCATAGTTCAATGCCACGCATCAAGTACGAGCAGCCACGCTGCGAAAATCACCAACACTTTTCACCTCAGAGCGCGCCCTCGCTATCAATTGTCACGACAGAGCCCACAAGAGACGGACTGTTTCTTTGTCCTTGGTCTCCAAGCGCTGAGTCTGTTCTAAATAAATTTAACGGCGTAGAAAAGCACACATTGACTGCACTTTACAGAGCACAAGGTTATCACCTTATCAACCCACCTGCTCGGTCTGCTTAGCACCGGCCTGCTTCCCCTCACACACTCAACCCGCCCCGCCATCAGCGGTTAGGTTTTCAACCTTTCTGCTCCCACTGTGTGTAACTCCATAACAGGCTTCCTTCACCCTGCCCCTTCCCTCGTCTCCTTCAAGATCCATCCGAAGATCTTCCTCTTTGACCGCACCTTTGATCATCTTCCCACCCCCCATCCCTACTCTCCTTCATCCCCAACCACCTCCCCCCTCCCAATCCAAACCCCATCTCGGATGGAGACTGCCAACTGCTCAGCGCCTCGGGACATTCTCCTGACGTTGAAAGGTGCTCTATAAATGCAATTTGTTGTGATTCATCAACTAAAAAACTGCGCAAGTGACTTTGAGTATCCAATAATGCCATTGGCCGTAACACCATCTTCCCCGGTCACTGCTGAAACCCTTTGGGAAAACAGTGTGCCATGACGGCTCAATTTTACGACAGCTCTTGAGAACTTTCTTAAAAGTTCAATGTGAATGTGTCCGTCCTTCGATCGGAAAGCATCTCACACTAACCTGAGGGCACGTTGGTCTGGAGAATAGACTACATTGGAGTGTTGCAAGATGTGAGAAGTTCCCACATATCCAGATCCCTTATTCAATCCAGTTAAGAAGTACTGTAAAATTGCTCCTGTTTCCCTCAGTTTGCACCAATATTTGTATATTATTAGACAACGGAATTATTAGAAAGGCAAGCAGTATCTTTGAAGTCAATCTCCAGCATCAACCAGCTCAGTTGCTTGCATTCTCACCTCTGAGTCACAAAGTTGTGGATTCTTTGCCTCCGCAAAGATAAGATCCAACTGCAAAAAGGTTTCGGCACCAGATCTGGCCTGCTGACGTTTTAATAAAAATAATGCTTACATTTGATACAGCATCTTTCATGTCAGGATGACGTCTCAAAGCACTTCACGGGATATATTGTAAAGTGTAACGACTGTGTATTTCATTTAGGTTTCTCACAGTCTATCCTGTAAAGGACCTTTTGATGCCTCAACAACATTAGCATACAGCGCCTGATCACTCTATCAAAATGCCTCAAAACGCTCCACAAGATTTTACTGTAAAGTGTATTGACAGTGTGTTTTGTGGATGAACGCAGCAGCCCCATGTGCACACAGCAATATGCCACAAACGAATGGCCAATTTTTATCTGGAGGATTGTTGGCTAGGACACTGGGAGAAACGTTTCTCTTTTTGAATAGTACCATTGTATATTTAACGTTCACATAAACATGGAGACCGGACCTCAGTTTCGAGTCTCATCTGAAGGACGGTATCTATGTGCACTGTCTGTGTATCTATGCTCCTATGTATCCCATCCATATGTCTGGGAATACATGAGACTTGAAATGCGTCTGTACCACCAGTTTGTTGCTGTCTTTCAAGCCTCACAAACTGCAACAGAAGAATAGAGTAGGTGTGCCCAGAGGTGACTGAAGGAACTAAAGAGACATTTCTATTACCCTGATGGGCTTCTGAGATAATAGATTCATTATAAATAAGCACTTTGGACATTCAGCACTGAATTAAGGTAACCACAGAACCTTAATCAAGATGGACACAGCAGCTTTGCAGGCAAAATGATTACACAAATTCCTATGTGTAACACTCTCCGCTTACAAACTGGGCACGTTGGATAAAAACAAACAGACAATGATGAATTGCACGTGGGAAGCGGGAAAGTCGGTTTGAAGTAGTTTCCACATCGTTATTTTCCTCCTGAACAAACAGCGGCCAACGATTATGTCTATGAATGAAGTGAAGGGAATGAAGTGAAGAATCCTATAAATTGCAACGTACAATGAGGCCCTATGGCCAATTGATCCTAAGGTTGTGCTCAATCCTCCGCTAGAGTTAACTATTCTAACTCCATTTCCCTTCTCATTCCCTGCGTCTTTTTTTATATCGTTCCTCTTCAAACGTTCATCTGATTCCGTTTTTTTAAAATGCTGTTAGCGCTATATCAAATGCAAGGATTATTATTATTATTATTATTATAGATCCTCGTGATAAAGCAGTCCAAACAATCCTCTGCATGAAATAAGGTTTCCAAACTGCCCCCTAACCCTTCCGGTATTGTTCCAGAGTTTGGGTCTCTTTTGTTGCCACTTCACCAATAAACAGGAACGATTTTTCACTATTTGTTCTCTCAAAAGTTTTCTCAGAATGGAAGATCTGCAAAAAGATTCCCTCGTAACTTTCTCTGCTCCAAAGAAAACTATCCCAATTATTCAAGCCATTCCTTTTAACTGCAACAATTGTTGTGGAGTCCTGTAGCTCAGTGGTTGGAGCACTCGCTTTGCAAGTGAGAGACCTGAGTTCAATTCCAGGCAGAGGGCGAAACCTTGGGCAAGTTTCCTTACTCCACACAGAGCCTAATAATAATCCCTCCAAAACCAAAAATAATCATAAATTGGTCATTTTCAATCCACGACTGTTTGTGGGACATTGCTGTGCGCAATTGGCTGCCGCGTTCGCCCACAAATATACAGTCAATTCACTTTACAGTGTGTTCTGTGAAGCGCTTTGGGACGTCCTCCCAACGTGCAAAGCGCTATATCAAATGCAAGGATTATTATTATTAACCCGCCATGAATCTACCCTGTAACCTTACTTGGCGCTGATGTACACCGGAGCGGTATTGGTAACAGACGCGACAATCACTGGGTTCCTATTCAGCTTCTGTTAACTCTGAAAGCCAAACGCCCTAACAAGTAAGATTTAAGTCGACA
Organism: Callorhinchus milii; assembly: GCF_018977255.1. Classification (NCBI taxonomy): domain Eukaryota; kingdom Metazoa; phylum Chordata; class Chondrichthyes; order Chimaeriformes; family Callorhinchidae; genus Callorhinchus; species Callorhinchus milii. Next base: position 2,156,756 of record NW_024704742.1, on the reverse strand, counting down.
AACAGTATGAACCTTGGTCACCACATCATCTGGGTTCCAGACACATCTTTTCTCTCTCTGATCTGCCTATTTTGGTGCAATTTTCCCCCACCATTTTGTTGTGCATTATTCACACCTCTATTCCCCTGTTTTGTTGCAACCCCCCACCATCCTTTTTGTTTTGGATCATTAACACCTCTTTAACCATTCATCCCCTGTCCTCTACCCCTATCTTCTCCTTTGTCTTCCTTGCCCCCCCCTCCGCCCCCATCTCCGTTAGCCCTTAAAAGCTTCTCCCTCCCAACGTGCCTCAGTTCTGACGAAGGGTCGTGGACCCGAAACGTTGACTCACTTTCCTCTCTCCATAGATGCTGCCTGAGCCGCTGAGTGTTCCCGGCCACTTCTGTTTTTGTTTCAGATTTCCAGCGTCCGCAGGATTTTGCGTTTCCTTTAAAGTGAGGTGGCTGTTCGATACATTATAAGCAATTGCTTTAATATGACTTATACATAATTATTAATTTCTTAAACAAGGCACTAATGGACTCCCTCAACCACATTACTGAAGGATGAAAATGTAGTTGGTTAAGTATCAATTATTGAAAGAGTGCTAAAAATGGCAAGTCGGCACACCTCAACAAGATGACCTCATTACTCTTTTCTTAAAATGGCACAGATGCAATTGAGGTGAGAATCGGGTCAAGCAAGCAAATTTTTCCAGTGTCTTCCTTGCAAAGCGCGAGGGGTTCCAGGCAGCGGGGTGTGTATGTGCGTGCGTGCGTGTGTATGTGTCTGTGTGTGTGTGTGCACCCCTTCTCTGAGGCATAGCTGGATAAAATACATGACAAACCACCATTCCCTTCCATCAAAATAATTTTGAAAAGCTTCCCCAATGGCTCTGACGGTTCAGCGCCCAGAGTTTAACTGAGTCACACAAGCCACCGTGTGCCTAAGTGTGATCCCTGCTCTGTGCTGAGTGAACTGATTTCAGCTAAAGTGACATCAAGGGCATTGCGATGGGCTTCTGTGAGAAAAGTAAATTACCTAAAGCATCTCTTTACTCGTGGTGGAGGGAATCAAATTTACTTCCCCAAGTGTTGCGTCCACTGGAGCCTCTGGGTTGGCATCAGCCAGTTATACGTCTCGAGCTTCAGTGTCGTTGAACGACGACCGCGTCTAGTAATATTTTGGCACGAGCGGGCAAGTGATCATCAATCCATTTGATTTTCACAGCAAAAGAAAAAAATCTGAGTTGCCATCAATCAATTATTCAACAAAATCGTATCGCAAACCTTTTTAATGTCTTTATCCGGCAAAGGTGATTTTTCTTTCACTGCAGTTGACTATATAAAGCCCCATGTCAGGATTTTGAGCTCATAATGTAGGCTGACACTCCAATGTAGTGTTGAGAGAAGCATTTCATTGCCGGAAATGTCGTCCTTCAGATGAAGCGTGAGAGCAAGGTCCACCTGCCTGTTCAGGTGGCCGTTAAAAATCTTACGACACCATTGGAAAAGAGAAGTGAGTTTCTCCCGGTGTCCTGGCCAGCAATCCTCCAGATAAAAGTGATCATTCACTTCATGGCTATTTGTGGGACATTTCTGCGTGGAAACTGGCTGTTACGTTTGCCTATAGCCACCCAGTGTCAAGATTTTACAGTAATTCCTGTGAAGTGCTTTGAATCGTTTTAGTGAAATGATAAGGTCTAATTGCAAGGATTGTCATTATTATGCATGACTACAGGTGAAGAAATCAAGAGCTACGAACAATCAAACATAGTTATAATAATAATAAATCCTTGCGTTTGATATAGCGCCTTATCACGTCTTCGAGACGTCTCAAAGCGCTTCACAGAATATATTGTAAAGTGGATCGACTGTATATTTTGTGGTGAAATGCGGCAGCCGATTGTACACAGCAGCGTCCCCACAGACAGTCGTGGACTGAGTGAGAAAAAATATTTTTATTTATTTTGAGGGAATTCTTACCCCCCGGAAAAGCAATCCGCCAATCGACTATCAATTGGGTTCCTACTTACTGCTAAGTAAACAGAGGCGTGTGGAGTGAATAACTTGCCCAACGTTTCACCCTGCCCGGGAATCGAACCCAGGTCCTTTCGCCTGTGAGGCGAGTGCTCTAACCACTAAGCTACAGGACTCCGGGATATTGTACTCTGGGATGGACTATTGTACGATGAGATGCATCATCATGGTCCTTTCCAGTTCTACGCACTCCTGTGCACTTAAATCAACTTTGTCCAGATTCTTAACGTGGTCAGGTCAATCCCATCGGGTGCACTTCTGGCACTTGACCTTCAAAAGGGTGCCATGAAATGGAGAGGGGGTTGGAGAGGAGCAGAACGGATCATTCCAGGGCTAACAGCTCCAAGCTGCAATGATAGGTTTATTGTTGGAAAGAAGATTGAGAGGGGGGAATTGATCCAGAACTTTAAAGTGCTGAGCGCTACAGAATAAAATGCTAAGATGCAAGCAAGTTATTTATTTTAGGCTGCGAGTACAAAATTAACAAGCGTCGAGTGATTTCCCCATAGAGTGTTGGTTCCGAACAGTTGAGTTTCAGCAAAAGCAGCTTGTGCTCTGCTTACTAACACTTTCGGCAAAAAGGGGGATCCCATCGAGAGTTAGGAATCGGATTGTGGGTCACAAGGACCAGTACAAATAGAGTTCATCCACTTTTGTGTGGAACATCAGTTTCTTCCGGTGTCCTGGTCAACAATCCCCCAAACAAAATTGGTCACTCGCTCCGTGGCTGTTTGTGGCTCGTTGCCGTGTGCAAATGGTTGGCCCACACATTCACAGTCGCTACGCATTTCAGTTTATCTTCAGAAACGTCTTGAGACATGCTCCTGAACGTGATAGCCGTTGAACCGAACAAAAAGGATAATAATTATTATAGTTCCTGAAATGGTGCAACTGTAGCATAATCATACTAAGAAACACCACCACCAACAAATTTACATTGAAATAGCACCTTTCATGTCAAGAGGACATCTCAAGGTGCTGGGCAGTCCAGCATTTGTCCCCGAGCAGGGTGTTGGAACCGAGAGGATGGGTAAGGATGACCGAAGGCCCAGTCAAAGAGGAGGTTCTTGAGACAGACTTGAAGGAAGTGAGGGAAGGGGCAAGGTAAAGGAACTCCAGGTCCTAGGTCCTAGACTTCTTCTTGTCAAAGATGCTTGAGATCTAATTTGATAAGTCTCTACCTGCTCCTTACTTCCTTTCATCCCCTTCTATTCACCTCTCCCTCATGTAAAAGTCTAGGTTCCTCTTAAATACATGTAATGCATCTAATTCAACCATTGCTTCGGGCACATTCTCACCAGCCTCTGCGTGAAAAATTTCCTCCTAAATTCTGTTTTAGATCCGCTAGTCGATATCTTATACTCGTGTTGCCTGGTTACAAACGCCACAACAGGTGGAAACAGTCTAATTATGCTAACCTTATCAAACCCCCAAATCATCTGAAGACTTTTGAGTGGAGAGATCTTCGTCTGTTTACTGAGCAAGTACGGACATGACTCATTAGGATTTTTGAAACAGAAAAAGCCTGAGAGATTGGTGAGGCTAGCAGAGACACACTATAAGCCCAGATGGTGCAACAAATGGATGACATACGGAGGAAGGCAATGCTACATTCCAATTTGTTTAACAGACTGGATTCATCACTTGACCATAGTTATGAAGACCGTTAGAAACTTTTTGTTGCTCGTGTATAAGAACGCAAATGTCCAAAAATTATTCAGGCAATCCCGGGTGATAATCAAAGCGTGTTGAATAAAACGAGACTCGCATAGAAGAAAAAAAAACTCAAGCGTTATACAGCGCTGGTTTACAGCAATTTGCTGCTTACTCACAAGATCATAAGGTTGGTCAGGATGAAGAAGGCCACTTGGCCCATTCAATCTCCCCCAGAGAATACAGTCCAAAAGACTTGCCCTCGCTTTCACAGCTTACCGCTGCTTTGCTTCTCCCTACCTTTGTGAGCTGCTAACTCCATTCCGACCTGTCTGGTCCCTCCGCTCAAAGGACTCTGGCCTGCTCCACGTTCCCCGCCCTGCCCGCCCCACGATCGGCAGTCGGGCCTTCAGCCTCTCTGCCCCCACCCTTTGGAACTCCCTCCCTTGCCTCCTTCAAGGCCTGTTTCAAAACCTTCCACACCTCCTGATGCTCTACTGAGATTGGGGAAGAGGCAATTCATTGAGGCAGAGTAAATGGAGCTTCACTCCACCTCTGTACTATTAATTACCTTTCCTCATAATTACCTTTACGTCATAGGCCTCAGTACCTGATAGGGAAGATTTGTCCATTTTCTAGTGCACATAACAAGCCTCTATCATCTGGCTGAACACTGACCAAATAATCCAATAAACAATCTAAACTGACTACTTTTTTTTAACTGTAAGACTGCTGCCAGGTCAATAAAATCATCTTATTCTGTGGCCCACTGATACATGTGTAGCTCACAGCCTAGAGTTACACCAATATTTCGATAATAAAGATACCTAGCCACAAATAAAGATAAAAATACAATATACGAGCACTTCTGCACTCTTTCTATTGTCTGTTCACTGCTTGCCTTCCTTTCTGTTGTCTTTTTTAGCATTTCAACTGTAATTTTACCATTTCAACGTATTTGTCTATATTTCTACCTACTCTTACCTTTGTCCTACTCATTTTTAACTTGAACACCTATTGCTTACCTTTCTTCCACTTTACAATTTGAGAGACGCTATTTTCAACCGCCTTAAAAGCATTTTTACAGATTGCCTTTGTTGTCAGTCAACAGCTGGAACAACGGATGTTCAACAGACGTGCATCACGCTTGGTCTCCAACTTGCATTTCATGTCTACTAATAATAATAATAATCCTTGCATTTCATGTAGCGCCTTATCACGTCTTCTGGACGTCTCAAAGCGCTTCACAGAATATAGTGTAAGTGAATTGACTGTGTACTTTGTGGGCGAAAGGCGGCAGCCGATTGCGCACAGCAGCGTCCCCACACACAGCCGTGGCATTGAGTAACCAAATTATTGATGTTTTTTTTTACATTTATTTGGGAATCTGGAGCTGTGAATAAATAAGCTAAACACCAGCACTTTAAGGGTCAAGGATAATGATCCATAAGTGTTAAGCTGTGCTAATGCCCCAGCAATTGCTTGCGCTGGAAATTGCAATTTTCTTTTCCAGCCGGCTTGGCTCTTGCAACGGAACATGCACCAAATCTGCTGCGCTGCAGAATTGCACATGTTACTACTTGGTACAATTTATAGACAACCTCGAGGATCGAGCAGTCAGTAATGTAGCTTATTCCGTATCATTCCCAAGCAATACTTTCCAAGCCACAATGAACGTAATTCAACTTGAACCCGAAAGCACCTAATGTCTTTTTCCACTCCTGATCTTTTGTTCCTTACTTGAATCACATTAATAAAGAGCCACTTTAGCCCTCGGAAAACTATCGATAAATCATATTATACAGAGTTTCAGCAAGTAGGCCTTTCTTTTTCGAAGGCATTAGATTAAGCAATGCTGATTTGTCATTGTTTCTGAGAGTCTATGCACTGAAATAAGACTATTTGGCCACGTGAAGAATGCCTTTTTACGTGTGTGTGGCTTATGAAAGGCCAAGCATGAAATTGGTGCTGCTAAGCAATTTAGGATTTATTGATATGAAATTCATCCAGATGACATTACACGTGCAGGAAAGGGAGCAGAAAAGCGAGTGAATAATTCATAGCCGTGCTAACATCAACACAGTAAATCACATTTTGTGTAAGGATGACAGCCTGGCATTGCAGCTTGTTATTAGGTAGAGCTATACCGTACACAAAGCCATTAGTATTAATTAAATGCAGCAGCTTATACTGTTTCACGTCGCAATGAAAATACAGTGCTATCCAAGGGTACGCCAGAGAATTTATGAAGAAATTAGATTGTATCAGCACCATGATCATGGAATTACCCTATGGGTATTCATGTTTATTTACTCAAATGTACTCTCAAATTGGGACAATTTAATGCAGTTTGCCGCAAGAAAGCTCAATCTGCGTGGTACGGTTTGGAAGAGAAAACACTGGATAAAAAGCCTGAAATGTTAAATTAAAAAAAATGACAACAATAGTCCTGTGCCTTTGGTTTTATTGAATAATGGGGCTGTTTACGAAGCACAAATGGTAAGTTCAGAATAGGCCACATCAGGCACCTAGTCTCATCCTTCATTACTCTGCTCTATCCGCGAGTCTCTGGTACATGTCACATGCCACTCCAAAAGTGCCTTTCAGTCATGCCTTCAAAATAACCGAGAAACATGACTGCTTTGATTTGTATTTAAAAGCAGTTTTCATGCCCCGTTGCCTGGAAGCATGGCAAGTGCACATCTGATTTCTAAAGGCATCTTCAATTATATCTTGGAACCTCAACGAACATCGGAGGGTCACTTTGGGAGCCAATATGGATGGAAGATTTACTGAACGCAAATAATTTTTTTTTCAGGACACCTTATGTGAGCTGAGCTAATTATGTGTAAATCTTGATTTTTTTTTGGGGGGGGTGTCACCGTTGCTTAAGAGTCTCCAAACCAAACTGAGATTTCCACGCGTGCCACCTACACATGGAAATCCCAGAGACAGATTGCTGGAATGGAATGCGCTCTCTCTCTCTCTCTCTCTCTCCCTCGAGGGAGGACGCGTCCTGCTTACATAATTCCAGAAAGTATTGGGCACAGGCTGAGCAGGAGCCAAAGCTTGAGGACCCCAGAGTGTGCGGGTTCTGCCGATGAGCCAGGCTGGGCTGTGCTGTCATCAGCAGTGCCCTGGAACGCCTGGGATCCACCTGGTTCAGGAACCAGACGACAGACAACCAGGGTGGGCTGGCATTTCATTGCCAAACACATCACCGTGGAGCCAGTTCAGCTCCAAGGAGATCCTGCTTACCTGACCTCCCCCCAAGGAAGATAGTCATTTCATTATTTTTAGAATTAAACATTGGTCGTTTGACATCCGACAAGCGTGGGTTTGAGCCGTCACAAGGTGGATGGTAGGTACCAATCAACGCTAGTGTACAGAGGAACTTATTCATTATCTAAGTAACAAACTGATGCAAAGGTTCCAGAATCATTTGCATTCTTCTTTTATTAATAAAAAAAATAAAATAATGTTTGCATCTGCAACAGCAATTGCATCAAAACAGCTGATAGTTTAGTGAATGTATTTTGTAGGCAAATACAGCACGGAATTTGTGCACAGCAATGTCTCACAAACAGCCATGAAGTGAATGACCAATTCTTTTGTAATCAGTGAGAATTGTTGTCAAGGACAACCGGAGAAACTTCCTTCTCTTTTCAAATACAGCGGTGCCAAATGATCTTTGCATGTTTGGGGTGCCCATGTCAGGGGTTCTTAAACCCTTAAGCATGAATGGCGCTGTATAAATGCAAGTTGTTCGTGTTGAACCCACAACCTTTTGATTCAGAGGCGAGAGTGCCACCGAATGAACCAGACCGACATCAATTCCATTTTATTTATGTAAAGGGAAAGCAAAGGTGGTGCGTGTACGAGAATGGATTGTTTTCAGACTCCTTCAGTGGAACGAGCGCAAGGACAGCTTGTCTTTTTGCTTGCCCCCAAAGCATTGCACAGGTCTACTGCTTTTTACCATGACAGCCTCAATGAAACACGTTGATGGTTTGCCCAGGAACGTGTGAATTTATTGCAACCTTTCAGATGGCACCGGCGCAAAGGCAAATGCGATTTGAAATGTTGAAGCCATGAAAAAGTACCTTTGAGATGGATTCATCATTGAATAACATTCATCAAATGCACGTCAAACTGTTGACAAGAAAGATCGCAGAGCTGCGATATCAAACTCAAGATTACTCAAATCTATATTTTTTTTCTAGATACAATACTCTGTGGGTGCTCAACGTCAAGATTCATAAAGGAAAAATGGTCACCGAGGTGAGGAACTGGAAAGCTGACAGCAGCCAGAGGAACTGTGCTCTGTGCCTCTGTCTCTGTAAGAGTCCCAATGAGAGTACTAGTGAGAGGACTTAACATACGTACTTAACATATGTCTGACTCGGCACGCCAGATAACTCGTCACTGAACCCTTTCCCCTTGGAATGATGTGGAGTCCTGTAGCTCAGTGGTTAGAGCACTCGCTTTGCAAGCGAGAGACCTGAGTTCAATTCCAGGCAGAGGGCGAAACCTTAGGCAAGTTTCCTTACTCCACACAGAGCCTAATAATAATCCCTCCAAAAAACCAAAAACAATATAATAAAATTGGTCATTTTCAACCTATGACTGTTTGTGGGACATTGCTGTGCGCAATTGGCTGCCGCGTTCGCCCTCAAATATACAGTCAATTCACTTTACAGTATATTCTGTGAAGCGCTTTGGGACGTCCTCCCGACGTGAAAAGCGCTATATCAAATGCAAGGATTATTATTATTATTATTATTATAAGCTGTAAGGAGTTCACTGTAACAATCCTTGAATTCGAGATCACACCTTTCACATCAGAAGGAGGTCTCAAAGCGCTTTACTGCCAAGTGTTTACGAGCGTGTATTAGATAGGCAAAACACTGCAGCTAATTTGCACACAACAAGGTCCCACAAACAGTTATAAGGTGAATGATCAATTCTATGCAGGGAATTTTTGGCCAGGCCATCAGGAGAAACTCCCTTGCTCTTCTTTCTAAAATAATGGCATGAGATCTTTAAGCGTGTCCTAGCCAACAATCCTCCAATCCTCCAAACAAAATTGGTCATTTGTTTCATAGCTGTTTGCGAGACATTCCTCTGCACAACTGGGCTGCCAACGATATTTACAGTAAAATGCTGGAAAACTCTTAGGGACATCCTCGTGAAGTGAACGACGCTATACTGGATGCAAGGATTATTTTCTTTTAACATCTCATCCGAAATATGGCACCTCCAAAAACGCAGCACTCGCCCTAACTTTGTACTGGGATGTCAGCCGAGGCTATCTGAGTTCACAGTTCTGACGTGGGGCTTGAACCCTCAGCCTCTGACTCAGAGGTGAGAGCTCATACAAACTGAGCCGGGCTTAGCTTTGTGCTTTGTGAGATTAGAAGGGAAATGATGCACATTTCCTCTGTAGTTAGAACTGAACATTGTGCCCGCCTAAGCTCGGCTCGTTTCACCGAGAATGAAGCAACTTCACTCCCGACAATTGAGTGATTTTAAACCTCTTGTTCCACATCAGTCCAGATGGAGTCCTGTAGCTCAATGGTTAGAGCACTCACCTCACAAGACGTGATAAGGCGCTACATCAAATGCAAGGAAGATTACTGTTATTATTATTATTATTATTATCATATCACATCTGGGTTATTAAAACAAAGCAAAGAAACAAGTATTTCACCGCATGGTGAATTTTCACATATCCACAACCAGACGTGAAGCGAATGTCAAATTCCATCTGATCTTATCCTTCTACAATACCCACTGTCCTGTTCCTCTTATCACAGTATCAAGCTGCTTTTCAAATGAGTCCAGTGTCCAGGCCTCAACCGCCCTTCCTGGCAACCTGTTCCAGTCATTAATAAAGAAAAACTTCCTGGTATCGGTCCTGAAATTGCCCTTTGCATGTCTAACCCTACGTCCTCTGATTCTACTGTCTTGGTACATTCTAAAGTATTAATCTGGGTTTAATTAATCAATTCATTTCAAATTTTGTACACCTCCATGAGGTCCCCTCTGAGTCATTTTCTCTCAAAACTGAAGAGCCCGCACTTGTCTCATTCTTGCTCATAACTCATTCCTCCAACACCAGGGATGATCCTCATTGCTCTCCACCTCACTGCCTCTAGGGCCTGGGCACCTTATTTCGTGGTGACCAGAATTCAAGGTGCGGTCTGACCAGAGCATTTTACAGCCCAAGTATGATATTTGGGTACCTAAACTCAACCGATTTAGCACTATAACTCGGCATCCTCATTGACGTGTTTGTTTCTGCCCCGCTCTGTTTGGACATGAAGTAAATCTTCACCCCAGTGTGGGCTGAACAAAAAAAATCCCAGGTCCTGAATGTGAAAATGCAGCTATCCAATCCATTGCTCCAAAGCCACCCTCAGATTACTGGGGTATGGATCCATCAGTGCTGGATCTACTCTTTTACTTCACCCAATTGGCCATTCTCCATCTGCAAACCTTAACAGTGAACATTGACATCATATGCAAGCCCATTTCTGATTTCGCCTAATGTCCACGCCTGCTGACGTTTATCAGGAGCCAGAGAATAATGATGAGAAGCAGGAAACCCTGGCTAACTTTTATTTTTCTGGCAATACTTAATCAATTGTATTTGCCAAACAACCATCTTCGACTTTGTTCTGCTAACCCGGCAGAGATAAAAATGAAGGATCTTCCTGGCCAATCTCATTCTGTACTCTACTGGAGCTCGTTGCAAATGCGTGCACTGAGGCATTCAGAGGAGAAGTTTCATGGGGGAATTTTTTTTTATAAATATGAAATTAAATGCGAGTGGGGCTTTCGATGGAGTGAAGTAATGCAGTGCGGAAGCGGTGGAAAAGAAAAAATATGCACTCAGGATCCAAAGACTGCAGGGTGACATAAAAAATTAAGCCACGATCTTTCATATTTCTGGCTAAAAGTTTAATAACATTGGTACGAAGTTAAACATAAGAGGTAATGATCTGTACTTAATGTAATCATAGTTCAATCAACACCTTTTCATTTCGGGAACTTCAAGACTGTTGCGATGATGAGGTGATAACCTGGAGCAATTTAGAGTTAATAACTGTGTGAAACAGCTCTTTAGCATCTAGAATGTCAATTCTCCTCACCAAAGTTCCCGGTGGAGTTACACCGGCACAAGTCATTTTTCTTGTTGCCTTGTGGATTCTTTTTCAGCTACAAAAGAGCAGTATCGAGACCGAGTCATGTCAAACCGAAGGCTTTCTGTTAATCAAACAGCATTTGCATGCCGTTTGCCTAATGTTACAGAGGTGTGTTGCTTTGAAAGCGTGCCAGCGAACAGCACAATGATGTCGACAGCTGTTATAATAATTATAATAATTCTTGCATTTGATATAGCGCTTTTCACGTCTTCTCGACGTCTCAAAGCGCTTCACAGAATATGCTGTAAAGTGAATCGACCGTATATTCGTGGGCGAAACGCGGCAGCCAACTGCGCACAGCAGCGTCCCCACAAACAGGTCGTGGGTTGAAAATGAACAATTTATTATTGTTTTTTGGGGGGAGGGATTATTATTAGGCTCTGTGTGGAGTAAGGAGACGTGCAGAATGCGAAACTTGTTAGAATGTGACAGACTAAGGGGCTTGACATAAACTGCGGGTGAGAATATCGCACAGCTCCTGGAACCTTCTCCTCCAGGCAGTGCGAACAGCAGGACTTCAGTGTGCTTCATGCAGATGGAGTCTCCGTTTACACTGCACGGCTGATTGTGACTTGCCTTTAAATCTGCTCTTTCAAGCCTCAAAAACAACACACGGCAGCATAACTCCACTCTGGAACTTGAAATCAGGAGAATTGACACTTCCGATGCTCAGGAGTTGTCTTTACGCATTAATTTGGCAGCAAACAAGCACTCCAAACACACCAGCAAACTTCTTCTCAACAGAAAAGTGTTCTGGGATGGGCAACATGAAACATTCTCGCCCATAGTGTTTCAGCACAATACGTGGGGAGTGCTGCGTTCGCAAATGTGCTAATCTTTCAAATGAGACGTTGAATTAAGGTCTTGTCTGCCTGGTCAAGTGGATATTAAAGAACCCAAGACGCTATTCGAAAACAAGTGATTTTCTCCGAGTGACCTGGCCAACGTTCCCCAACAGATAAAATTGGCCTGTTCGCTTGTGGTGGGCTCGTGAGTCAAAGATTACGGCAGTTTAACACCCAAAACTCAATATAAAGCCAGCTGCTCTTTAGCTTTAACCTTTTAAGAGATTCGCATAAGGTCGTTGAGACTTGGAACCGCTATAGCGTAAAGATGACAATTCTGATACAGGGTTTGCAGAATGGTTGGAGGTGCCGTCCTTCGGATAAGAAATTGAACTGCATCTGCCCATTCAGGTAGACGATAAAGTAGAAATTATGTCATTCATTTAATGGTTGTTTCTGGGGCGTTGATATGTGCAAATTGGCTTCCATGTTTGAGACACAAAAAAGCCCCCACAGTCACTACATTTTCCAGTGTATCCAGTGAAGCGTTTTGGGCGTCGTCCTGATGTGAAAGTTGCAATACTAAATGTAAGGATTTATTATTATTAGAACCTATTTGAGGTTCCAATTCAGAAAGTAATTGTACCAAGAAAATGATTCACGTAGTACAAAAACGCAGATGATGAAGTCAATTTGGTCTCTGCTTAGAAATGTGACTGTAAAAGCTCTTGAACCACACTGGAATGTTAAAATCATTTTATTGTTATTAGAATAATATTAATATATAATAATCCTTGCATTTGACACAGCACCTCATCAGCTGGCCGCAATGTCTCAAAGTACTTGCCAGGATATACTCTAAACTGCAATGACTGTGTATTTTGTGGGCAAATGTGACAATGTTCCACAAACAGCCAAGGAGTAAGGGACCAGTTTTCTTTTTTTATTAAAGAGCAGTTTAGATGTTCAACACAACCAGGATTTAAAATATGATTTAAGCATAATGTTACTGCCTACTAAACTGATCTTCATCAGTGGCATTTTCAACCATTTCGTTTAAGATATTTACATTCACTTTTGAAAGCAATTAATGCATTCAAAATAATTCATACGGTACATCCTTTATCGTACGTGCCTATTTAGTGCAATCTATTTATTAATACCAATCTGTTTTTTTTCAGGTGGGTCGCCAGTGCATTATTAAAATGCATGTAAATATTTAAATGTCAAATTAAATTAAATTTAAATTAAATTAAATCAAATTAAATGCCAACATTGAAAATAGGTATGAAATCAATAGGACGTTAAAGACTGGGGTAGATGACCCGTTTTGTCTGATCTGTGCTGATACTTAACACACATATTGTTTTGTTCCGAATAATAGACACTCGGTGAATCTCACAGGTTACCTGTTGCAACCCGAGTGTTGATTGACATTGGGATGCATCAGTTCTCATTGGGCAAATTTCAACGAGACGGGCAGGATGGAACAGCGCAAATAAAAAAGCGTGCAGTAATGGGGATGGGAGTGGGAGGGGAAAATGAAACGGAAAAATTGCCAGGGCTATAAGCCCACTCCAAAATGTTCGCCTCCTGTAGGCTGATCAAAGAGCAGCATTGGTAGCTTAATCCTTTCAGCTGGGAGGAGGAGGACGCAATGTGGTGGGTGGCAGCACGAAGGAACTTAAAAGAGGACGGATCGGGGGAAGGCAAAAAGCGAGAGTCCCGGTGAGTGTCGTTCATTAGCAGCAACAACCACTCACTCTGGATTAAACATGCCACTTCATTTCACTTATGTCACTCTTGAAGGCATATATAGCTCCCGATGTTTAAATGGGTGTCATTATTAGTGATCATAAGTGTCACTCCACATTTCCCAGATGTCGGCAGCTCTGTAACAAACAAATAACCTCAGAGAATTTCCTTTACAAAAATTTTTTTAAAAAATCCTCTGAGCAGAATACATAATGGCACGGGCAATATCAACACACGGATTTCATAATAGCACAGACCAATCTCAGAGGTGTCGAATTCACACTCGAATCTTGTATCAGGTCAAAGGTACCAGAACAGAACAAGGCTTTTTGTTGTCATCTCTCTCCCCCCCACCACCCCCCACAAATTGGTGCTTGCTTTTTTGAATAAAAGAGTCATTAATTTCTTAATTAAAATAGTTCGAAGTACATACAGTGCTCAGTGAGACATGAACTTACATCAGGCGCCCACTGCAGTGCAGCGGTTCAGAAAGAGAAACTAGAATTATACTGCACGAATACCTTCTGCCTGGGATTGAATTCAAGGAAGGTAGAGTTGGGTGCATGTGTGGAACTGTGCTGTACGGAGAAATGAAACAGCCAGAAGTGAGACATGCAGTCCAACTAGATTACATATCTCTCAGCTTCAGTTCTTGATGTCAGTCATTCACATTGAAAACATCAAGGGAATAGAGTGTTACGGGAGAGGTCAATCGAGAGCAGGAGGCGCGTGCGAAGTAAAAACACTGGCGTAAGGTGACATGAGCCGAAAGGGTGGGTCTGTTTCCCTCTTTGTAATTCTTTGTAACTGGTGGTTTAGTTTTGAAACTATTTCCTGCGGGTAAGCAGGATTGATGATGGTTAAAGCACACAAGCAAATGCACCCACATTTGAGACGTCTCAAAGATGCGATAAGGCGCTATATCAAAAGCAAGGATTACTATTATTGTATATAATTATGCTAAGACGTATCTTGACTCCAGTTTGTTCTTCCCTAGCTCCTGCTGGAAAAGTTTGAGTATCTTATAATAATATAAAAATAATAAAAATAATAATAATCTTAGCTTTGGTGAAAGGAAAAGAGGTGCGAAATGGATTCCAAGTGCAGATTTTCAAAGCCAGTTCCTACTCCCATTGCTGTAGTAATTACGCTGGTTATATAACAAACTGGTTAGATTGGCTTTCAAAACGCTTCTGAAGTATGCATGAGAGAGAATTTATTTTTGCTGGAATTTATGGTTCTACTTATATCCGCCGACATTTGTTTGCTGATTTTCCTGGAATTTAATTTGGCTTTTTATACATTCAACCATTGTTTTGCAATAACATACTGGATCGTGGCTCCTACGTAAAGGGGTAAAACTGATTTGATTTAAGCAAAAGTAAACACCACAGCTATACATTTAAACACTGGAAGCGCAATATAAGATTGCTCTTTTATTTGCTTGGAATGGAATGGAAAAATGGCATTTATCTGTTTTGCAGATGCTAACTAGTTGGTTTAGTTTTGAGGCTCTATTGATCATTCCTTTCCCCCAAACTTATGACCCTACAAGGCAGCTGATGACATAGCCTTACCACTTCCAAAATATTTTCTCCAAGCTTGGGGACTGGAGCTGCAAATTGCCACTCGCATGATTTATTAGATGATCCGAGCCATTAAATTGTTGGAACTTCATATGCCTTCAAGAGCGACGAGGAACAAAATAATAATAATCATCCAGAACAATTGTAGAAGTGCAAGAAGGTCAAATACGGTCAAGATTTCACACGAATGCATGTTAGTTAAGAATTTAGGAACTTAGAAACTGTACAATGTGAAATATTTTAAGTGATGTTATCAGTGCCTTCCGCGAGGCTAAGGAAGGTCCTGGTTTTCTCACATTTCTACTTGCTCTGCTCACATTTTCCATAAATCTCCCTGCTCCACATCTGTGACCTCATTCTAACTCTGCCTGTAACTGTCTATTAAGAGCTGCGTGGGATATAATAATAATAATAATAATAATAATGATAATAATAATAATGATTCTTTCATTTGATAAAGTGCTTCATCACATAATCGAGGCATCTCAAAGTGCTTCACGGGATATGCCGTTCTGTGGTGTGACTACGTATTTTGTGGGCACGCACAGCAGCCGGTTTGGACGCTGCATGTCCCATAAATAGCCACGAGTGACCAATTTTACGTAAAGAAAATAGAGAGAGCGTGCGTCTTTATAGGATCTGGTACATCGAAGGGTCTCAAAGAGTTTTACAGTGATTGCCGTAAACTCTTACCATCGACTGTTTTGTTTTGTTCTGTCAGGCAAGGAGCTGTATTAAAAGGAAGAATTATTACAATATGATTATATTATGCCTCCTACCAATCTGTATAGGAACCTGTCCTGTTGCCCCAGGGGCAAGTTGCTATATTGTGTTGTGTTGCGCTCTGCGATGCCGTCCGGGGTGGAGGGGGCCATATAAATCCAAGTTGTTGCTGTTGTTGTTTGGCATTAAAATAATCTCTTTTTTTTGTTTTTCGTCCCTTTCCTTTTTTTTAAACAACTTACTTCTCTGTCGCCTCTGAACCCTTCCCCTCCCCACCACCCGTACTCTTTCTCTCTATCCCTCTCTTTCTTTCTCCTCGATCAGTTTGCTTTCCTTGCTCTTCCATCACACTCACTCACTTGAAACTAATTTGGATTCACAGTAAGCATCAGTATGAGCTCGCACAGTAGATTTGTGTGCACACCACCCATTATTCATCTGAAGCATCTGACTATGTGTGACCGCACTTCACAATAAAATGCAATGACTGTGTATTTTTAGGAGAACTTGGAAGTCAATTTACACAGTGCAATGTCCTGTGTGTTTTTCTAAAAATGAAAACGGAAAGTTTCAAATCACATTTGCAACTGTTGGTCTTGTGAAGGTGTCGGGCTGTGGCTAACCTTGGCTAGTGGTCTTATTTCGACCAAAGTCAATACAGTACCCAGTGTTCTGAAGACAAAACTGGGACAGGGAAATCCCAGAGACGGGACATCTTGACTCTGAAATTATCCCCTTTGATAGAATGGAATAATTGCTACCAGATAATCCCCCCAATTACTCCTGACTACTAATTCCTACTTCACATCTGCCCACAGCTCCCAGTCTCTTTCACGCAAACTGACAGGAAAGAAATTTCACTTCATAATGATTACTTTTTCAAAACAATTCGCTTGCTAATTTTTATCCTGTAGTTTTTCTCTCCCTCGGCTGTTCCACCCCCTCGTCCTCAGCTTCTTCTGATGGCTTTAACACCAAAAAAATTTAACACCCAGTGCCCACGTTTGGAAACCTCATGAGTCAGGACAATCGGCGGCAATAAAACCGGTGAGAAGGTAAAAACCAAAGTGGAGGGCTGGACTTCTGCCCACTTTATCTCAGTTATAACTTGAGCATCAGCACCTGAATATATAACTTTCAGCATTATAAATTCATAGAGCACTGGTGGTGGATTAGATTAATATTACCGCATCAAACATTGGCCAACGTATCAAGAAAGTCTGCAAGCAATTTCACAAAGGACAAAGCACAGTGCGGTTAGAGCCTCCAGGTAAAGCAATAGGAGTTGGTACTAAGAGGCCAATGGATCGCCGTGGCTATTACTGTACCTGGAGATAGATGGTTGTTAATGATTACTCTCGCTGTAGCCAGGAAACGCAGAATGAGATGAAAGGGTTGGAAGGACAAAGGGACAGAACAACCAGCAGAGTAACGTCAAATACAATCACACAAAAGGACTTTGATTAACTCAACGATCACTACCAAAAAAAAACAAAGCAGCATGAAATCCGATTAATTGCACGGAAACATCTATTGAATGCTGAGCGCAACCACGGACAAACATGTACCGACATCACGCCGGACAGATAATCAGCGGCAACACATTCTCATTTCAATTAAGCAGCGGCTTACTGCATATTGATTAGGGTCAGTGAATATCGCCAGGCTACGCACCCGTATGTTGAATCAAAGCTGAGCCCCTTCCTGTCCTCGTATGAGCTTAATGCCCATAAACTTTACTCAAGGTGGTCCTGATTAGCAGTCAGGAGCAGGAACTCTGGCAGATGAGTTTTCCCCTCCCCAGGCCTGATGAAAGCAATTTTGGAACCCCAAAACTACGGTCCTGTTCGAGATTAAGGAATGCACTACAAACCGTGGATTGACCTGGTCTGAACGGCTCACTTTTACCCTTAGTAACGGGTTTACCAACTGACCCAAGGAAAGAGAAGACTCCAAATGCACAAATACAACCTTTCCCCGAATGACATGCGAGGCTTGAAAATCTTGATGGAAGCCACTGACTGGATTTAACCAAGGAAACGTGTTATACATAAAAATGGGTGAGTCATTCATAATCTAAACTGCCTCCAGAACAGCATATCCAGTGTGAGACCCAAGCACAGTGTAAACATGTGGAGCTGACCTATCATTTGTTTGTATCGTGCACAATGCCAAGAATTCAAACAGGAAATACTTTCAACAAATGGGTGGGTAACTGCCTCGCAGTACTGCGCTGTCAAGTGTCACTGGTTGAATCACTCTTCAATGACTGTTCTTGTAGCTCCTGCAAAATGAACAGCCAAGAGCACCTTTTCTGTGCACACATGGTGATGTCAAGGCATTAGAGTACATGCAACGTTGTCCTATGTTTATGGATATCATTGGGTGTGACATGGGATGCTATCACCGCTGTCACACACACACACACATACACACACTCTCTGAACTCTCTCCCCAAATCACTTTGCTTGCAACTTTTCTCCCGGCCTTCAAAACTCTCTTAAAATATGACCTTTTAGTCTATGTTTTTGGTTAACATCCACAAATCTCCCTCCTTCGTCCCGTTGCCTTTGTGAAGCACTTTGAGATGTTCATCCTAGATACCGTGCGAAATACAAAATGTTGATATTCTAGCACAGCCACTGACCTCCAATATCTATCTTTCTCGTGTTAACTTTACAGCTTGAGAGTCCATGGAGGTTTATGGTGCTGCTCAGCGAGAATGAATCCAGTCTATAAAAATCTTTGTGCTGCGAACCCTTTCAATTACGAGCAGAACTCACAGATCTTAAACTCAAGCACCTCCCAATACACTTGGACAGAAATTAAAATTATTGAGTGCAGATTTTTTTGGGGTGTCTGATAGACGCAGAAATCCATCACCAAGCTTAATAATATCCTAACCAGACAGAAAATTCCACATATCTATGCCACCTACGCATAGAAATGCCCATGAGTTTGGAATAGAATGAACCTTCTCTCCCTGGAGGGACGAAACCTGATTGCCTAATTCTGAAGAGTATTAATAATGATCCTTGTGCTTGCATTTAGTGCCTTTCAGGTCAGGAGGATGTCTCAATGCACTGCACAGTAAAGTGTAGTGACCGTGTATTTTGTAGGCACAGCAATGTCCTTCAACAGCTATAAATTAAATTACTAATTTTATTGGGGTGGGCGGGGGAGGGTGGAATTATTGGTCAGGACACTGGCAGAAACTCTCTTTGGTTATCAAATAATGCCATGGGATCTTTAGCATCAGACAGACAGGAACATTGGTTTAATATCTCATCTAAAGAATGCTATCTATAACGATTCATCACCACCCCCAGCACTGCACTAAAATGTCAGTACCGATGACGATGAATTCAAAGCCCAATGTGGCGCTTAGGTATAGATGCAGGTTGACAAGAACCTAGTCTTGGGGGCCTTAAGATTGTGTGTTGCCGTACTGCTGGAGTTTAACCAGCGAAATAGTTTGTACATGGAAGAAAGAGGAGGGTAAAGAGGACCAAAACTTTGAGGTCCTAGAACTTCTCTGATTAGAATAGAAGATGGCGAGATTAATTCTGCTTTCAGTACAATGAAGGGAGAAAGATGAGCGTGCTGGGTGGTACATTTGGAGTTTGGCAAGATCAGGGAACCAATGGCTATGTTTTATTGATGCGATAGAGAAAGAGAGGCAAAGTTGTGATAGCTTAACGCAGATTCAGTTCTTGTCAGAATCCTGTGCCTACGGGAGGAAATGGCATCATTTAATCAATAAACAAAAAGATTGCCTGTGGTGTCTGAGGGGAGATGTAAGGATGCAGCTTTTAACACAGATGGATTACATTCATCTGCCCAACAGAATGGTTGAGAGTCCTGCAAAATGTAGCCCAGTGAATTCTGTGCAGAGTGAATATGACATACTAAGATGCAGAGAAGCCGAGTAAGAGGACAAGTACAAAAAGAATGATTGGACCGAGGTGTAATTTCTTTGCAAAATGGTCTACGTGCCATAATTCTTGAGCTTTGCGGACCCAAATAGTTTAAAGCAATTCTGAGGTATACTTGACAATGCATAAAATATATAATACAGGATTGGAGATTTCGCCTGAAGAAATCATCAATCACGCATAACACTGTGGTTCTGTCCCAGTACTTCAACGCTCAACACCTTTTCAGCCTCATTTCCTTGTTATAGCAGCAGACGAGCCCAGTATTACATTGTTCTACTTCTCTCCCACTTCCCTGCCACTTCTAATTTAGTTTTGTGTTCAGCGTTATATATTTTAGTGACATACATCATATGTATTATATAATATGCACATACCCATAACGATTCACGTCTGATATATTTGTATGGTTATGTATATATGATTATTCATACACAAATGCATTGTGATATATTACTTATGTATGAATTGCATTGATATAAAAGCATCACTGACAACAACCTGCACTCGTACTGCGCCTTTCAGGCAGGGAGTATCTCGGGGCTCTCGAAAAGCAAATCCATAGGCATGAAATAATAAACACCCAGCGACTGTTGATTGATTGCCAATGGTCAGGGTGGGCTGAAGGTAGCTCAGCAATATGTTCAGAGATAACATTTGGAAGTGAAACAATTACACCTTCAGCACATCAGCAGCAGTTTCCGCTCCCAGCGTGAGCCTGAGCAAATTTGTTAAATAAAGCAGCGAAAGCCAGGGAAACTGGGTAGCTGGTAAACTTGAGTGGGAGGTGACACAATGAGTTTTGATTGCAACGCACTCAGGATGCCGTAAGCGGGAAGAGAACGTTAAGCTGATATATTTGGGAGCTTTGGAGGAACAAAGGAAGAAAGTTCAGAAAAACATTGTGCGTAGATGCAGCTGGTGTTCCACGTGAAATAACAACAACTTGTATTTATATAGCGCCCCTTAGTGTGCGATAGCAACTCAGAGCAGCCATCTTATCAAATGGACCTACTCGTTCTTAATTTTATTATTTACAAACATCTCTGTCTTTGGAGTGAAGCTCTGCTAATGTGTACCTCTCCCTAGAAACTGGGGCATATGAAGATGATGATCAGGCTGATATTCCACTTGCTGCTAATGATGCAACTTGGGAGCTTCCCCATTTTAAGCAGACACTTACCGTATATTGCAACTCTCAGCAGTCAGCAGAATATCGCCACCAAAGACTCGATTGGTAGCGCTCTCATCTCGGAGTCGAAACGGTCACAGGTTTTCGATTTTCAGCTCACAGGTTTGGCAGGCGATGCGGTACTGGGGGAATGTCATATCGTTGGGGATTACAGTATTATTGTCTCACCAAAATGATCACTTACACGGCACACAACAACAACAACAAGATTCCATTTATAGAGCGCCTTTCACGTCGGGAGGACGTCCCAAGGCACAATCATGCACCATCGTAAACTATATCACCAGACTTCAGTCAGAAAATTTATGCTCTGGCCATTTTCTCTCCTTGTTTTCTTTCTGTCCATCGGTGGCCGGGCTTTCAGCCTCTCTGCCCCCACACTCTAGAACTCCATCCCACGGTCCCTTCGCGTCGCTTCCTCCCTCGCCTCCTTCAGGGCCGGTCTCAAGACCCTTCTCTTCGACCGTGCCTTCGGTCGCCCTCGCACCTCTCTGCCTTCCCTCACCCCTCCCACACCCCTCCCTCATGCTCGGGCCCCGACACCTAACTGTTCAGCGCTTTGGGACATCCTCCTGACGTGAAAGGCGCTTGAACAATGTAATTTTGTTGTTGTTGGGTGGTGGCAATTAATTGTGGTTAATTATGGTTCCATTCTGTTACCTCTGTTATCTCGCCTAAGTCTTTACACGTAAGCATGGTCAGTGAGCATCAACACACCATTTCATTGAGGTGAGGGTGTAGCAGCCAAGCCCAATCCTATCCTGACCCAATGCCCCTATATAGGGACTTTCAGCAGAGACCGCAGAATTGTGAGAAAGAATAAGAACCAGAGCTGATTCTTCTCCTTAGCCTGAGGGCAAACTGAAGCCAATTGCATCTGCGCTAGCGTTCTCCAGACCGAGACGAGCTAACCTAAGAGCAGGCACAAATTAAACCCAGGGCTAGGTTGTTCCATAGCAGGCCAAAAGCAGGATGCTGAGTGAGAATATATTTAAAGAGGCTATTCTTTATTGCTTTCCTATTCGGTCCAGCTGCCCTGCGAATACTATATCACGGAAATTATTTTTGATTTCTGAGAAACGCAAATGAAAAATTGAATCCAATACTCACTGAGTTGGGAGAGCAACCAAGTCATAAATTCTGAGCACCAGCTTTCAAGAAAGCCAGACACCACCATTAATATCCACCACGCACCTCCAGTGGAGGCAAAGCCGAATTTAAAGTTCGCCTCTGCCAAGACGGTTCAAGAGAATTTCGTTTGAATCATTTCGCTAAGACCATCTTTGAACCGGAAGCGTTTCCAATGTTCTTTGCGGAGATGAGCATTTGGATTAAGCAGACTTTGGAAGGCTGACACTGGTCCCTGTGCCAAATTCAGGTAGTGTAAATCCAAATGCATATATAAAAAAACACACACAACAGCGCACGACATATTGGTGTGGAGATTGCTACCACGTCACCAGGGAAATTGGAGGCACAGGACGGAGAGCTTCGTTCACTCACAAAAAGATCTGAAGAGAGGATTTCAAAATCCTGGAAGGTTTAGAGAAGATAAGCAGTGACAGGTTATTCCCGCTGGTTGGTGAATTAGTAATTAGGAGTCATACAGGAACGTAACTGGAGGGACTACAGGGAAGGTTAGAAGAAAGCAAGTTGCATAGCATGCTCTTTGCATGTTTTGCTACAAGTGGCTATTTGGGGCTGAAAGCCTAAGCCATCAAAATAGCATTGAAGAGGTACAACATAAAGAGCGATGGGAAAGAGCAGGGAATTGGGATCAGAGAAGTTAGATTCAGAGGAGACTGGCAGCAGTATTAACTCAATGGGTTGAACAGTCTCCTTTTATACTGTAATTTTCACAATTCTATGAATTTATGATTGGATGGCGATTCTGCTCTAAATTGCGAGGCACAGATCACTTTGATCAGCGATGATTAGCGGAGACCTGTAGCTCAGTGGTTAGAGCACTCGCCTCGCGAGTGAGGAAGCTAGATTCGATTCCCAGCGGGGCGAAACCTTGGGCAAGTTTCCTTAACCCACACAACTGATAATAATCCCTCAAGAAAAAATAAATAAATTGGCCACTTCAATCCACGACTGCGTGGAGACGCTACTGTGCGCAATTGGCTGCCGCGTTTCGCCCACAAATACACAGTCAACTCCACTTACAGTACATTCTGTGAAGCTCTTTGAGACGTCTCGAAGACGCGGAAAGCGCTATATCAAATGCAAGGATTACTATTATGATGATAATTTTTGTTATCAGCAATGTGTCGGACTTGGCATAAGTGCACTCACCACGATGATGCTGAATCCAGAACTGCAGCCAGGCTGGGAACTGTGCTGGGTGCAACGCTGAGAGTCAACCAGCCGGGAGCAAACAGGCGAAATGTAAACCAAGCATTTCGGCCAGCGAGGAAACAGCCTAACCGGGTGCATCCTCTCTGGAGCTCGCAATGTGCACACTCGGCTGCAGTCCGACTTCACTGCCAAAAACAACGATGCACATTTCTCAGCATTACTTTTCCAACGGCAGCTACTTGCATCGTTATCAAAATACAGTAGAACCCTTTACGATGTGGTTGAACAGCAACAAGAGCAACTTAATAATAACAATGATAATAATAATAATAAAAATTATCCTTGCATTTGATATAGCGCTTTTCACGTCTTCTCGACGTCTCAAAGCGCTTCACAGAATAGACTGTAAAGTGAATTGACTGTATATTTGTGGGCGAACGCGGCAGCCAATTGTGCACAGCAATGTCCCACAAACAGTCGTGGATTGAAAATGACCAATTTATTATTGTTTTGTTTTGGAGGATTATTATTAGGCTCTGTGTGGAGTAAGGAAACTTGCCCAAGGTTTTGCCCTCTGCCTGGAATTGAACCCAGGTGTCTCGCTTGCAAAGCGAGTGCTCTAACCACTGAGCTACAGGACTCCATAA
Source organism: Callorhinchus milii (assembly GCF_018977255.1). NCBI lineage: Eukaryota > Metazoa > Chordata > Chondrichthyes > Chimaeriformes > Callorhinchidae > Callorhinchus > Callorhinchus milii. The sequence goes on along the minus strand of NW_024704742.1, from coordinate 2,132,953 downwards.
TTTGTACTTATAGAGCCCTTCATGCAGGGTCATATGCCGGAGTTTTCTCGGTGGCGGAGGTGGACAAACAGACCTGTATCTTTACGTCCAGGTCTGTTGAGTTTCAGTATAACGTGGGTCCATTTATAGTGCAAAAGAGTATGGACCCCAACATTTATAGAGCATCAATTTAAAAGTGTGCACAGAGAAAACAAATAAAGATGATCGGCTTCCCGCACACATTAATGTGGAAGAGTTGAACTGCGATCACATCCCATTATAACAGTGGTTAGGATTTTATTTAGCACTAATGCCATCTCATAATGGGCTCGTGCTCTATTTACAATTACCCATCTTGTCCGTTTGAATTACAGTGGAAAAAATATACGATGTAAGATTGCAGCATCATTAAAATTGTTTGAGAATCACTTCTAGAATGGTTTCCTCCTCCCTATATAGTAATAGAGTAACACAGCCTCTTACTGAACAAGGCAGTTTCTGCTCTGATTAATTCCTTTCAAAATAACTCGCGTGCACATATATGTATGTCGACGGTTAAGAACTGGATGTTGCACACATGAAAAATGGTCAGTAATTACCTGACATCATGGAATACAATGGTTCATCAGTTACTGGAACCATGGGCATGAAATGTCATCTGTTGAAAGCAGCCAAGCCAAAGCCCGACGGTGCAGAGCAAGGGAAACTGGATAAATACTTCAAAAGGAATAAACTACAGGGGTATGGAGAAAGGGCAGGTTATTTGCTCCGAAAAGAGCCAGCGCAGACATGACGGACTAAGACTATACATAGGCTGTAGAAAACCTGAAGACTTGTTCAGCCAAATGGCTTTCCAGTTAATTTGTTGTGGACTGAAAGATCTCCGGGATACAAGCAATTTTCTTTTACTCCTGGAAATGTATCCACTCCTGCACCCATCCACCCGCACGCTCACTCACACACCTCTGCACCCACCCACATTCACCCACCAACACACACACCACACCAACACACACGCACCACACAAACACACACACCACACATACACACACATACGCACACACCCCACACACACAGAGGTATTTTACTTAGGGTGCGCCAACTCTGATTGGACACACACCGGGAGGTTTCATCAGATGACATAAATACTGTTTATGGACTAAGTTTATTCTGAAACAAAATCCGTTAGAGGGCGAGTGCCAACACCATCCATTTCGAGAAATGGTTCCGTTCCTTTGGAAAGTGCAAAATGCTTTGTGATTGCTCTTGAGCCACGGGGTTTGTGCCTGGTCGCTAATTGTAAAGCGAGACAGCACTGACTTTATGGTAGTTAGATAATGTAAATCATCTAGCATCAGGAGACCAATAAGATAGCTGAGAGAGGGCGAGTGCACACTGCCTTGACATTTCAAACGCCAGCTGGATAGCAAAGTCTCCAGGTGTGTATGAAACAAACAAGAAGCTGATAACAGGATAAATCCAATTCACTGCTCAATATTCATTTTGAGAATTTCCTATGATCGCTCTCCCGGGTTCGCTCACGGCCTCGTCCTGGAGATTAATCTTTACATCCTGGAGCCTCCCAAGATAATCCTGGAGTGTTGGCGATCCTAATTTTACTCCCACCTCCCTTTCAAAATGCTGCTTCCGACACAAAACGGTTTCCGAGTCGTTCGCATACCAGTGGTTAAAAAAAAATTGAGGCTGTCGTCTTAACTAGCAGCCATCCTTGTGCTTTTGTTGAGTCCCCAAGAAACTTGTGGGAAGGAAGCGTATGGAGGTATCATACGCACAGCAACCCACTCGCTGGCTTTTTGCAACGCTCGTATCATTGAACAGCTACAGCTTTCCACGTTCTCTCACTGAATACCAAATGCGCAGGCTTTATCTTTCAAGGCATTAGCACAGTCGACTGAGGACAGCACCGCCAACGACTAATTGGAAGGCAACATTACAAATAAAGGAAGTAAATAGCATTAATGACTCATCGTCAGAAAGCAGCGTTGCATTGCCCGAGGTGATGAAGCTGCAGATAATGATTGTTTGCCACCTGAATCATTATGCTTTGCTGTTGAAAATAGATAACAGATTATTAGCATGGCATTAACCTCTCCGGTATTAATAATGTTGCTGAGATTAACCACACATAACCTTGTTATCGCGGTGCATAATTGATGTTGTTTTCTCTCCCTCTCTGTAACAAATAATCAAGCTACGAGATAACAACGGCCTTTCTTTTTTATTCCTTCTATAAATTCATTCGCTATAGTCTCAGGAATTATAATGTTTATTGACCACTGAAATTCCAGAGGTGGGAGGAGCAGGCGTGTCGGACCAGCAGTGTACCTAGAGTGGTCTAAAGCAGACTGTGAATGAGCTGCGAGCAACCGCGGATCAGCAAAGAGCAGTTCCTAAGTACAAACATTTCAATCTACTGTAAGATCAGGTTCTCACGAGGCACAAAATATTCATAATGCATAAACGTTTGGTTTTACAATATCGCTGTGAGAGAGAGGCAGGAGAGAAAAATGCACATCCTTAAATAGCTCGTTTATCCTCCATGTCCTGGAGGGTTAAAGGCAGTGCTCAATGTAACACGAGGACGATAAGGGTGCAGATTCAAATCATGGTCTGCTCTGTCTTAGCTGAGGCATTCAGCAATCCTCTAGATATATTACCCTTCATTCCATGGCTGTTTGCTGTGGGCAAATTGGCTTCCACCTTTGTGTGCAAATGCGCAGTCACTACACTTGACAGCAATTACCTGCGAAACGCTCTTAAGATGTTCCAACGTAATAGGTACTACATCAAATGCATATACAAGATTATTACTATCATCTATAATTATCTACATTATAATCACTAATTATCAAAATTTTACAGCACAGAAACAAGGCTAATTGACCCATTATATCTACGCTATGTGAGCCACTTATCAGAATCCCAACCCTTCTGTTTTTTTCAAGGATAATAATAATATAACAATCCTTATATTTGACATTTGAGGGTGTCTCAAAGCAGTTCACAGATTTTATTGTGAAGTGTAGTAACTGTATATTACGTAGCCAATTTGCCTACAGCTTAGCAATGTTCCACAAATATCCATGAAGTAAAGGACCGGTTGTGTTTTGGAGGATTGTCGAACAGGAAACCGGGACAAACTCCTTTCTCTTTTCGATCACTGTCAGGATATCTTCACCGTTCCTCTGAATAGACAGAGGGGCTTCCCTGGTTTCATGTCCTCATCCAAAAAACGGCATGGCACATCTGATAATGCAGCACTTTGATGGTATGTCAGCATGGGCTCAAAATAATAATAATAATCCTTGCATTTGATATAGGGCTTTTCACGTCGGGAGGACGTCCCAAAGCGCTTCACAGAACACACTGTAAAGTGAATTGACTGTATATTTGTGGGCGAACGCGACAGCCAATTGCGCACAGCAATGTCCCACAAACAGTCGTAGATTGAAAATGACCAATTTATTATTGTTTTTGGTTTTGGAGGGATTATTATTAGGCTCTGTGTGGAGTAAGGAAACTTGCCCAAGGTTTTGCCCTCTGCCTGGAATTGAACTCAGGTCTCTCACTTGCAAAGCGAGTGCTCCAACCACTGAGCTACAGGACTTGATGTGGAACTTGAACCCCGCAATCTTTTGACTCAAAAGGCAAGAGTGCTACAAACCGAGCCAGGTGGACAAACAAAGGATGATTCTGGTAGGACAGTCGCATTAATGCCTGGCACCTATGGGACAACACTCGCCAGACGAGGGGAAGAGAAGACAATCCATGAAATTAGAAATACTGAACGTGTTCGTATTGTCGAACTGAATATTAATGTTTCAGCATTGCTGCCTCAGGAGGTGGGTATTCATCCCACCTCCAGGATCAATGGTGTCTTTGTCAAGAGGATAAGTGAATCCTCCTCCTGCTTCTCAGTGTACCGGTACCCATTTCTTTTCTGGTGGAGAGAGAGGAGGGGCAGGAGGGATTGCAAACATACACTCACACGGTGCCTTTGACGTTGACATCCCAAGATGTTTAAGAGTCCTGGCTTTGCACCCGAACTAGGGGTGGGAGCCAAGAGGGATGGGTAGGAGAAAGATGACCGAAGGGATGGTCAAAGGCCTAGCTACTGAAACGGACCTTGACGGAGAGAAGGACCGACTCAGAGGGACTACAGGATAAGTTCCAGTGAGTGGGAGCAGAAAGACTGGTAATGGTGGACGAGGGATATAAAGCAGACCAGTTTTCTCTGAATGAAGGGAGTGCTGGGTTTGTACGTTTTGAGGAGGACGCAGAGGTAGTTGTGGGCCAGACCGTGGAGGTTCGAAGGTGAGGGATGGGGAACCAATGGAGCCGGGCGAGGATTTGGGGCGACATTGTTGTCCTTGAAAGAAAATTAAGTTGAAATGGAATTTAACAAAAAGCCTCAATTGTTTTAGATTGTTCGAAAACAGTAAATTTATACACGTGTAACGTTGAAATCCTGCTAACAAATTTGACCTAACGTTGATCGTGAAAATGCATTTTATTTCCCTCCATCTTAGAGATGTCGTTTCTAAAGCTAATGGAAAATATGATCGAGCAGGACACCAACAATCTGCGGCTTCCTTATTCACGTTTGGACAATATCTTTCCGCTCAAAGCGCGATCATTAACCTGGATTATCGGACCCATTTCCTTATATCGAGTGCGAACAAATAGGCTATTCCCTTTCACGTCACTGTCTTCGCTGCTGATTTCAAGCTCATGTTTAAAACACTGGGATGGTGGTGGCAGCAGGAAATGTGGTGCTGTCTGAAAGGTTGCGGGAGGTATCAAGACCAAGACAGGGGGATGGGTTCACAATTAGCTGAAGAGAAGGAAACAGAGGAATGCGGTTAGGGGAGCGAGACAGACAGGAACTTGGTTTAACGTTTCATCTGAAGGATGGCACATTTAACACGTCAGCACACACCCAGCACTGTATCGCAGGATCAGGTTAAGACGGTTTGAACTCAGTGTCCCCATAGTTAGTACATGTTGGTATAGCAATGCCTTACTACAAACGACGAACAGGGCTGAGTCTATAACAAGACTTCAAGGGAATGGTTAAGTGATTAAATGTACAGGGAAAGAGCAGAAGCTGGATTAGAGTAAAAATCTCCAGTAAAAGAATGAATTTTGCTTGTAAGCAAATGTTTACTTGTAAGACACCTCTCAATGTCCTATGAATGCTACCGTTGAAAACAAAGAGCTCTTTTGGTTTTGAACGACACGTTTCCAGATGTTTACACTAAATCAAAGAATTTGAAAGAGGAAAAACTGTTCCATATTATTGAAGGTGTTTTAATGCAGGTTGAACAGGGAAAATAACAACTCGCATTGGACTAGCACCTTTCGTGTAGAATGTCTCAAAGCGCTTTATAAAACACACCTGATAAGAAATTAAGTGAACGCTTCATCGGCAAACACAGGCTATATCTCATCACCAATTCATTTGAATTTGAAGGTATGGTTGGATAAGAAAGAGAAGATAAACCATCGTGAATGGGGGAAAGACTTCACCATATCTTCAATAATGTATAATAATTCTCAATAGGGAAAATCTGTGTCCAGCATGCATTATTACTTTGTGAAAAGCACTACCTTTTTCTGGCTATTAACTACGATTTTACCATATAATTTTTTTAGTAACAAATTATGCAGCAGTTTCAATGTAAAGTGCACCTCAATTTGAGATTAAAGAGTTTTTTTTAATATAAAGTGAGTTAATGTGGGCAATGCTGTGGAGGTTATCTTATTTTTCAGTAAGGCAGGAAGCCATACTTTCAGTATGGTGGCCATCAGGAAATGTTCAGAGTTTCCCTTTCAGGGTAAAAATAAGCAAAAAACAAATAAAAAAAAATAATAGAATAAGCCAAAGGAGTTGGCAAATACCTTTTCTCGTCATCGCCGAGTGACAACGATTTTTGTGAATTGGGTTACAAAAATAGGACTTAAACATTATTGACATTTGAAGTCCCCGATACTATTCTTTCTGTGTAATTTATGAAACCCATTCCTTTTTATGCAAAGGCAAGTTTTCCCACTCACATGCCTGTTTACCCAGCAGTAAGTAGGTACCCAGTTGTTAGTCAATTGGGGGGGTCGCTTTTCCAGTGATAATAATCCCTTCAAAATAATAACAATAGTTGGTCACTCAATCCACGACTGTTTGTGGGACGCTGCTGTGCGCTATTGGCTGCCGCATTTCGCCCACAAAATATACAATCCATTCACTTTGCACTATATTCTGTGAAGCGCTTTCAGACGTCTCGAAGAGATGATAAGGCGTTACATCAAATGCAAGGATTATCATATTATTATTATTATTATTATTATTATAAAGTGTAGTGTCTGTGTATTTATAGGCAAATGCAGCAGCCAGTCAGCCCACAGCAACACCTCACAAACAGCCAAGAAATAAATGATCAATTTCATCTTGAAGATCTTCGTCAAATCCAAACAGCACAATGCAGGAGAGCAAATATATCACTGCTGCCATTTTCTCCATCAACCATCATTTTAGACTTTCAAGATCTTTCAATGCTGGCTTCCATGTGCTTACTGATACAGGTGTGCACCAGCTACAACCACAACAACAACAAAATGACATTTATAGAGCGCCTTTCAGGTCGGGAGGACGTCCCAAAGCGCTGAACAGTCAGGTGTCGGGGCCCGAGCATGGGGGAGGGGTAGTGTAGGGGTGAGGGAAGGCAGAGAGGTGGGAGGGAGACCAAAGGTACAGTCGAAGAGAAGGCTCTTGAGACCGGCCTTGAAGGAGGTGAGGGAGGAAGCGACGCAAATGGACAGTGGGATGGAGTTCCAGAGTGTGGGGGCAGAGAGGCTGAAAGCTCGGCCACCGATGGTAGGACGGGTCGGGCGGGAGACATGGAGCAGCCCGGAGCTCGCTGAACGGAGGGAGCGGGCAGGTTGGTAGGGAGTCAGCAGGTCAGAGAGGTAGGAGGGGACGAGGCCATGGTTGGCCTTAAAGGTAGGCAACATTTCAAATAGGTGCAAGGTGCAACTCCGGGAACTCCGGCTATTTCATTATGATGAGTCTCCAGATTGTGTTCTGAGAACAAATGCAAGTTGCCCTCTTTTCTCCGGCGGTTAACCCAAATATGAAACAAATCACCAATTGTATTTTTTTGGCCAGGACACCGGGAGAAACTTCCTTCTCTTTGTGAGTAGGAAATGCAATTATTATTATTATTATTATTATTATTATTATAACATGTTGTTACATTTCTGAAAGAACTCAAGCAATGCTCGAGAATAAGTCTTCAAATCCAACACCATTTTGCCCACAAAATAAGCACAGCTACATCAACCCTACAGTATATCCACGAAGAGCCCTGAAATGTCTCAACAACTTAATAACAACAACTTGCACTTATGTGGTGCCCTTCATACGGGGTAGCGTCCCAGAGCGCTTAAATGAGGTTCGATGTCAAATGCAAGGATTAAAATAAACCCTGAAAGAACTTTGCCAACTTTCGTCAATACTAAAGGTTTTTTTTTAACAAAAATGCTTGATGGCCCTTCCTACCCTACCAACGCCCCCCACCACCCTCGCCACCACCACCGACTTGAAGAAATGTTTAAGCTGCAAATGGAAGACAGACTTGACTAGTACATTGGGACAGGGTCCAAGTTTTCTAAACCTCAGAGAAGAAATAAATAAACCCATGCCATCCTTCACAGTTAGTTTGTCCATTCATTCGTCCATGCCATGTCCAGACCCTCATTTGAATCAGCTACTTACGATAAAGTAATATGTTTCCATTGTATTTTAATAACCGTTATTAAAACCCAAGGAGGGGTATCATTAATCACAGGAGGCTGCTTTTGCATTGGAAGAATGCATTTCTAATGTAATAAAAAATGACCCAAGGGCACATGCCATTTCAATCTGCAGATAACAGAGTACAAAAGAAAACTGAAGGCATCAGCCGTAAAGGTTTCTAATTTGCTGCTGCATTTTATATTGAGAATGTCCAGGGTATTCCCAACTGGGCCCAGATTAATTGAGGCTGGTAAACTTCCTCTACCTGAATTTCAATGTGCTCTTTCAGGTCTCAGTCAGACCTCTCCTCCTGCGCTGTACAAATTGTAACTAACTAGCTAGCCAGCTAGCTAACTAACTAACTGGTGACTAACTTCCTGGGGGGGTGGATGAGGAAAGTGCTTGGAGCTGAACGAGCTACAAGGTTGAATGTTTTAAGGAACAGAATGATGGGATCGAGCCAGCCCTCTGTGGCCGTCTTGGTCATCAGGTTCCTGAGCCAGGCAGGTCTGCAATGCTCCAGGGCCCCGCTGATGACAGCACGGCCAGCCTGGCAATTGGGATTTCGAGGGGCAGACCGGTCACTCAGCCCCTGTTAACTCTGCCAGCCAAAGCCTTACTGAACGTTGCTGTCATCCAAATCTGACTGCCAGTGGATTCACATGATGTCGTGTCCACTGAAGTTGTTAGAATCAGCCTGGCTCAAAGCGTCCTTACAGATATCATCATATACCGCATACATAAATACGCACAACGATATTTTTGCCAGTATCTTGCGGACCCACTTCAGAGTCTTTGCAGATAAACAGATGTGCAGATAGAAGCGCGTGGTTGAAAGGTGCCCGATTGTAATTCATCCACGCAAGGATAGTGGCCAAAGTATTTACTGACGTTCCTATGCAGCAACCCATTGCTCCAAAGCTGGGAGGATATTACAACTCGAAAACAGTTTATAATTACGGCTGAAATTCCACTGTTTTCATCCGAATCGGTTATGAAATCTTCGCAAATCTTTGCCTTCCTAAACTATCGATAAGCCTCTGAAGAAAATTGCAGCATTGCAGCCTTGCAATCCACTCCCAAGCTGTCATCTGCTTCCTATCTAACCTTTCCGTGGATCGAGAGAGAGAAAAATGAACAAAGATTCAAATTGCAAGAACAAATACATGACCCGTCAAATTTGAATGACAGATAAAAGTCTTTCTGGAGCTGTGAGTCTCTTTGGCAAAGCACTCAATTTGATGTTTCAGCAGATTATGTTATCAGCATTCAGGGATCAGCACAACTTTGAGCAAAGCAAAGCGCGTACAAAAGTGTAGATAAACTGCATGCGACAAACTAATATCCTGGGAAAGAACTCCAGTGCAGTTGAGCAATTTCTGAACTGATCAGCTGTGTCGAAATTCAGTCTGACATGAGACAAGCGAGGGAAAATGAAAACATGTACACTCAACGTTGACTTTGGCGTGAAGCAGAACACCGGTGTTTTGATGGTTTTCAGATCTGAAAGCCGCGCAATGCTGCAAAGCCACGGTGTTTTTTTTTTTACAGCAGGGAACTTGTGCAGGACCGAGCCAAAATTGCAGCTATTTGCCAATTACGCTGACTTTGGTTTGGCTGGTTCTTTGCGACTAATTACTCAGAGAGACAAAAATCTGGCAAGGTTGCCGGATTCAAAATAAGGGAGAACATCTGGCCTGGCACTGTAAAAATCAAAGCACCGAGAACATCAGCCGGGTTCAACTTTCTTGCGAAAAGGCTGATGATGCTTCTGCTCAACAAGGCAGCCAAGCCCAAAGCAGAACTAATCTTGGTGATGAGTCACACGGTGGCTTATATTATTGATTAGCTACAACTTTTATGGGCCACAAGATCTCACAGTTTAAATTGACGGGAGAGATACTTTTTTATAATTGAAACTAAAGCTTGGGATTCGATGACGTTTTGGTGAAAAGCAACGATACATTCGAGAACAAGATTTGAGATTAAGTAGACTTTTGAAGAGTCTAAACTCGGTCCATCAAGATATAGATGGATGCATTTAACCAGATCTCTAAGGACACACGTGCAATGATAAGCATCCATGAGTTGGATAATTGTGAGATTAGATTACCGGATGTGTGGTTATCACCCAGACTAACTTTTAAAGGCACACTACTGTTAGATCACCAAGACTAGGCACTCATCATGAGTCAACACTGAAGAATTTGACAGGTGTCATGACTAGATTACTCGGGACAGGATGCACAAGGACATTAGACGACCATGCATTTGGAAATATGTTGCCATGTGCTATCGAAGATTCAATGTACATTGGCAATAGACAACAGAGAAAAATCTGAGTTCAATGAATGCTCACCAAATACCAAGTAAAGTTAGGGTAAAATCTGTGGTAGTTGGAACATTCCTGAAATAAGTTCTGCGGCATTTGAAAATTACAAGTATGCGAGGCCAGCCTTCAAGTAAGTGGTTTGTTCCTGTTCGCTCAACTATTCTGCTTGACCCAAAGGCAAGGAATTTTCATATTGTGACTTTTAGACCCTAAACTGAATTGGTAGGTTTCTTTTAAAATATATTTCATTGCGCTTTCCCAGCATCGATCTGCCGAGGAGAACCAAAATATCTGGTCTCATCAACCAAAGAGAGAGTGATATTCTACGCTGAGATTTTAAAACTGTCCTTTTCTCAATTAAAGAGCGATCGGGCAAGTTCGGGGTGAAGCCTTCGGGCTAATCATCTAAAATCTGCTCAACAAAATCACTCCGCAAAAGGTCTCAATGGGAAACAAAACGTCAAAGTAAAGGCCGTGAGAGGAACAAACTCTTTTGATTGCTGGCAGTTTGGGCTACAAGGTGACCTGCTGGACAACAGAATGCCGAAATCGAGCCAATCCTCTGTGGCGGGTGGTCTCGAAAGTCCAGTTCATGACCCAAGTCGGGTTCACAGTACTCCAGGACACTGCTGATGGCAGATCAGTCAGCCTGGATCATGACAGCACTTGGGACAGGCAGACGTGGGTGGGGTGGTGGGGTGGGGTGGTGGGGGGTTCAGGAATTCAACCCGCTCAGCTCCTGTTAAACCCTGCAAACCAAAGCCCTAATGGATAGGACGTGTTCTTGCCGGACAAGCAGCGTGGAAGCCTGCCAGACGTCGATATCAGCGGCAAGCAACGCGGCTTTGCTCTGTTAAGGCATCCTGCTCAGAATTTGTCAAATTCTTAAAACGCGTCGCTCATTCTGATGTTGGTTTTCTGAAAGCTCTTTCCCCGGCAACGTTCCGAAATGCACAGATGAACACACTGCAAAAAGCCACACATTTGTTTGTTTGATAACTAACGCCGTCGAACACTCACCCTCTGCGGCACATCTCGTCTCAGCTCATTCATCCCAGTCCTTGTAGCCGTCACCTTTGGCATCGCATGCTGTAGACCCTACTGCAATCTGCCTTCCCCGAGGCAGATTTTGAACTTATTTGAGTCAGTTTTCTCTTCAATAACATTGAATGTTTTAAGTCTAGGATTCCACCTTGACTCTACTAGATAAATGCCAAGTTCAAGTGAAACACAAGAGTTTGAATGAAGGGTTACACTGGAGCTCTTCAAAGTGAAGAAATCAATGACTTGTCGGGAGGGAGGAGTTGAATTTGACCACTGATATGTGACTAGGATCTTAATATGTCTTAATCCACGACTGTTTGTGTGGGGACGCTGCTGTGCGCAATTGGCTGCCATGTTTCGCCCACAAAATATACAGTCAATTCACTTTACAGTATATTCTGTGAAGCGCTTTGAGACGTCTCGAAGACGTGATGCCAAGTGCAAGGATTATCATTACTGTTATTATACCACTGTATCAAGGATGTGCAGGTGGGCACAAGTGACTGAGCAACCCAGGGAACGTTGCAGAAGCCAACAGTAAAAATGACTGCTTACACCACCCCACCACCCCCCGCCCCAAAAGACGAATCAGAGGGCTGGGGAATAAAAAGAGTCAGTTTATGAAAAGCATTATCGCCACAGGCTTTTGTGTGCCTTCACATATAGCCTGCTGCACAAAGCTTCTTAGTGCAGTTCTCTTAAGATTCCTTTCAGCAAAAGTGATGGGAGTTCAAATCCACCATTGATGCCATTTAGCAATACAATGAATAACACTGAGTCACTACACCCTGCCTGGAGTGCAAACATGGCAAAACAGGCTTGCAGGACACGTTTGCCATGAGGATGCTCCTTTAAGAGTCACATCAGAATATGATCTGCAAATGCAAATGAAAGAGCAAAGCGCAAAACAACAGAAGCATTAAGCTGAAATTAAGCCTTTCAAAAAAAAGAAAAGCTCTGTGTTGATCGTGACAAATCAAGTAGGGAGAGAATGCAAAGGAATATTTATCTCATAATAGTTCCAGAAATCTCAGCAGACATAAGAAGCTCCTCCATGATAAGCACTCTTATCTCCAGACCGCTGAGGTTTCAAAGGTTCTCGCTCACTCGGCGTCGAATTTGATACTTTTACTTGTGCGTCCCTAGTTTAGCCCGAGAGGAGACTCTTTACATTCTCTACGCAGGATGAATCAATCATTGTTCTCGTCATGCACAACAGCAATGGCAGTGTAGTCCTCATCAAGCCATACTCGCAAAGCAGGGGAGGCAGCAAGCAGTGAGGCGAACTGAACTCAGGGAATAATGAAAGGCACCAGATCGGGGCTGGTTTGGTTAACTCTCAACGGCCATGCTACAGCATATTCCGCACAGTCAATAAATGCAATACAGAGCAGAGGTAAAGACTCACATATCTGTCTGCGAGAGGATACACTTCTGTACACTGTGCCCTGCGAATAAAGCAAATTGTGGAGCAAGGAAGGAATGCAAAGCATTAATCGTTGCAGCCAGTGCTAAACAGCAGACAGGAGGAAATCGAAAACAACGAAACAGAACAAAGAGCACATGAACTAGAAACCGCCTCGAATATGGCATTTTCCCCTTTTTTTTTTAATCCTCTCACTGCTCGACGATAACTGGAAGAACTCAAAAGTTGAAAGAAAAATTGATCAACGGGTTGAGATTTTTTTCAACTGAAATCTCACTGAAACTCCAGGGCTGAAAATCGACCTGTGAAGAAAAAAAAAAGAACCATTTGGCCTTAAAATTGAAGACCGTCCAGAATTGGGAACAATTCTCTGAATGCACGTGTAATTTGTAAGAGGGTTTTCCACAGATTTTTTTTTAAAAAAAAGGACCAGTTTTCAAATTGAGATTGATCTAACAATTTTCCATAATTCTTAAGCGTGGAGAAAAGTTGGTCTTACAGGCCATGGTTCAGTGAAATTGTAGGCCTCCAGTATCGACAAAGAAGCAGGAGTCCCTTTGATAACTTAGTGGACAACGGCACCATCCGAGACCTCGGGGGTATCTGCCATGCAAACCAAAGGTTGCAGGTTCAATCCCTGCTGTGTATTGAGTTAGCTGGTCTCATCTGCACAGAAGCTGACGCTCTACAATTGGTCTCAGTGCACTCAGCACTTGGGAAAGGGAAACCTCTGATGATGTTTGCTACCGATTGCTATCCGCAGATCCATTATTAGAAGGTGAGTGTGGACTTTGGGTGAGGACAGGATTCGGATCACTTATGATATCTCAGCCCCCACTTAAGTGTCCCCCACCCCACCCGCCCCTTCGCACAGCTGAATCGCCTGCCAAGATTCCCTGTAAAGCCGCACGAAACACACGAAAGCGGCGTCTTGGGGAAGGCGTCCATTGTTACGTACCTCAGTGGAATGGAAAAGGATAGCAAATCTCTCCCACGTTTTGTCAACAACATAGCAAAGGATCAATGACATGCGAAAGGAATGGAGAAGGACAGAGACAGGAAAAGCAACGAGCAGCAGGGGGGGTGGGTGGGTAGGTGGGAGGTGCAGCAGGAACGTGCGCAATAAGGATAAATGCCGTGACAATAGACAGTAAAAGGAGGTAACGAATCTCTTTAGCAGGTCCCGAAGGTTCAGTTGGCAAACCCACCACCTGGTTTTCAACCCTCCTCTCGCTTGCGAGGCGAGTGCGCTGAGCGCTGTGCTGCCGGGCTGATCAAAATCTGCGCGTCCAGCTCGGGTCAAGTGCCAGAGGAGGCCCTGGACACACACCGGAGTCTTCTGCAAATCGAGGCTTATCGAACAAGAAAAGTCTACTCTCAAGAAATCTCTTGTTGTAAAGATTTTACTCCGCCATCGTTTCGCATTCGTCCAGCTCCTGCGGGCACCGTTCCCACGCTCTGCGCACTGTCAACATTATTGGAGTTCACGCGAAAGCTGGGACAAATTGAAGTGGTAAAAGCCACCCAGGGACATCTGCGTGCCAGACAGTATTAGTGCACAGATGAGACTGAACAGTTATCAGACTGAGTATGGATAACGCTGTGCGGGTGCCACAAGTACGCACGAGACGGAGTTGTGTCCGTAGACGAAGAGACACAGAGCTAAAGAGAGAGCAACAGAGCAAGTGGGGTGGGGGGGGGGGGGGGGAGGGTTGAGTCATGAGCCTCACCAATCTTACGTCTTGTTGTGGACACAAATTTGACGGTTTAATACTGTGCTGCAGAACAAGGACATTTCAGCCAAGTAAATAACAGTTGCCTTGTTGTGCACTCCCCCAGAACCGAGGCGAAATCGAGCATTTTGTCTGTGGAGGTTAATGTTGGACATCAGGGCAAAAGTGTTCCTATGACAACCGCTGTGGCTTTTTACACTCTATCCCGGAGATTTTTTTAAACCAAGGACTGATCCACAAATATGTCACGCGACTACGGTTAAAGCTGGAGGAAGGGTTCAGCCTCCACGAAAGCGAGAAAACATGAGCGACATCAACGGGAGCCCACGTAAAAGTGTACGCTGTCGCCGTTGCCGTAAAATACAAAGCCGCATCAATTTTCTCACAGCAAAATGCTCAGTTCAGTTCATTCATTCATTCATTCGTTCATTTTTTTTTTAATTTCCACTTGGTTTCTTGAGTAAATTTCTGGCACAACTTTTTTTTTTTGCGTGTCTGCTTTACAGTGCTTCCCCCCCCTCCCCTCAAGTCAGGGTTTTCAGCCTGGCTCAGTTGGCAGGACTCGCTCCTCTGAATCAAGTTCAAGTCTCACATTAGGAGGAGATAGCAAACAGTGTCACAGCCTCACTCAGCGGTAGCGCTCTCGCCTCTGAATGAGAAGGTTGTGGGTTCAAGCCCCATGCCGGGACCTTGTCTGAACTGGCACTCCAATGCAGCGCTGGGGGTTTGCTACACTGTCGGGAGATGCCATCCTTCAGATGAGATGTTAAACTGAGGTCCCAGCTGTCTGTTCGGGTGCAGGTGAAAGATCCCATGGGACTATTCAAAGAGAGAAGGGAGCTTCTCCTGGTGTCCTGGCTAACAAATCCCACAAATAATATTGGCCACTCACTCCACGGCTGCTTTTGGGACAATGCTGTGTTTGGCCCATAAAATACACACAGCAAAGTCATTTTAGAATTTAAAGCGCTTTGAATCATCTTTCCCGGCATTAATTACCCTCTGAGTAAAGCAAAACTTCCGGGCGTCTATTTTGAAATGACACTTTGAAACTTTAAACCTCTGTCCTCTTGTCCTACTATCTTGGTGCATCTTAAAGTACTGATCGAGGTTTACTTTTTCATTCCCATTTAACACTTTATACGCTTCTGCAGCATCCCCTCTGAGGGCATCTCCTTTCAAGACTCAAGCTTAGATAATCGTCCCTCTTAGCTCGTTCCTCTATAACTCTGGGAATCATCCTTTTGCTCTCCTCTGCACTGCCTCTAAGGCCCCCTTATATCGCAATGGTCAGAGCTACTTGCAATGCTCTACATGAAATTTGACCAGAGCACTTGTACAGTCAGAGTATGACATCTGGGGATCGAAACTCAACTGATTTAGCAATGTAGCCCAGAATCCCGTTTGCCTTATTTATTGCCACCTCACCCGGTTTTGACACCATGAGTGATGAGTCAACTAACACCCATAGATCTCTTTTATCTTTGAATACTAACACAGAGCAATTAGCCTTCTGGACTAAGGAGAGGTTGTTGCCGACGAAATCCGGGGAGGTATTGTGAAAGGTGCGGTAAAATCAGAACCCTTTAAATATTCTGATCAATAATCAATTCAGAAGGGGGAAAAAAAAAGGGCTAAAGCTTGACTTTGTAAAGGATTTTGAGGGAGGAATCTTTTCATGTGCAGCTGAGAAATATTGCTTTTAGGTTATGATTTCTCCATTGTACTGTCATTTTTATTCAGCTCAATGTATGTTTTTCTTTCATGTCTTGTCGACAGAGGTGGGTGAGAGGGATGTAAGGGGCAACAGGTTAATGAACATTTCAGTTCAAGACATTAAGACAACAGATAAACCTTAAATAGGGAGATCAACACTTCCCTGACAATGTTATTGTTGTAAGAACGGAGAACTATGCTGAAAATCGATAACACTTGCATTAAAATTACAGAAGGGTCTGCAGTCCTTTTGAAGGTAACATTTATCTAAAGAGCTCGCCCAACATTGCAGCGATTCACAATGTTGTTGCTATTGCAACGTTCGCCTGCACAAGCTCATTGATTACTCTATCCAGGGGGCAACTGCTGTTGCCTCGTACGTCTGTGTAAATGAACGGGGAATGGAAAGGGGGAATCGTAGATGATATCTTTCAAATTTTTTTTCTTCAATTCATTTTCTCAACTCTGTAGCTTACCACAAAGGCCACACAAGATCACCAAATTGGTTCAGATAAAATAAGCCCTCGGCCCATTTGATCTCATCCCTAAGGAATACCTAGCCTAATGCCAACAGCAACAACTTGCATACACACATAGACAAATATATATATATATATCAGCCCTCACACAGGTATTATCTCGGAGCCCTTAACTGTGGTGGGATTTGACAACAAGATTCGCATCACAGCATCAAGCTGCTTTTCAATAATTAATTCTACTTTCTCCCCTTGACCACCCTTCCTGGCAATTTCGTTCCAGTCATTAACTACACACTGAATAAGAATAAATGAGAAAGGAATCATTGGCTTGTAAAACCTTCTCAGATACCGATCTGCACTGGAGCAGATGTAACATTCGCTGGGTGCATTTTTACAGCAGTTCACGTGACGCCAGCGGTATTTTTTTGAGTGAGTGACTCTCGAATACAAAACCCTCTTTCTCACCTTGAGAGCCCTCCGCAGTCTTGATCCCCGCCCCCCCCCCCCGACTCTCCTGACCTCCTTACCCCTTATCAACCTGTCCTTTCCCTCCGCTCGGCAGACACCAGTCTGCTTCAGGTTTCCCGCACTTACCATTGGTGGTAGATATTTCAGCATCTCTGCCCCCACACTCAGAAACTCTATCCTCCACCTCACCCCCTCTCTTGCCTCCTTCAAGTCCCCTCTAAAGACCTTCCTCTTTGATTCGGGTCCAAAAACCCTACTGTCCAGCGCCCTTTTCTGACAGAAAGGGGTGCTACACAAGTGTAATTTGTTGTTTCTTAGCTAAAATACCCCAAGACGCTTCACAAAGCAGGAATAAGGAATCACTGCCTCAGATGCAACAACAACTGGCACTTAGATAGTACCTTTTACATCTCCTGCCCTGGCCTCAGCCACTCTTCTGAGTAACCTGTTCCAGCCTGAAATTGTCCTCTGGAAGTGTGAACAACGATTCCCTCGTGTTCTCCTCCGCTGACATATCTGAAAGTATTGTTCTGGGTTTATGTACTCAATCGCATTGAAAATCGTACGCACCTCTGCAAGGTCCCCCTTTGAGATACGCGTTTTCAAAGTTGAAAAGTCCTAGTTTATGTGATCATCGAGCATGTCTCGTTCCTCCAACGCTAGGGATCATCCTCATTAATCTCCTCTGGACTGCCTCGAGAACCTGAGCAGCCCCTTAATCTGCAGCGACCAGAACTGGGTGCTATTTTGAAAGTGTGATGTGTCTACTTTTTGACGTGTGTTAAAAGTGTAGAAAGTACAGTATGACTTTCTACACTTTTGTCTGACCAGTGCATCCTGACCTTGAGCTAGAGTTCTGGGCACTTGACCTCAATTCAACGTATAAGTCAATTGAGCACAGTAATCTTTCCAGTAATGAAAACAACTGGACTTTTGACGGAAATAAATGGAATATTACTGGCACCGAATATAGAATAAATGACTTTGTTTTGGAAACAGTACTTACCATCAATCACTTGTTCCCCAGTAACATTTCCCTTTGCTAGCTTTGACGACTGATACTCTCTCTGTAACAATATATTGCATTAAGAGCATAGGAAAATAGCAACAGCAGGAGGCCATTCAGCCCACTGAGCCTGTTCCATCAGTTTGTTATACTTGGCGAATCGTTTATTTCCTCACCCTTTCAAAATATTCCTAAATACAACAACTACCCATGTATTTGCCTATCTCTTTCTCAAACGTCACGATTGATTCTGCCTTTCCAGTCTTCTGGAGCTGAGCAATTCACATCTTCCGTGGATATCTTACTCCGTTTATTGAATGCTGGTTTAAAGACGATCACAGAGGAATTAAAGGTAAAAAAAAGGGGTTGGGCAAACTACTTACATTCATGCAGAAGGTGGTTGGAAGGTGGAATTATCTGATACACGTGTACTTGAAGTAAAGTCCGTAAATTCTTTTAAATAATAATAATCCTTGCATTTGATACAGTGCCTTATATCGACAAAACACCTCAAGGTGCTTCACAGGATACACTGTAAAGTGTAATGACTGCATACATTGCAGGTGAATGATCGAGGACGCTCGAAGAGAAAGAGTAATATAAAGAGTGCCGCTGGAACTCTTTGGCTCAATCCCTCCACCTTACTCTCTCTTCGAACTTCTTCAGATCCTACCTGAAGACTTTTCTCTTCGGCCATGCCTACAGCCACCCACCCACTCTCTCCCTGCCTCGGCATCAACGGCACAACTCTTAAGCACTCCAAGATGCCGCCCTGCGCGAAGGGCGCTATATAAATGCAAGTCTTTTGTTCTTTGGGGAGCAAACAGGAGAGTGGGATTCCACTTCCCCATGCGTAGAAAAACACCAGCACAAAAGGGAAGACCTTTAAATACCAAAGTTGTGAGGTTCTTTCTATATAGCGCTTTCTATATAGTATATATATATATACTGTACTTTCTAAACTTTTAACACAGGTCAAAAAGTAGACACATCACACAACACCTTATGGTAATGCCACCACCACTTTTGTCTGTTCATTGTTCTGCTTAGTGTCACAGTCACATTGAGATGTAAGATGATAATTCACTGGGTGGTGATTTTCATACCACATATCACAATTTTTTCACCCCCCCCATCATTTCATTATCCTCTCCTCGTAATTCACTTTTATTCGATTAAACCCTATGCAATGCGAGCCTTTGTTTGCTATGTTGCAAACTGTTTTAGCACACGCATTTGCTGTTTATATATCCAATAACAATCTGTTTTCCACATTTCCTGTGTCAATCTTGCATAAAATGAGTTGCAAATTAAATTTCTTAGTAATCTGTTGGAGATTACAACCTCTGTGTGAACATCATCAGGCATCAAGAGCATTGGAGCATGTGGAGACTTGAAGTCAACATATAAAGTGAATTTAGAAACGAGACGTGTGACTGAAGTGCCTGCTATTAAAGTGATACTCCACCATCGTCGGCCACTACAGCCCACAGTTTTGCAAATCTCTACTTCAGTCTCTCCTTGCTCATCTTCAGATGAAGATAGGCAAAGAGGGACCTTCCTCTTCAACTGTGTTCACAGTCACCTCTTTCTCTCCCGCCCTGGCTCAGCGCCATGCCCCGCCACTGTTAAGTGCTCCAAGACACTACTTTGTGTGAAGGGTGCTGTATAAATGCTAGTTGTTGTGGTTATTTTTGCTGCTGCTTAACACACCAGCAAATATACATGAACTGAATAATTTCTAATATTTGCCTGCACTATTCAACAGCAACTCACTTTGATCCCATTTTCCTATATCTCGATATCCTTATTTAATAATAATCCTTGCATTTGCCAAGTATATGTATTCATCTGTCTCTTGACTCCATCTATTGCCGAGATAACAAGGTTCATATTCTTGTAACTCTTTGTACAGTGGATTAGTGTTCTTGATTCCCTTGTCTTAGCTGAAACCCTTAAAAGCCACAGTCACTACATCTTACAGTTTCAACACAGAAGTCGCTGGGAACACGCAGCAGGCCAGGCAACATCCACAGAGAGAGGAAAATGAGTTAATGTTTCAGGTCTATGATCTTATAACAACTTACAGTATACTGTACCACTTGCGTCATCCTTCTGTGCAAAATGTTTGCATTATTACTAGATTATTGACGTGTAATCACTAACTCAGAACCTGTTATTCAGTGTGCAAACTATCTATACTTCTCGATTAGTTTACTGCCTTGAAATCATTCCCAGGTATCTGCTATTCTCTGTACAACCTGTCCGTGTCACTCCCATAAACCTGTCTGTACATGGTAGTCAGACTCTTCGTCAATAATAACTTGGCTCCCTGTAGTTTTATATCAGTGACAAATTCTGAAACTAGGAAGTATGGGAATGCACAGACGTTTCCAGCAGATGTTGATGATATTTTTCTGGCTTACAGATATGCACCAGATGTCAACCACAGTCAACATTCCAAAAAATGCCATTAAACCTTTGACGAGCATAAAACACATTGACAAAACATTGGAAACAGTAAAGAGTATCGACTGCTAGGTTTAAAACCTAGCATTAGGAGTAGGTTCACTGTCAATGGGGCACATGAGAGAATTGGATAGTTGCGGACCACTGCATGATCAATCAACTGAAATGGCCGTCATAAATTGATTAACACATTCAAGGTGGGAAATGCCACAATAACTGGCTATTTACGGTGCCAGGAATCAGACGTATTCTAACACCGACAGCAATTGGAGAGCTCACAAATCCTATGAACCAAAGCTAAACAAAGCAACTGGCAGAACGCCATTAGAATCTGTATTAGCCACACTATCCTTCTCCTCCGCCTCTCCTCTCTTCACGGTTCTGTCCTGTCTTACTGAACCCAGCATCTTTGTTGCTTCAAACAACTTCCCCTCCAGCCCCCACAGTATAAAATGCGGGCACTCCTCATGGCTCTCTCCTCAGTCCTCTCATCTTCACTATCTGCATATTCACGCAGGGCAACATCACCCACAGACCTGGGGCTCACTTTTACATAAACCGCAGTAACCCCTTGCATTTGATTAGAGCGCCTTATCACGCCGTTGAACCGACTCAAAGCGCTTCACAGAATATACCGCAAAGCGAATTGACTGTATATTTTTGTGGGCCAAACCCGGCAGCCAATTGCGCACAGCAGCGTCCCCACAAACAGTCATGGATTGAAAGATCAAATTATTATTATTATTATTAATAATGTCAATGTAACTGAAGGCCACACTGAGCTGCTTTAGGAAAATCGGGTGCTGGACATTTTCAATGGTAATCAGATGACACCCAACTCTATCTCTCTTCCTCGACTCCCAAACCATTGTGTATATGACCAGTTGCCTGTCAGACATCAACTTCTGAATGAGAGCTATTTTTCTTCAGTCTAATGTTGACATCTCCGCTCCATCCGATGTGGCTCGAGTGTTCGCTGTGACAAAGCCAAAACAACCCTCCGTCTATGCCTTAACGCTTATAATATAGTAATAATAATCCTTGCATTGGATACAGCACCTTATCACATCATTGAGACGTCTCAAAGCAAAGAACAGAATATATTGCAAAGTCGACTGACTGTGTATTTTGTTGGCGAAAATAGTGAGCGTCACAGTATGTCACAAATTACCCGCAGATCTAATCAGCTCTTGCTTATCTGCAGCCGAAGCAGCAATTAATATGGAATCAAATATGTTCAATTGTTGTCATTTATAATAACAATTTACATTTATCTAGGGCCTTTCATGTCAGGAGGATGGCGATGGTTCAAAGCACTTCAGAGAGTCAGACAGTTGACTGACATCTCACACTGTGTAAGTGTGTGTGTGTGTGTGTGTGGAGGGGGGTTGGTGGTGTCTGAGCTATGTGACAGTGTTTGAAAGGAAAGCAGATTTTACCCTTGCTGGTTGACCTTTATCCAACAGTCTTGCTTTCTCTTCAGCAAACCACAACCTTCCCAGAAAGCAGTCCATTAAACTGTTTCCATGTGGGATTTCCTCCTTCTAATGCCGGACCGTGCACGGGATCTCCGGATGTAGATGAAACGTAGCCGGCGTGTCCCAGTTTAGCTGCCAGCCCCCATTGCCGTTAACCACACTCCTGCTAAGCCAATTCTCATCTATTCGTCATTCATTATACATTGTGTTTTCCGATTACCTGCATTAAAGTACAATTTCTGTCGAATTTTATTACTTATTCAGCGATGCCAAACAACAGCACTGGATGGCGAAGGTAACCTTCCTTCTGACCTTACCGATTACAACAACAACAACAACAACTTGGATTTATATAGCACCCCTCACGCAGGTTAACGTTGCAGAGTGCTTAACTTGTCTACTGATGCTCCTCCTTGAAGAGTTGTGGAGATCCTCGTGCTCATCAAATTCTGCTGAGGCCAAATGTCTCAACGTTACATTTTTCTCCCTCGCTGCCCTCTCGAGTGCCTCGGCACTCCTCTTCCCACCAAAGAAGGTACAGGTTCGCAGGCAGCAGACCTCCTCTGGCCCATCAGCCAAGTTGTACATTGTTATTCTTGTACAAGCCTTTGACAGCGACTGGTAACAGGCTACTTGACTACAATTTGGTGTTGGATTCTCCCTGTAGCTGGAAGCTTAGTGTCACGGTGGAGGATGATACAAGATCTTTTCAGATCAGAGGTTGATGAATTAAAAACGCCTTCGGAAGGGAAGCAGATGAGACAATTGGCAAAGAACATATGTCTCTCTCAGTTGAGTCATCCATCAGGGCTTCTGTGCTAATGCACTACATCAGCTAAGCTGTCTTTTCTGAAGCAGTAGCGGAGTCAAAGAACGCTAGACAGCATTGGCAACGAAAGAAACCAATCTCCCTGTGACCGTCAGTGGTAAAAGTTATTTAAAGAGAGGCATCATTTGCAGAATTCCTTTAGAATTCCAGTCAATCCTCAGGAAGGGAGTTCTGATGATAGCGGTGACGTACTTTGAGTTATCAGTAGAAGTCCCATTTGCCCTGACTCGGATTCCTTAACAAGGGATCGCTTTAAGAAATGCCACAAATCAGATCCCAATGGATTGGTGGTGACGTCCCACCTCCTTTGTCTTTAAATGAACGTAAAATTGAATAAGCATCTCCAGTTGTTTGTTGGACTTTGTTGGCACAAATTAGCTGCTGCATTCGACAACAAAGCAACATGCACTTCCTTTCTAATCAATTTTATTTCGTAAAATGCTTCAAGATGTTTATCTAATGTGACAGGCAATTTATAAATGCAACCTTACACACTCTTTCTAGCTTGCACATAATAATACCAATTCTAGCATTTGATATAGAGCCTTATCACGTCGTCGAGACATCTCAAAGCGCTTCACAGGATATAATGCGAAGTTGATTGACTGTGCGTTTTGTGGGCAGAGCGCGGCAGCCAGTTGCGTACAGCAGCGTCCCACAAACATGATGGTATTCCGTGCCTTACACCGCATGAATCCACTGAACTGGGATTCTGCTTCAGTTACTAACGGTAAAAGGCTTAGTAACTGGTCCTGTAATTGCACTACAAGACATGTCCTGCACAAGTTGTACTCACAGCTCACAACTTGTGCTATCTATCATTGCCTGTGCAATTCATCATTGCAAACAGAACAGGCCACTGAGCTCCCGTCAAATTCAGTCTCTGAGTTGAACTGCAGAGTTGTGTGTCTGACCCCACAAGTTTTGTCCCTCTTGCTCGGAGGTATTGTGTATAATAATAATAATCCTTGCACTTGATATAGCGC
Source organism: Callorhinchus milii (assembly GCF_018977255.1). Taxonomy (NCBI): domain Eukaryota; kingdom Metazoa; phylum Chordata; class Chondrichthyes; order Chimaeriformes; family Callorhinchidae; genus Callorhinchus; species Callorhinchus milii. The sequence goes on along the minus strand of NW_024704742.1, from coordinate 2,109,195 downwards.
CTTATCGCATTGTTGAGACGTCTCAAAGCGCTTCACCGAATATACTGTGAAGTGAATTTACCGTACATTTTGTGAGTGAATGTTGAAGTACGCAGTTTTCTTTTTTCAAGTGAATTCACATGTAAGTAATCTGAACAGATGGCAACACCGTTAATCTAGTTTATGTTTGACTCTAGCACAGATATTGCAATGGCTTCTCCAAATATTACATGCAGTGAGGCCAGGATAATTGTTTCAAAAAACGTATATGTTGGAGTGGTTTCCCATTCCCTTTGCCCTTTGTATTATGACATCTCTCCAGATTGGTAGAGTCCTCATTCATCAGCTCGAGTAAATGTAAATTGTTCATCCAATTTTCGATACAATCGGGGTCAAAAGGCTCGACAGGAACAGGGCGTAATCACGGTGAGATAGAAGATTGTCTGCTGCTTTGTATTGTCCTTTCATTGCAGCTGACCAGAGCAGAATTAGTTATATTAATGCTTTGATAAATTACATTGCCTTTGTTTTTGCACCAATTTAGTACCAGTTTCTTTGCTTTGTACTGTAAACTTTCACCCAAAAGGACCTAATTTACTCCCGCACTGGCATCCAGGACCACTTTCTTCCACCTCCGTTACATTGCCCCATCTCAACTGTACCTCACACCCATTGCAGCCGAAATCCTTATCCAAGCCTTGGTCTATTCCAACGCCTTCCTCCCCAGTCTCCCCAGCTCCACAATTCACAAAATCCAATTCAGTCAAAACTGTACCACCCATATCCTTACCCACTCCAAACTCTGTACCCCCATTCTCCAAGGCCTTGCCAGGCTCTACTGGCTCCCTATTACAGAAAGGGCCGATTTCAAGGTCCTCTCACACTTGTACAAATCACTTCATGTCCTGGCATCTCCCTACCTCTCCGACCTGCTTAAACCACATTCCACCCTAACTCCGCCTTCGCTCAGCCGACTCTGGTCTCCTGCACATCCCTTGTCCGAGACACTCCACCATCAGTGGCCATGATTTTGGTCACTATTCCCCAAAACTATGGAATTCTCTTCCTCAATCCCTCTGCCTTGGTCTTCTCATTCCTCTCCCAGGCTCAGTATCAAGCCCCACCACTGTTAAACTCTCCGATGCACTACCCCACATGAAGGGTGCTATATACTCAGATATTGTATTTGTCTGAAATGGAGGACAGACTCTCTCCCTGATCCAGGAATAAAAGCGTAAGGTTTTCGCACCCAGTTTGCTCATTTTAAAAAGTTTAGGAAAGTTACGCCAGGTTCTCGTACAGAAATCAATGCTTCTTAGAGGGTCTTTGGATCGATGGTGAGTTGACATTCCAATGCAGTGTTGGGGGAATTCTGCATTGTCGAAGGTCCTTTCCTGAGTTGAGACGTTAAATCAAGTTGGTGTCATCTGTAAATATAACTATCTTACACTGGGTCTATGAATCTAGGTCATTAATATAACGAGGAACAAGATGAGTCCCAGTACAGACCCCTGAGCCACCCTACCTTTAATACCTTTCCCCCTTCTGATCCAGCTACCCTAGCAAAAACCTTTTGCCTCCTTCCCTTTAGCCAATTGTGAATCCATATCCATGTTGTGCCCTTGATACCCAGTGACTACAGTATGTGAAGGCAGATGAGATAGATTTATTTTAGGAAAGAACATTGTGGGATATAGTACATAGGTAGTTTGGGACATATGTGCAGCCGACTACGGTGGAAGGTGAACTAGATGGACATTGGTCTCTTTTCGTCTAGTATTTCTTATGTTCGTAAGGTGCATTTCTTCAATCTTTCCATAAGATCTTTAACATCTGCCTGAGGAGGCAGATGGAATCTTGGTTTAATGTTACATCTGAAGGAACTGGGGTAGTTATTTTCAGGCATCCATTATTATCTATAGAAACTATCTCAGCCCCTTAGCAATACTCCTGTAACACCTACCGAATATCCATTGTGTCCTGTATATTGTTAAGTTAACTCCTTTGCAATCATTCTTTAGATGTGCACTGTCCTCCTACACACCTTCTCAAAGGTAATAGGGAGGTGTACAGTTACCAGTATTTAAGACAAGTTGATACAAAGCTTGTTTAAAGGGTATAGACCAAACCAGATGGATCATAAAAAAAATAGCACTGCAGGTCAAGCTAACGCACGGAAAGCACAATTTCCTAGAGCAGGCTGGAGAAAATTGAGCCTAAGCAGGACTCCTTTCCCATATGGCCTATGCTCATGGCGAGTCTCTAAGCGAGAGTCGAACGTTAGTGCCAACTCTGTTCAACCTGCCAGCTGCTTTGTGCTGTGGGATCCTGAGACACATGCCGAGGATAGCAGACTGAGGCTATCAGAACTCATTTCGATCAAAGTCCTTGTCAGCCCACATTGTTACGAGAGGAATAGACCAAGAATCCGTGGCAATGAGAACTTTGAAAGAGATATAACTGAAGCTCTTTATTGGAGATGACAATGTCTGACTTACATCTAATTAGACATGATGGTGCAAAAGGTCATGACATGGAATTGGGAATTACATACAGGCAGGCATTAGATGGTATTGGGATTTACGTACAAAGCATTAGATGCAATTAAAGAAACTGAACATCACATGCAACTGACTATTGTACGTAGCGGAATGGAGCTGCTTGGAATTTCTCCCTCAACCACATTGAACTCTTATTAGTGTTAATTTCCTGCCAGCTACAGCAGTAGTAAACTGAACTAATGAGAGGCAGTATTGTAGCTACTGTACGTTATTAATTTACACGGCTCTAATATCGCTGCCAAATGCTACCACTTCATTTGAAGTGGCCAATGTATACAGACTTCTGGCAGACAGCTGTAAGGCAGTAATTCAATCTAGCCGTTCTGGTGCCATCTCAGACCTCAAGATAGTGAGGCAAAGCAGCTTCTGCCAGTTGCTAGAAGAAGGAAAAGTTATTACTTTGAACCTCCTGCTATTCTTCATGATACCCGGTTCATTTTGAAGGACAATGTAGATTTGAGATCAACAGATGTGCTGTGCAAAGTGTATTGCAGACAATGTGAGTGGCCAATAAGGGGACGTTTTTCTGCAGTGTGTACATGATAGTTTCTTTAACCAGTCCGTGTTCAGTAGGAAGGAAGCTGTTCTTGATCTTGTTGTAGGAAAATGAAGTGGAGCAAGTGAGTAATGTGAGAGTAGGGGAGCGTTTAGCAAATAGTGAATCAAACCCAGGTCCTCTCGCTTGTGAGGTGAGTGATCTAACCAATAAATTTGGTAGGAAGTCTAGCAGATGAGACAGTAGATGAGCAGTGGGAAACTTTCAAATCCGAGACAAGCTGGGTACAAAGTCTGCTTATATCTACAATTAAATAAAGGGGGTACTGCTAAAACTAGAGTTCCTCAGATGAGTAGAGAAATTAATATGATTTAAAAGAGAGGCATGCAATCAATGTAAAGATACAGTATGACACAAAAGAAAAACAAGCAATGGACAAAAATACATAGAAAGGAAGCAAAAATGGTGTGAAAGGACAAGCGGGGATGTGAGGAAAGACTGGCAGTGAACAGAAAGAAAAATGCTGAAGGATTTTATAAACGGGACCTTGGTTTAACATCACATCTGAAGATGTAGGACGACACCTGGGACAATGTAACCCATATCGCCACCTCCACAGCACGGCATTCCCTGCTTCAGATATTGGCATAAGGTTGAACGTATGCTTTAGATATTGACGTAAAGTAGATAGTGATGTAGGAGTACCCTGTTAGTTAGTTAGTTAGTTAGTTGATTATCCTATAACCTATAGGACTACAAGATTACATTGCAGCACATTAAAATACACAGAATTATAATCTATTGTGTTTATTAAAAACCCGATCATCACTACCTCGGGGATTTAGAAGGCAGCAATCCATTGGATCATTTCAGTAAAGTGTGAAAGATAGTGTGTCTAACTTATTAGAAATCCAAGACGTGGCTATTACGTTAAGTTCCCTCAGCCAAACCCATTGCTGTTTTCTATAATTGTGAATTTTTAGAAATCAACGTATTCCAATATTACACTGGTCTACGGGGAACAAAGACGCTGGCACGATAACACGAGCAATGGATATTAACTATTTTATCACAGGAACACTGAATTTGGTGAGCAATGCTACTGGAACACTGGATTTTGAGGAGGAATGGTGAGAGTGTACTGGGTTTGAATAAGGATGGATCCACATGAGCTAAAGTCACGTGGGAATGAGGCTTTCTTGTGTGTAATACATATTATTACACTTCAAGCTGAATTGAAGCCTAATGCTGCTACTTCCTGAACATCAGTATAATTATTTTTGCCTGCCAGCCATCGCTAGCCATAAGCTCTTTTATGCACAATAATAAAATACAGTGCTGCACACAATAGTAGCTATGAAAAGTGCGAGGGGCAGAGCACAATGGCAATTGAAAGAAAAGTTAATGCAAATCTGAAGTACCTCTCTATACCGACAATAGGAAAATCATTTTTCTGACAATATAAAGCGGTTGCTAACACTGTCATATTTTTGCAAAGATAGGCGGGCAAAAAAAGGCTTTAAGGATTTTTTTCCGTTTACTGCTCAATTCACTTCCTTGAAATTAACCATAAAAGATCAATCCACCCGTTAACATTCGCATACAGTACATCCAGCAACATTTATCACATTATATAGTATTAGCGCATTCTCCTATTATATAGATATGATCAATACTATGCTCGATAATAAGCTTATTTATGTTAGATAATACTTTTGCCATTTCTCATTGCTACGCCTGGCAAGCCATGGCGAGTTGAGCAAAGTCTGAATATCTATTTGCTTTCTTTTTCTAAAAGAAAAATTGAACAATGCTGGCATAAAAGAACGAACATTACAACACTGGAGGTGATCGAAGACCGGGCAGCAGTGGTGTCATGCTTCCATTTATTCCAAGCTTCAGGATAGGCAAACTGCAGTCTACCTTCAACGACTCTGCAATGTGCCTGATGAGGACGCGCACAGCGGTAGCGCTCTCTGAGTCAGAAGGTAACGAGTTCACGCCTCACATCAGGACTCAAAACTCACTCAGTCCAGGACGACACTCCAATGCAGTTCTTGGGGCTCTGGAACTCTATCCCCCAGTGCCTTCGCCGCCTCCTCCCTTTCCTCCTTCAAGGCCGGTCTCAAGACCTTTCTCTTTGACCTTCAGCCTTCAGCTCCCCTCTCGACTCTCTACCCCCTCCTCGCTCCCTCCCTTCCCTCCCCTCACCCTGACCATTTCCCCCCTGCTCGGGTCCTGACCTAACTGTACAGCGCCTTGGGACGTCCTCCCGACCTGAAAGGCGCTCAATAAATGGAATCTTGTTGTTGTTGCATTGTTGGAGGAGCCGTCCTTTGGATGAGACATTAAATTGAGGCCCCGCCAGATGGACCGAAATAACATTGGTGTTCGATTCGTGCACGACCGTGGGACATTGCTGCACGCGAATGGGCTGCCTTGTTGTCCTACAAATATACAGTCACTTCACTTTACAATATGTCCTAGAAGCAGGTGAAAACCGCCACACCACCCAATATAAGCATTGTTAGCATCATCGACAACATTTTCATTCTGAAAAGGCTTATCAATAATTTGCAGCAGCGAACACAGGTACAGCGATGAGACAGCAGTGCTGTTTCTTGCGAGCTCTGTAGAGTTTCAACCGAGCGAGCGATCATCATACTACAGACGCTTAAAACTCCCATTGTTACTTCGGGCTCAACATCCCGATCTAATGAGGTCCTTCTCTGTGAACCCGTTGCCGTTCACTGCTTGGAATGCAACGCAGACATCAGTGTGAAAATTCCACAATGGCTCAGAAACACAAACTGGACTTGGGGAAGTGCGAGGCGAGGTTTGGGATAAACAGACACAGAACACGCACAACAAAAGCAAGCCATCTCGCACGCGTAGATTAACAATATCGAAAGCTTAAGTCTCCGACCTTGAACATGCCTGTGAAGATCAGAGAAAGAACTGAGAGCCAACAGGCCAGTAGCAAGAGAATTCAGTCATTGCAATAGCACGGAGCACAAAACAAATATGGGTCAGTGTGGTCTAACTAATCTGAACTCCCCAGACTCCAGGAAACATATGCAATAATAATAGTAATAATCATCCTTGCATTTGATATAGCACCTTATCATGGCGTTCAGACGTCTCAAGATGCTTTAACAGAGAATAACAGAAATTAGATATCAAAGACAAATATCTGACATGGATTCACATAAAGAACTATGTTAAGAGGTTGTCCATAAAATGTGCGTGACTATGCATCAGTCGGTTATCTTTGAAGTAGCCTTCATTTTGAGAAATAAGATAATAATCATACTAATAATAACCCTTGCATTTTATCATGTCGTTGCGACGTCTCAAAGCGCTTCACGGAATATATCGTACAGTGAATCGACTGTGTTTTGTGGGCAAAACAAAGAGCCAATTGCGCACAGCAGCAATCCTACATTGCAGGTCTTTCTTAACTTGCGAACTGTAAAGTGCACATTGCAAAACATCACCCGAGATAGAGGTTTGACTATCAATAAAGCAGCTACAAATACAGCAGCTACGAAAAACACCCAATTGACAAAGTTTTCCAATTTTTGTGCAATAACAGAGAGTGAATCTCCCCTCTCCCCTATGGCTGTTCCATTTCATTCTCAGGCCCAGTTACACACCTGGGGAGAAATTGCACCAAGGTCCACGGTTGCTCTATTCACTCAGGTATTCAGAGTGTCCACAATTTGGCAAATTGTGGAATTCGGCTGCGACGTTTGAATCTAGTTTTCTGCAGTTTCTAAAAGAACTTCCCGAAAAACATACAGCTTAAAAAATTAAAGCTTGCGCTCAAGAGTTTGTCAGTTTCTGGATGCTCCGAAACAATAAATTTGACCTGGCGTCTCTCATTTCAGGAGGATATCTCAAAAGACGTCACTCGGATGCACAGTGAAGCGCAGTGACTTTACTTCGCAGGCGAAGATGGGGGGGGAGGGAGTGAGCTGATATCTCCAGTGAGATCATCGTGAAGTCAGCTATTGTCGTGTCACAGAATCATGCGATTCTGGGCTGTTTGGTCCAGCCATTGATGATAATAATAATAATAATAATAATAATAATAATAATAATCCTTGCATTTGATACCCCGTTGTTGAGACGTCTCGAAGCGCTTCACAGAATATACCGTAAAGGGAATCGACTGTGTATCTTGTGGGCACTAGGACTGAACAAACAACTGGCAGACAAGATTGGGCCAAATGGCCTCCTCAGGCGCTGTAAATTCCTACGATTCAAAGATCCTCCGCGACTCTATCGATCGACGTCTGCGCCAAAGTTGCATTTGCAAAAAAAAACAACAACAACAGCAACACAAGTAATCTCTGCAAGTGCATTGGCCAGGAATGGCGAAGCTATTATGGTTAGTATTCGCTTGTACCTCCATGATCATTAAAAAAAAGACACAAAGCACTCAGCTCTCGAGGCCCCTGTTGCAATAAGGGCCTATGTTGTTCTCACTCCCGCATTACGAGGTCATTTTAAATGCATTATGTTTTATGGTTTGGTTACAAAGGCAACAGATGTTGATTCCTTTCTCAGCCTCAAACGTTAGTTGTGCTCTCAGATTTACGTCAGGATGCGACCCACAAAGCTCCTACCTCCCGAGCCGGGCTGACGGCTGAATTGAATCGGTCTCTACCAGCAAACAGCTTTGTGGGAGAAGGCCGATCAAAGCATCTCCTATTACCATTCAGAAAAAAAAAATAACATTATAATTCCATCTCGCGCATCCATTATCATAAAAACCATTAAGTTTACTGCACTAAAATGGACTTAAATTATCCTCCCATTTTTACTCAGGTGCAGGATTTATAGGCTGGTACGCGTGTCAAATTCTAAAAAGGAAATCTCTGCCTCCGTGTGTTCAGCGCAAACAGGATCGTTTTATGATGTTACCACAGTTTCAGTCGGGTTTAATGGCAGGTGTTTGAAACGTAACTTGTTCTATTAACAATCTGCTCCTTTATTTCCACCCGTCCTGCCCCCCCCAAAAAAAACTAATCCGATTCCATAATAATTAGAAAAAAACGTTTAGGTTTATTCACCTTGGATGACATTGAACTTCCCCAAAATGTACAGCATAGAAATCAACTAAACAGCCAGGAAATAAAGGACCACATTTATCTCAGAGTCCACAAGGTAGATATCAAAGAGCAACGCGTTGGTATTAGAATGAATAGCCGCAGTGAATCTGGCAGCAGTGTCGAGTGGATGGACTAAATGGCCTCATCCTGTGATGTAAATTCCATGATTTTAATATTTTAAAGTTTCGAGAGTTAAAATTATGAATCTTTAAGTGCTCTGGGCCACAGTTAAATTTCAACATTTTCCCTCTCTCATGATTTCATTCACTGTAGCGCCACGATACTGCGGTCCCCGTAACACAGGGGTTAGAGCACTCGCCTCGCGTGCGAGAGAGAGGACCCGGTGTTTGATTCCCGGGCAGGTTTCCTTACTCCACACGCCTCTGTTTAAGACAGCAGTAAGTAGGAACCCGGCTGTTATTCGTATTGCAGATCGCTTTCTGGTGGTAATAATCCCTCCGAAAAGCAAAATAATAGTTTGGTCACTCAATCCACGACTGGGGACGCTGCTGTGCGCAATTGGCTGCCGCGTTTCGCCCGCAAAATACACAGTCTATCCACTTTACAGGGTATCCTGTGAAGCGCTTTGAGACGTCTCGAAGCCGTGATAAGGCGCTGTAAGAAAGGCGAGGATTATTATGAGCAGTAGTAGTAGTTTTGACCTCGAAAGTCAAAAAGGAGAAATTCCAGGGTGAAGGGGAACTGCAGAGCAATACTGGATTGCAATACATTGTGGTTTTGAAATGGAAACACTGCCAAAAGAAAAAAAAAACGCAATTTAACTCTCGTGCGATCAACGGCTTCTCCTTTAACCCTTCAAGTACAAGCCCTGGAGGTCGAATAAAATCACTGCACGTTCACTGCTTGCATCGGATTCACCAAACCTTGCCAGCTCAACGATCCCCAGATAACAGTCTTTGTATGCTTTTTCCGCCTCCCTGCTTCCAGGACAACATCCATGTCCTGCAATGTCGCTTGGCAATTGAGAGACAGCAAGCCTGCCAAACACATAAAGCAGTATTTATTTGCCAGAGCCATGAGCGGGAGAATAAATTAAGTTGTTAAACTGAAAACGAGCGATTGTCTCTCTTAATGAGCGACAGTTGGGAGACTTACCATTACACACCCGCAGTGGAGCTCGAAAGACCTTCCTCCCCCCCACCCCCCCACCCCATCGCACTCCCCGAAAATGGCTAAAATCCAATTACTTAGAATAGAAGTTGATGCGACCAGCCAGGATTTGCATTGTGAAGTGGTCGGGGGTGCGGGGGGGGTGTGGGTGGCGATATCAGCGCCGAGCAAATTGAGCAGCGAAGAAACAACATTTTCAATTGATTGTTGCCTTTGCTCTGGCTCTGTTGCTGAGTAACCATCCAACTCCGAGGACAAAATTCTGTCTGTCAAGCGCAGCACCGTGGATAACACGTCTCCACATAATAATAAAAGAACTGTTAGTGTCAAAGAGGCACTAAATCTCATTATATTTGTACAATCAATCACTTCCTTCTTATTCTCAATGCCTCGCAAGGTTTATGACCTCTGTCGGTGCACAGCCCTCCTAGATTAGTTGCGTGTGTGTTTTATGATCGAGTCTGCTCCTTTCTGAACATCGCAAGATCACCAAATTGTTTTGGATGAAGGAGGCTCTTTCGGCCCGGCTGACCTTATCCTCACAAAACACCCACCCTGCTGTGTTCTCCCTCCCTCCCCACCCCCCCCCCCACACCCATCACTGCATCGAGCTGCTGGTTGGAGAGGTAGGCAGGTGCCAGGGTATGGAGGGATTTGAACGCCAGTGTGAGGACCCCTGAATTCTTGGGGCACAGATGGGCACAGACACTCTGGCGTACTGACGATCTGTGCCTGATACCCTCCGGAATTGGGGAAGCAGGTACGGCTCCCCCCAGGGAGAGAGTGTGCATTCCATTCCAGACACCGGGAAATCTCCAAGCGTATACGGTATTCTCAGTCTGCTGTCGATAACACGAAGGGGGGGGGGGTTGACTGGTTTCCGCCTGTGTCAGACACCCGGCCGACCCCAAAACAAATTGCAGCTGCTGAAAAGAAATAGAGAGCCAACGCTGTAACACTCACACTAGCCCACCACCAACATTTTTTTTAAATTGAGCGGTTTCAAGCTAATTTACTTTATTCCTGCGTAGTTGCCCGTCTGAAATCCGCGCAGTTCAGAATGCTGGAAGTAACACACCGGTTCCTTGACTCGCCGAAGATACCGAGGTACAAGTCAAATATTAGTAAACAGGCACAGTGATATTTATCGAGAGAGCGCAAAGGGAAGAAGAAATTTCATCTCATACGGCTCCAGCCTCGTCTCTGCCTCTTCCTCCCCCCCACACGCACACCGACCGCCACCCCCCCCACCGCCCCCACCCCAGCCCTGAGATGCTGAGCACTGCTTCATTCAGCAGGAGGGTAAGTGATGAGACTTGCCCCTATTACCTCACCCAAGTGACCATTCCTGATGCGTGAGCTTACACAGTGTCAGCCGGCCAATTGATCAGAGAGGGCCGACATTCCACTTTAGTCCCGCTCTGCCAGACTATTTTTCTTTTTTTAAAAGAAAAGGATATTAAACGGTCGCCAGAATTATGGAAACTCATTCAATTCTGCCTTGCTCTGGCTGCCGGTTTTCCACCATTCTCAACAAGGCGCAGGGATCAAATGACGACTGAATTAAGAACTTCCCCTCAGTTCTGTACAATCATAAATTGGTTCTTACAGGCGGACTTTTGAGGAATTCGTATCCAAACCTTGTCGGATACTTGACCAACTTGCACACGCGCTCATATCCGAGCATATTTTGATGTTCTGACTGAGATCACAAAACCAAGCGCAGAGGATAAAAGCGAGGTCCTTGCAAACTTCACAGCCCCACGAACCAGTCCCCATTCAAGGACTTTCCCTCCCTCCCCCTCCTCTCTCACAAATCCCTGCGCCCCTCCCCACCCCACCCCACCCCACCCGTGTCGGAAAACTTGCACTCGGAAAAAGAAGTTATTTTAATAGTGAAAACCCGTACCTACTTACCTGCGAAATAAGATGAACACAACCGGGAACGTAAAGCATTAATTAATGGCTGATTTGAAAAATACACTGCACCATTGAGTCTGAATGAGCTCTGTATGTAATTAAAAGTGATGTATTGGCCTGGGACAGCGAAAGGTTAATTGTCCTTGTTACGAGTTGGCTCCATATCTGCCTGAATTCCTAGCTACATATGTATAGATATACAGTTGGAAAAGTATGCATGCCGTCTGCCATTATTACTTAGTTTATATTTAATGAACCAGATGAAGGAAGTAATAATGTTGTACTGCTTCTCTCTTCAACCTCATCTGTGTAACGCTGCAAATTGAATAACCTTTAAATATTGCTGTCATAAAATTGCAACAAAAGAAAGTTCGGGTAGAATTTAATATGAATATAAAATGCTACATTGAATACAGAGCATTGGACCATGTCTCACAGAACTACTGTAGATAGGCTCTGTGTAATGGATTGAACCAAACAGAATGAAAGAAAACTTTACTAATCATTCGTCTAAGAATAATGATAATCCTTGCATTCGGTATAGCGCCTTATCACGTCTCCGAGACGTCTCAAAACGCTCCACAAGATATACTGAAAAGTAAATTGACTGCTTATTTTGTGGGCCAAATAGCAGATTGCAAGCCAATTGCGCGCAACAGTGTCCCACAAACAATCGAGGATTAATTGAAAAAATGACTATTATTCTTTTTAAGGGATATTATCCCCGGCAAAGCGATCTGCCAATCGAGTAACAACAGGGTTCCCAATTACTGCTCGGTAAACAGAGGTGTGTGGAGCACGGAAACTTGCCCAACGTTTCGCCCGGCCCGGGAATCAAACCCAGGTCCGCTCGCTTGCGCGCAGAGCGCTCTAACCACTGAGCTACAGGACTCTACATCCCTCCTAATCCATTCTTCATTTGGGCAACCGTGCCATCAAATGCAGAAATGCAAGTACTTTTGCACCGTTTTGAGGTTTGTGTAACTCAGTGATTGGACTGGATGAAAGGGTATCAAAGCCGGGTACAAAACATCACCAAACTACCCTTTATCACAGAAACATCTCACTGGCACTGCCGGGCATGCTGCAAGCGTAGATTTAGTCGCACGCGCACACCAAAGCATCGCTGAATCCCATCTGCATCAGAATGATTGATTGAGCTCTCCATAATCATCTAATAATAATCTGGCTGCGACACGGTAGCATTTTAGAAAAAGATAACATGCTGAGGTGATTTCAACCTTGGCAGAGCTCAGGAATAGACGTCGGGGTGGGTAGGGACAGCAATAGCTAAGGCTTGGATTTTTTTTGGTGCTTTGCAAAAGGATTTTACTCCTGGCGTCCGCTGGATAGAATTCCACAAGGTTTTTGCACTGATCATTTTATAAGAATGGTAGGGTAGATCTTCCACTGGTTGGTAAATACGCCAACCAGCAGAGGACAAGATGGGCAACAAAAGGAGACCCAAGAAAATAATAAGACGCCCAAGGGTTGAATATGGATAAAACTTGCCGATGGTATCAAATTTTATTGAGAATGTTATTATAAGCGCAGCAAGAAGAGAGGCTGGAAAGGTGCATTAGGGAGGTAGGCCCATTAAAGAGATGTGAGCGTCACAATAATGGAGCATAGAGACATGGCTGGACTGCTAAATTAATACTTTGCATCAGTCCTGACAGTAGAGAGTAGATTATGATATTTGAGGTAGGGGAAAATGATGAAATTTATAGGGTTTATTAATATAAACAAGACAGCCAGAGTAGATAAACTACAAGGACCAAAGTTAGGCAGATTTCCATCACTGATAAATTCCACCCCTCCAGGGTATTAAAATAAATAAATGAGCAAATTGAAGATGCATTCATTATAATCTTTCAAAGGTCTCTGATTCTTAAGTAATGCTCGAGGATTGTCAGGTGGCAAATGTGCCATAATTATTCAAGAGGGGGAAGAAGCAAGTCAATTTAACATTGGTAATGGGAACATTACCAGAATACATCATTAAGGATAGAAAAACTGAGCATTTGCATAGGTAATGAGCTGCTCAAGGTGAGGCAGAGCAGTTTTATGAAAAGCAGGTCACATCTGATAAACCTAATGGAATCGTTTGACAGAACTGTATAGGCATCAGATCTTACATTTGTATAGATTCTCGGAAGGCAGTCAAAGAGCTTCCATTGAAATGACTATAAGTAAAATTAAGTGCTTGGAATTGAAAGCGATAAAGACATCAACAACAGCAACTTGTATTTATATAGTACCCTTCACGTAGATAATAATAAAATAATAATAATAATAATAATAAAAAGAATCCTTGCATTTGATAAAGCGCTTCACAGAATATACTGTAAAGTGAATTGACTGTAAATTTTGTGGGCGAAACGCGACAGCCAATTGCGCACAGCAGCGTCCCCACAAACAGTCGTGGATTGAGTGACCAAATTATTATTGTTTTTTTAAGGATTATCATCCTCGGAAATGCCATCCGCCAATCGACCAACAACCGGGTTCCTACTTACTGCTCGGTAAACAGAGGCGTGTGGAGTAACGAAACTTGCCCAACGTTTCGCCCCGACCGGGAACCGAACCCAGGTCTCTGGCTTGTGAGGCGAGTGCCTCTAACCACTGAGCTGCAGGATTCCGCGATGCCATTTACATAGATTTGCAGACAGCATGCAAGAGAGGCTCGAAGCACTTTAACCTCGGCAACCTAATGGCGTAGAGAGGAAAACAGTTGGCATGTAGGAGCCAGACCGTTATGAAATAGTATACTTTGCAACTCTACGTATCAGCGACCTGAATATAGGTACAGAGAGCATTCCTTGACGGCAGGCAAGGCAAGGGAGAAGGGCGAAGAGAACAGAACATTTCAAAGGGGTGTTTGCGGTGAAGATTTAGCGCGTGAGAGAAACTGCTATTCGGAGTTCAGGGTTAGAAAGCGTGTGGTACTGTACATTGAACGGTGTTGAGCCTGAGGTTCCACCGAATCTTACCGTATCGGACCCTTTGGTTCGTAAAATTTAAATTTGCCCACTGATCGTAACACAGAAAGGAATCTTAAATTTGAATCTTAATTTTGAAGCGGGCTGACTTAAAGAAAAGGAAAAGCCGGCCAGCCAATTTACCACTAAATTCAATAATTTCACACAATTATAAGACAGAAGTCACCTTTTAAAATTCGCATTCGAAAGGTTAGATTTCAGGACCGCGAACAGCAACTGAGTATATACTATATGTTTTGATGAGTGACTGCACATGTTCTGTGATATGCCCAAGAGCTGTGCAGGCGGAGGGCTGGTGAGATCGAGGGGTTAATACAGCTCCTTCTCCTACAGCTCGATATTAGGGGTGGCAACAAACATCACCGTGAAAGCAATACAACAATGTTATACATTTGGCACTTGCACATACATATTCTTTCAGCATTTTTGGCACAATAATAATCATAATAATTCTTGCCGTTGATATAGCACCTTTCATGTTATTCAGATGGCTCAAAGCATTTCACTGGATTTACTGCGAAATGCACCGGCTGTGTACGTGGGTAAACACGACAACCAATTTGCACACAACAATGTCCCGTAAAACAACCACGAAGTGAATGAGCAATTATATCTGGGTGACTTGTTGGCCAGGACACTGGGAAAAACTTCCCTCCTCGTTCCAAATAGCACTAAGGGATCTTTAACGTCCACCTGAAGGCAAACGGAACCCCGATTTATCGTTTCACCCAGAGGACGGCACTTTATGACAATGCAGTACACCCTCCAGTACCGTATTGAAGGTGTCAGACTATTCGGTGAAATCAAACTGCCAACGTGCGGCTTAAATCCACAGCCCTTTGACTCAGAGGCACGAATGCAAGCAACTTAGCGAGACTAAGACATTTGCTGCAATCTAAATACACGTGGTCAGAGAGGGAAACAGCCTGATAGCAAAGTAGCCAGATATTAAGACATAACTCCTGGATTGTGCAATTGTCATTTTGGTATTGATCAATTGGAGGAATGCTGCAATGCAATTAAAATTTGCAGTGTTCAGTAATTAAAGCCAACATTGATTATTGGCACAACGTGCGGACTTTGGTCTTCATTATCATTGTCATCGTGATCAGCTATTCGCCTAAAATGATTACACGCTAAACCTCCAAAGTTAAGAAGCTGTTCTTGTGGCTAAAAATGAAAATCTAAAATTGCTCGCATCTTTTAAAATTCAAGACAACGGTGTCCAAAGTCCCGAATGGGCCGAAAGAGTCAGATAAGTGCTCTGCAGCGGTCAGACAGGTGTTCGATTCCTCTCAGGTGTTACGCAAACTGGACACTAGCAAGCTCCCCAAGACAACACGCTGTGTGAAGGCTACTACATGAATACATATGGCTGTTGGTGTTAAAGGAATGTTAATTTCATCTTTGCTATAATAATCCTTGCTTTTTGATACAGCGCCTTACCACGTTGTTGAAGTCTCTCAAAGCGCCTCACAGGATTATTGTCAACAACGACAACAACCACAACAACAACATGACATTTATAGAGCGCCTTTCACGCCGGGAGGAACGCCAAGTGCAGTGACCGCATATTTGCAGGTGAACAGAACGACCGTCACAGGGTGCACCGACAACAATAAAATTGCACTGATGATGCATATGTCCTTCCTTCAGGTTTTCTCAAGGGTCACTTGCGAAGCGGTAATGGCGAAAAATGCAAAGTATTGCTCCGAGTCACTGCCCCATGCGAAGGGCGCTATACAAATGCAAGTTACGGCCAATGGTGGACAAAACAAAGTAATGTTGGAGAAAGCAAAGCAAAGAGGATTGGGATTGAGAAAGGACTGTGGGCTTGAAAAGATTTCAAGTCGGCTTTTGTTCATTGGATTCCAAAATGCGTCGGATACACCTTGAACGCCCAGCGGAAAGATGAATGGCTTTTGTGTTGAATGAAAGAAACGCTAATGAATGCTGCTTTGATTTGAAAATCTGACCCTTCTTAACGGATAACAGACCCATCGATCAAAGCATTATCTATTCGATTGACTTCTTTTCTGTTGAAAAAAAAACGAATCCGACCGTAGGGCATAGCTGAGTTTACAAACCTCGTGAGCTTCACTCTCAATGTCTTATTTCCCTGAGGTATTATTGCCTTGTAACATCCCCAAAGCACCCATTTTTTTTTGGTTATTCTGTGTGTGGCAAAGGCTACAGTTCCTCGACTTTCTCAGCGTGACTTCTTCGAGAGTAAAGTGGCGAAGGACAATTCAGTACTAAACTAGTACTATATCGCAGAGTTTAAAGTAAATTCGGTACATAATAGAAGAAGACGTAAGGATGAAAATTGCAGTGTTCCACGGATTTGACGGAATACGTACTGTATCACAATGCAAACCATACAGTTTCCCAATCTCGCTCGCTCCCATCCCCACCGCTATTTTCCTTTACATTGAGGGACTTCTTTAGGAGATTTGTGGTCCAGGTAACCCATTACATCTGCATGAGGTATCGTGGTTGGAATTCCAAACAGATTGGAAAGCAGGTCTCTCTCCCTGGTTGCTCATCAATGTCCACGATTCAGATTTCTGTGCAAAGCAGCATTCCAGCTCACGAATTAATCTCTGCAGGACCAGAAAGCACCAACTCCGCAAACAGTCATTATTCCACGGCTTCCGACTGCTGATTGCTTCTTGTACCTGCACAAGCAGTAAACCATCTTAACCTACTTCCCTTCCCCAGTTCAAGCTCACGGTCGATTCCACGCAGCACTTTTAACGTGTCCTCCCAACGCGAAGTAACAGCTTGCATTTATGAATGTAAATTGTTGTTGTGGTAGTAGCACGTAGAGCTTCTGCTGCACGTCTCCATTAATTGGCGAGGAAAAAAATAGCGGTAGATACCACATCAAAACAACGTTTGGAAAAATCTAATTTTTCACCCCATAAAGTTAAATCTGAGCGTAAAATTACTCCTTCGCAAGCGCAGCTAAGAATGGAAACGGCTGCTAGCAACATCGTGAGACGTTTTCTGTTCATCTTCCCCAAAGTTCCTTTGGGGTTCACTCCAACAGGAAGGCTTACCATTGCGAGCGCCTCGAAGAAACGATTGATTTTCCCATTGGTGGGTCACGGTGGTCAGGGGCAAGTACTGTATTCTCATCAGTGACATTTCTGGTGTGACTTTACCGTCAAGGACTTTCCGTAGATCTAACATGCGGCAATTTCTCATGAGATTGTTTGATAAGGAAACCAGAAAGTGAGTCACGCACACGTCAACGAGAGCTACATTCGGAGTGGAGTTCCCACCAGTTGGCGTGACTTTTGTTATGATGTGTTTCTAGTTAAACAGAAGGAGTCTTCACTTATTTTCCCAACTAAGAAATACCATTACACATCATTCCTTACATCACATCAATTTCTCATCAATCCCAAGAGGTTGGGAATATCCAATGGTGTAAAACCGGTCGAGCCAGTATTTTTATTCGGCCAATAAAACACATCTTGAAAACAGATTGCTCTGAGCTCCAAAATGATAACAATCCTTACATTTAATATATTGCTCTTCATGTCAAGAAGATATGGCAATAAGCTTCATACGATTTAACTGTAAAATGGAGTGACTGTGCATTTGTACGCAAAGGCAGAAGTCAGTTTGGGTACAGCAATGTCCCACTAACAGCCATGAAGTGAATAGCAGATTTTATTTGGGGGATGGTTGGCCAGGACACTGGGAGAAACTCCTTTCTTCTTTTGAATAGTGCCATGGGATCTGCAATGTCCATCTGAACAGGTAGACAGGCCCTCAGTTTAATGCCTAATCCGAAGGATGGCAATTCACTGTCAGCCTGGACTGTAAACTCCCAGCGTGAGGCTTGAGCCTACAAACTTCTGACCTAGAGATTACCAGCTGAGCTAACGAACACACCCTAAAATATTCTGTTAGTGAGGCCGAAGAGGAACCATAAGTTAAAGCTCTTAAGGTTACAAATTATTTTTAAAAACCTTGGGATCAAAATTATTTCAAAATAGGTTAATACAATGATAATAGTTCTTGCATTTGACGTAGCACCTTATCACGTCTTCAAGACGTCTCAAAGCACTTCAAGGAATATACTGCGAAGCGAATCCACTGTATATTTTGTGGGTGAAACGCGCCAGCCAATTGCGTACAGCAGTGTCGCTCAAACAGTCGTGGATTGAGTGACCAAATACTAGTCGCAAAGCAATTTCCACACGCCTGAGCATCGCTGCAATATCCATATTCTTTTCAAATGATGTGAGTTGGAAGCATGTGGAATTGGTTGCCTTCTGGACACATTCAAACCTGCTGCCGGGCTAAGGGTTAAAACGGAGCTCAAGCCACATTGATTTCCTATGTTCGCGTTTATGAACTACTTTTTTAAAAAAAAACAAAAGAAAAGTACTGGTCTTTCTTTGGGAAAAAAGGTTGCACGAATGATAGGTCACAACCCATTTCTTGAAATATAGCATTAACAATTCTATATCG
Source organism: Callorhinchus milii (assembly GCF_018977255.1). NCBI lineage: Eukaryota > Metazoa > Chordata > Chondrichthyes > Chimaeriformes > Callorhinchidae > Callorhinchus > Callorhinchus milii. The sequence goes on along the minus strand of NW_024704742.1, from coordinate 2,090,501 downwards.
GACAATGGGAATTGTCTCCGACTGTGTTCCCGGCTTGTGAAATATAATCAGGTTCTGACCGAGATGGTCTGAACTCAGACACTGAGCCAATACCCTGTGAAGATGAATGTCTTGTCCAATGATTAGGTAGAAACCAAAGTCACATTTTATTAGATACTGTGTTGTAAAGAACCCAAATCCCCTTTAAAACTAACAAGGGAGAGATTTAATGTTTAACATTACCAGTGATAATATCACTAGCTATATTTCCTTCCCCCCCCCCCACCCCAACCCCACTACCACCACCAACCCCCCTCCACACACACACACACACACACACAGCCCTTAGTTGTCAGAGTGGTCATAAACTGTGCACTATGTTTATGGCTTAATATTCAGTATCTAAGACCCATAAGTGGACTCAAAATTTGGTATAAACAATCCATGCTCAAAATTAATCTCCCCCCCCCCCCACACACACACACAGGGGAGAGAGATGGAACAAATAAAGAATACTTAAGTGACACATAAAATGCAATGAGGTCACATCTGCTCAGCTGGTACATCGATCGTTATGTGAGTGAGCCAGTCGTGTACAGCCTCAATAGAAAGAGGCAATAACTCCTTTTACGACCGATAAAAACCCATGTGTGCGATACAGCACCGTATCACGTCGAAACCTCTCAAAGCATTTCGGACGTTTCTCTTTAAAACCGGGCATTTTAAAGTTGTAAAGTGGCACCTGGTGAAGCAGGTCGTATTTGGTCGACTGAAGGAATCTATATTTAGACCCCGGTTTCACTGCGTTAAACAAAGCACAAATGGGACACACGCGATCCATCAAAACTTTGCACTGACCTTATTAACTTTTCTCGTGAGAATCTTCTCCAGCGCTCCCAGAGTAACGGGGCAACAGCGATAGGTTTCCAACACGCCTGAGGTCCCAACATTTGACTTAGGCTTGGGCTGTGAGCACACTTTGTCTTAAAATTTAAAGATTGCGGAAGATGCGTTGAAAATTCTTTAAACTCTGTGTTAAACCTTGAAGAACGGCATAAAAAACAGCTTCCAAATTAAGACTGAATTGAAGGATCTTCCCTAATTGTACAAACTCTTCCATTTTAAGATACAGCGGTTTTAAAGGCTAAAACCTGGTGAAATCTTGGACCTCTTTATGTTTTCAGATGATTTAAATAAATTGCGGCTTGTCATCCTTAAGAGGGACAGAAAACGCTCCATTGCCAAATGCCAAGGAGTGGATGATCATCAATGAGGATAAATGATATGCCCTCATTTTGCCCAACCTAACTCTACCCAATTAAAATCAGTGCAGATTCACGTGCGCAGCGCTAACTGTACGCCATGCGATTTTACGCACCTGCAAACAACATATCTGTCCAAAGAGCAGAAGGGAAAAATTAAAACTCCGTGTACGACACAGTAAAACAGCGCAATCATTTAAAACCTAATCACTTCACAGAAGCCATTTGACTTGAAATACCGAGGCAGATTGGGTGATTAGGCATGTAAACAAATGTTTTAATTAGCAGCAGAGTTTGCCAATTCAGGATCAAGCTTGAAAGCTTTCTTTCCGTGAGTGCTGCATTATACAGAACAATAGTTACTGCGGAGTGAATTACAGACTCAGAATTCAATCAAAAGGTTGCGGTGACACTATAAACAAGAGTGCTGCTCGAGAACCTTATAAAGTTCGACATAACTCCAAGATTGAATTACAGCCTTGTAAACCCTTTCGCCACGTCAGTTATTTTATGTAATACCTCAGACCCTACTTTATTAGGTTGTTTTTTTTTTGAAGCCAAGCAAAACCCTGTTTCGTGTGGGCGTCTCTCTATTGGAATGGAAGTCATAAATAAAGTGCGTTATGTCAGGGGTCCGAAGCGCATCAGATGCATCGTAGTGTTATTTCAGTCACAACAATGACAACTGACCCACCATAAGAGAGGGATGAGTGAGCTCATTTGGTTCTCAGCACCACACTTTGTATTTTATACTGCTCTCTCAGTGGCACAGACTGCGCGTGTAATTTCTACTACATATGAGCTGATACAGGCTGAGTGAGGTACTTCACCTCCACCCTTCCCTTGCCTCCTTCAAGGTCTGTATCAAGGATTTCCTCTTCGAGTGCGCCTTCTGTCATCTTCCCAACCCAAGCCCCGTCTCTCCTGAATCCAACCCCAGCTCACCGTGGAGTGAATTGACTGGATAATTTGCGGGTGAAATGCAGCAGCCAATTGCGCACAGCAACGTGTCGCACGCAGTCATGGAAGTGGATCGAGTGACCAAATTATTATTTCTTCCAAAAAAAAATTGAAGGGTTTGTTACCACCAGAAAAGCGATCCGCCAATCGATTAACAACTGGGTTCCGAGTTACGACTCGGTAAACAGAGGCGTGTGGAGTAAGGAAACTTGCCTAAGGTTTGCCCTGCCCAGGAATCAAACCCAGGTCCTCTTGCTTGTGAGGCGAGCTCTCTAACCAATGCACTGGAGAACTCCACACAAACTTATACACTGTCACACAGAATTTTGTCTAAATTTTGTGCAGTCCCTGTACAATAATCCAGAGCATTATTGGTGGACCGTCAACAAGGAAGATCGTAATAATCAAGAGAGCTGAATTGACACTGCAGACTCGACAATTCATCAGCCCTCAAGCTCTCGGTTATTAAACGCTTGGATTCCTGACAAAGATTCAAATGAAGTTGAGGCAGAGGTGAAGCTTCTGACACACGTTCAGGCGCTGTCCTGACAGTAATTCCAAATGGAAATTAAATCAACGTACAGCACAAGTGCCATGATATATATATATATGTCTGTCATTTAGTTAATACATCGACAGGGACATTGAATGTGAATCCGCATATTGATAACTTAAAGGTAAGATGTCTCATTACTGTTATTCCGTACTGCTGACAGATACAAAATGGTTTCCGCACAGCAATGCACAAATAAATATGCTTTTATTGCGAGTTGGTTGATATGTGCAGGGTCTTTGCGCATGGAGTCCCTGCAGCCTTTAGTGCATTCAAAAGGCTCCTCAATTAAAAGTTTTGGTCCGTAAAGGGTACCACTGAGACGCTCCAAACAGATGTTCTACTTTGTACCATGAATGCCATTAAATATTGCTTGTTTCGCCTCTCTGGGTCTCCTTGGGGGCATTTTAAAGGAATTAAAGTGGGATTTAATTAGACTGTTTAATCAATAGGAGGTTATGTCTGCGAACTGCATCATTTGGAGTCCTGTAGCTCAGTGGTTAGAGCACTCGCTTTGCAAGTGAGAGACCTGAGTTCATTTCCAGGCAGGGCGAAACCTTGGGCAAGTTTCCTTACTCCACACGCCTAATAATAATCCCTCCAAAACTAAAAACAATAATTAAATTGGTCATTTTCAATCTACGACTGTTTGTGGGACATTGCTGTGCGCAATTGGCTGCCGCGTTCGCCCACAAATATACAGTCAATTCACTTTACAGTGTGTTCTGTGAAGCGCTTTGGGACGTCCTCCCGACGTGAAAAGCGCTATATCAAATGCAAGGATTATTATTATTATTATTATTATTAAATGTAGTTCACACCGAAGGCAGCAAGCCATCCTCAAAATTTCGCAGTAAATAGAAGGTCCCCGTGTTGTCGCACTCGGTGTCGAATCATTCGTTTCCGTAAGGAGGAAAGTACATATGCTAAATCAAATGACGGGGACCCCAGCTAAACAATCATTGGGAATTTATGCATTTTAACCACTTTGAAAGTTAAAATGGGTTGAATATCGGAGAGATGACAGGTTTCGTTTCAACGACAGGCAGTTTCGTTTTGAGAGAAAAACACAGCAGCTTTCGTGTCCCGATACTGTCAGAACGCAGACAGCAGCGCAAAGCAGAGCCCTTAAAAGGGGGCAAAACATTTCTGAACACAGCCAGAGAAGACGCTGCGATATTCACTCGGGAATAACCTTCATCACGGCACAGAGCGAGCAGAAGCTGAGTAGCTCTGAGAAGCAGGCTGTCGTTCCCTTCAGATATTTAAAGTTAATAATAATAATAAATAATAATAATAATCCTTGCATTTGATATAGCACTTTTCGCGTCGGGAGGACGTCCCAAAGCGCTTCACAGAACACACTGTAAAGTGAATTGACTGTATATTTGTGGGCGAACGTGGCAGCCAATTGCGCACAGCAATGTCCCACAAACAGTCGTAGATTGAAAATGACCAATTTATTATTGTTTTTGGTTTTGGAGGGACTATTATTAGGCTCTGTGTGGAGTAAGGAAACTTGCCCAAGGTTTGGCCCTCTGCCTGGAATTGAACTCAGGTCTCTCACTTGCAAAGCGAGTGCTCTAACCACTGAGCTACAGGACTCCGCGTCTGGATGCTCCCCCTTCTTCCCCCACCAAAAAAACCCCACCAGGAAATCATCCGTCTTGCAAAGACGAGGAACTTTTTAAATCCAGACTCCTCCACTCCTTTGATTTTACGCCCTCTTTAACGTTAACTTATCGTCCCTTTCCACAAAGGCAGCGCGTGAACGGCAGCGGTGGTTCATTAAATGGGTTTGAAGAGGAAATGCAATTATCTGAATTATCGCATAATCCTAAACCTGAACAAAAGAAAAACGAGCGGCACATTGGCCAGTGTTCTGCCCGTTTTGCATTTTCTACGCATTTCAACTGTTCGTGGGAGCCGAGACTGGAAGCAGATGTTTAAGTAGAAATGTACAATTTCTCTCTCCTGCTCCTTTCATGAAGAGTGACAGCTGGAAGTTCACACCATTCGCCAAATCACGGTCAGAAAACTCCCTGAGGTGATCGCAGGCGAACTCGACACCGTGTGGGGTCTGTGCTTACTCCCGAGAACGGTCATTCACCCCATGACTTTAAGTGGGACTTAGCTGCGACCCTGGGTTGTTTGTCTGCAAAGTATAAGGTGTCTAAACGTAACGGTAATTGCTGTGAAGCGCTTCAAGATGTTTAACATTACAGGTGTTGAAATAAAAACGCGAGTTATTATTTCCTCTCTCTCTCTCTCTCTCTCTCTCTCGGGACTTTGTGGCCTGTGGGAATTCACACTCAAGGGTTTTCAAGCAGAAAACTCCAGCAGTACCTCAACGCACGCTCTGGGGTGCCCCAAGGCTTGGCTCCTGCCAACCTGCGCCTAATTCTTTCTGGAATTAGGCAATCAGGATCCATCCCTCCAGCGAGAGGGCGCACATTCCATTCCAATAAACACGTCAGGAATTTCCAAGTGCAGGGGGGGATGCATGTAACTGTTTAGTTTGGATGCTCTTAAGCATGGCGATGAGTTTCCCCGTATGTCAGACACCCGGATGACAAAAAGTTACGTAGAGAACAAATACCAACAGAGACAGTTGAATAATGTGTGTGTTTTTTTTAATTAAAATAAAACCTCGACGAGTTCCGGGAAATGAAAAGGATGTGGAGTTAAAAGATGATGAGATATAATGTGTCACAGGCATCTCCAGGCAAGCTGAAAGATGGGAAGCTGGAAGAACCAATGGCTCACCACAGGCTGAAAATGCTATTACTTTCCCACGATCCTCTCACTGAAACATTTCAACAGCTTCTTTTTTATATATATATATATATATATATAACAAGACTTGATTTTCTGGCAGGCTCAGTGTTTGCTATTTTCCATTTGGATGAGCCAGGATCAAACCAATTCTTTGGACTAGGCTTTTCAAAGCCATGAGCACCAATACCCAGAGGACCAGTAGCTTTCCTTACATCAAGGTTCTGAAGCAAATGTTAAACTTTCTTGCGCTCAACTTGATTCAGCTGAGCGGGTAGTAATAATTTGAATGCAGCTTTCGGTAACTGAACCCAAATTGCACTTGACTTTTCAGCAAATGCACCTTAGCCATGGTGATCTGACACATGACTCAGTCTCTCTGGTTGGCATGAATAATACAAAATACAACATGTTTCTGTCACTCCCAATATTGTATGCTATTGTCAGGTATTCCAGGGTTGCATCAGAATCCCAAGTGCATCACTGAGTATGAAAAGATCTGAACCGTGTACTACTCTAACGGAACCGTGCTTGCTTGAGGAGGCGATGGGAGATTTCGAGCAGTCCCAGAGGATCTAATTAACACGCACAAGTCGGGCCCGAGTAAGCTGCGAAACTGCGGAGAAGACGAAATCACAATAAGCGCGAGGAGACCACTGGAAAGTGGTCTTGCTCTTCAGGTCTGCTGCATTCCTTACTTCAAATTCAACTCAATTCAAACAGCCTGCAGTGAATAAACATCAACTTGTAAAATTACATCTAAGTCAAACGTCAATTGATCAACAAAGGGAGAGACAGAATCTACATTAAATTGAATTTACTGTAACCGGTTGTACACAGCTCCTGGCTGTATGGCAGTTTGGGCAAAACACACATTACATTCGGCTGGTATAGTAATTCCCTCTGGGCTGACATCAGGACACACTCTCGGGGGATGGAGGGGAAGAGTGCATCTTAACTGACTTCTTTTCATTCAGCAAACTTTCTCGTACTAAACAAGGGAAGAGAGCTCCATCCACTTAAATACCATATTGTACCTTGGGCTACAGTTGATTTGCTCAATCTATTCTTCCTCCCTTGACGAACAGTGACATTCTGCAAAATCAGACCTTTAATTCTTCCCAAGAACAGTCACAAGGATGATTCCAGGCATTAAGGACCCGCGTTTTTGAAAAAACAAAGTACTCAGGCGACTGAACTTGGGCAAACAACTAGAGGAAGATATGATACAGGGATAATTTCAGTTCTCTTCCTATTCTGTTGACAAAAGTTGGGTCAAATTGCATAAATTACGCTCAGGAGGCTTCAGTGCTAAATTATGTAATCATCGTCTATCCTCGAAGGAACCCATCAACAAAAATTCTATCCCAGAAATTGAGAGAACTCGTCAATCAAAAACCCTCCCGGGAAATCCCACACTTTGACGAAAGATAGTCATTTTCACAGTGTGACACCGATGCAAATCTTAACCTCAGAGACAAAGTGAAAACCTGTACAGACCCCCATCTTTAAACCATTGTAATCCTTAAAGTCCTAAAACAAATTATGATCCTTAAAGTCCTACACTAATTGTCTCCATCAGTCTAAAAATCAACCTCTCCATTTTTGGGAGGAAAACACCCTTCTAATTTTAGCACTGTGAAATTACACTTAAACAGGAAAAAAAAACACATACAGTCAATTCTGTTTAACAGCATATTTTTGAGATGTCTCTACGGCAAGGTAAGGCGTATATCAAGGGTGAGGATTATTATTTCCATTATTATTAGAACACAGTAATCTGGGAGGAAACTAGAAAGACGTCACATAGCATTGAGGCCTCCTGTGTATAAAAGCAAGGAGAATATCGTTACAAGTTCCATAAGCGTACCCAGAAGTCTATTCATTTTAATAGCTGTAATTCAAATTCAACATTATTGCTTTCAAATGAGTGCGTTTCTCACTTGTTGGCTAACAGCAGCATAATGTTTATTGCGCTAAATTTACCATCATTTAGTCTGAAGCTTGACATATGTATACGTTTTTCAACCCAACTGGAAAGCGCGCTACGACAACAGACAACGTAGACCTCGGCAACATTGGACTCACTCGGTGAACCTAAAGGAAACCGGATTTCATAACATGACTCTTATGCTGCTCAGCGATCACGTTTGAATTCCTTTTCAAATCAGGGAATACTTGTTTCAGGGGAGAGCCAAGTGGCAAAGACAGCCAATTGCAAAAGACGCTCTGATGGTGCTTTTCTTGTGTGTGGGTGGAAGAGCAGAATCACCGTAGAATCATAGAAATATGTTTACTGCACAGAAGGAGGACAGTTGGCAATTGACATTGCCCTCATTGTGTAATTTCACATTCGGAAACAGATAAGTCATTTTATTCATTGTCCTAAATCGCTTTAGTCTCTTCCCACTTTGGAAAGTTATGGCTGTGATTTCACCATATTAAACTCACTGAAGGCACTGAATGATGTACCTTTTAATCAGCCCAGCTCAGCGAACGGATGGCACAGCGATCAATCCCCAAACACTATTCCATTAATTATGCACTTTCTATTTGGCAGTGTGAATTGGCCCACTTTGCAACACTGCCCCAGATTCGTCCAGTTCAAGGTTGCATTTAGCGCTCACGTATAGGCACTTTGAGGCCCACATTTCTATTATCCATTCCGCCTTATGATGCAACAATTTAAGAAATGCAACATCAATTTCCTATTTTACACCATCTACATTAATGATATTCTCTGCAATATCTACACTGGATATGAAGCATTACTGAAGCATTGCCTGTTCAATCTCCTTATACACGGTGTGACTTTCAATCTGATCAAATAGCTTCCTTAGATTCCGAAATGCTATCGCAATCCTCCTCTGCGTTAAAATGATGCACACCGCCTTCTTTTCAACTCGAAAGAAAAAAAAGCAGATTTAGGAACATTTACGACAAAGAAATTCACACTGAGATTTGATAACCATCAGTGTGCAACAAGACGCGTGTTAGAAAGACGCATTTCCGTGGTTAAAGCTCAGTTTGTTTTCCTTGTGTAAAGTGCTAGAAATGACAAAGATTTTTTTCTAAGTAACTGGTAGATGTTGCTGCGCATTTACGCACTAAACCCTTCATTTCTGTAAACTGCTTCGACCTGCTCAATAATGGGGTCCGTCATGCACCAATGACTCAGTTTTTTATTCGCGTAACAAATAAGTAACACAAAAATCTTGTTTTTTTTAGCAAACCGCAGCAACTTTGAATCATAATGAGCTTGTGAATGAACACTCAGAAGTGTTGGAAATTGTCTGCCCGTTCGACTGAAACTTTAATGTATTCCGACTTCTGAGGGTAGTGCACGAGAGGTGACGATTTGGGCACCTGTCCGTCAAATGGAAACACTGAGCTCATCTGGAATCTTCCTCCTCGGTCTCATGCAAAATCCTCAAGAGGTATGAAAGTCTTGAGACCCTCGACGCCTGAGAATTTCCAGAGGCGCTGGATTCGGAGCTTGCGTGGTAAAAAATAGAGGCTCTCTCGCAGCCAGTGTTTCTGCAGTCAACACAAAATCGCAAACGCTAGAGCTTGGTTCTGAAGTTGCTGGGTTCATGACCGCAGAACTCGCTCTGCGCAACCAGTGGTGTTATATAAACGCAAGATTTTGTTGGTGTTGAAACTGTGCCCTGTGCCCCAGCGCGCAGAGAAAAGAAATTGTCAAAATACGGTTCACCAAACGCTATCGGAATAATGTATTCCAATACAAAATATGAAGTACTTAACATGCAATTGACCCCTTCGAGTAGCTCTGTCCTTTTCTGCTTTCAACGCAGCTGCGAATTTTAGTTCAACGCAATCTCCTCACAAGCCAAAAGAGCTTCGGGTTTTTCTTCGCAGAGGTTTTCCGTCTCAACATTTACATCCCTGGCTCACTCAGACGTAGATTCTCCATCACCTGCAAATACTGCAGAGCTTGGAGTTTGAGGCTGACACTTCAATGAGGTACCGGGGAAGGCACTGCATTCTCAGAGCCGCCACCCCACTGATAAACCATCAGCCTGCCTTTTTAGATGGTTTTCACCTTTACTCCTGGTACTCAACAATCAACTCCTGGCGAAACGACAAGCGGGAATCTCTTCTTTGAATTTCACTTTGTTGACACCAAGATCTGAACCTGACGACTTTATTTCCTGAAAGTCGGAACCTTCGATGGAATTTTTGAGCGTCGAATATTTTCCTGCAGACATCTGCGCGAGAGCAAGCCTTTCGCAGCCTGTTTAAATCATTTTTTTTTCGGGCTATAATTGCGCGGGTGTGAACTTCACTTAACTCCAATTCGCATTCAATGCTAAATGACCATTCAGTTCGCACGTTACGAAAAAAAAATGTTTTCGAGTGTTTATTTTGGAAGCTAAATAAAGTGCAATAACAATAAAGAGGTTTGGCAGCGTACTAGAGAGAGTGAATCCAGTACTTTGTGGTGCTTTAATGATATAACATAGCACAAAACTGGTTAATCATTGGGGTGGGGGAAAGGAGGGTGTGCAGTGTCGGGGAAGGACATTGTTTGTGGGCTCACTATCTGTTTCGTTCTGGAAAAAAAAATTATTATTCCGGGCAGCCTTCCCAGAACCTCCTCTACTTCAGGAAAAAGAACAGGAGTGTCCACAGAAAACAAAACGGAGTGGAATTGAGGGAGAAGATTATCACTAAAAACAGGATCCCAAAGCCGATATTCATCGTGACATCTGAGAGACAGTTTTGAGAGTTATAATAACAACAATAATCCTTGCATAATCACGTTATTGAGACGTCTCAAAGCGCTTCACGGAATATACCATAAAGTGAATTGACTGTGTATTTGTGTGCAAAACGTAGATAAACAGAGGAATGTGGAGAAAGGAAACTCGCCCAAGGTTATGCCCTGCCTGGTTAGTGATAGATCAAGAGACAATGAAAGAGTTTTCACTTACAAACAGATTTGAAGACTTCTCCTCCTCGACCGTATTTACGGTCACTTCCAGTACCACCCTGCCTGGCGATAAACTATAGCCCATTCGAAAGATCAGTGCAAGTTGTTGTAATGACCTGAATTCACAGACACAATGTAAGATAGTTAAACTTGCAGATGACACCAAATTTGGGGGAACTGTGGAGGCAGCTAAGGTCCTACAAATAACAGTTTGATAGAGCACTCACATGCGCTGATCATGGACAAATCAACCCTTTTTTTATTATAAATTAATGCAATGTATTACACATTGCAAGTAAGAAGAGGAAACACAAGTACTCTGTGGATGGAAGAGAGTGTGCCAAGGGGGAAGCTGAAAGAGATCTAAGGGTGCTAGTTGACTCATCGCTCACAATGTCAAACAGTGTGAGGCAGCAATAATCAACGGCTAACAGGACAGTGGGCTATATTGTCAAATCAGTTCGAGTTTAGATCCACACTTGAATAGGTCATACTTAAGCTCTGCAGTGCTCTGGTCAGACTGTACCTAGAGTACTGCATACAGTTCTAATTACGCACAGCAGTGTCCCACAAAGAGTTGTGGATTAAGTGACCAAATTATTATTACTATTTTTTTCGGGGGGAAGGGATTATTACCCCCAGAAAAGTGATCCGCCAATTGACTAACAACCGGGTTCCTACCTACTTCCAGGTAAACAGAGGCGTGCGGAGTGAGGAAACTTGCCCAACGTTTCGCTCTGCCCGGGAATCGGACCCAGGTCCTCTCGCTTGCGAGGCAAGTAACGAATGACTGGTTGTCAGAAATGGGGGTTGAGGCCGGAGTACTGGAAAAGTAGCTCAATGTTCTGATGGGAGGATGGTTGAGAACAGATGGGCCGATGGACCTTCTTTATCTCGATCGATCTTGTGATCTCTGCGGGCAAATTGCCTTCATTTTATAAAGTCCTGCTTCCCAAATCTGCGCCAACAAGGTGAGTGGAGCAGAACATCATAATATTCTAGACTAATTCAATGCTTCTTATATAAGTCCACTCAACAGCTGTTGCTGCAAAATCCACGTTTTTTTGAAGATCACATTCCTGATATTGTATTGAGTATAATGGCTGTGCAAAGTGCTTTATTTTGCACGGTTGCCTTAGTGACTAATTCACAGCCTAGACCACATTCAGTTACTATACAGCCAAGAAAAGAAACACAAGGATGTCTGTGCTGGGGAAATTTCACCGCAAAGGTTGACCTTGACATACATTCCACGGTAGTTCTTGTAAAGTCCCAATTCTGCCTCATTTAGTTTTAAAATTTAATTTGCTGCGAGTTCTTCACATATCCGAAACATACACTTAACTATTTGGTGGTCAAACACAACACCAAAGTATTCGGCATAATGTGAAGCATGCATCAAATCAACAGCCATTGTAGACTTATTTTTCAATAGACGCTGTTAAAGCTTATCCTGTGGCATTTCAGAGAGCACTTTTAACATCGTTCGCAGAGATGTTAGACAATTAATCAAAATTGAATGTTTCAACCGGCTGGCAATTAGGCCCTAATGCTAGACAACGGCTTCTGTTGTTTGGATTTAATTTAATTACTAATGTTGTGCTGCAGGGATTCTTGAAAGGGGCTGATCAGCCTGGACTGAAGACTAACTGTTTTTTTTTCTCTGGTCTACCGGGTGTCTGACATGTGCGGAAACCCATCACCGTTGCTGAAGAGTATCCAAACCAAACTGAGATTTCCACACCTCCCACTTACACATGGAAATCCCAGAGATAGATTGTTGGGATGGAATACGCTCTCTCTCTCTCTCTTTCTCCCTGGAGGGACACTTCCTGCTGACCTAATTCCAGAAAGTATTAGGCACAGGTTGGCAAGAGCCAAGGCTTGGGGACCCCAGAGTGTGCGTTGGGGTTCTGCTGGAGTCTGACCAGCTAAAGCCGCACAGCTTGTCCATTGATATGGCTGTCTGGCAAGCTTTCCATACTGCTGGAACGCAGAAGTGTACAAGGATTGCTCCTTGCTATGCCTCCCTGAGGCTTGTTTCTTGAGTGAATGGGGCAGCCAATTTGCGCACGTACAGCTGTGAAATGAATGACTCATTTTGTTTGGAGGATTGTTGTCCAGGATAATCTCTCTCCTCTTTTCGAATAGGTTCCATGGGATCTTTGAGGTCCACCTGAACAGATGGACGGGACTTGGGTTTAACGTCTCATCCAAGGACAGCACCTTCAACAATGCAGTACTGGAGTGTGAGCTTAGACTATGTGAGTTCCAAGGCTCAATATAGGGCTCGACCTCACCACATTCTGAGTCAGAGGCTAAAATACTTCCACCCAGGCTCACATTTCAATGATATCTCAAAGTGCTAATCAGCTGTCTATTCCCGATTGCATAAAGAGGTTCGCTAATCAATTTTGTTCCCCAATTTTGCTATGATACTAACATTGGTAACCCACTCAGGCCGGCCCAGAATTTCTAATCCTCTTCACTCCTTTTATAACCCCTCATTTCTATTCACACAGGAATGGTTTAGGTTAGCCAGGAACAGGTTGAGGTCGGGTGCAGGATGGGGCGATGGGAGATACATCACACAATTGTAGCTTGCAAGAGGGACAGGCTTAGGAAAGAGGGAGGTTTGAAGGGGTATGGGTATAAATTGGGGTGGAGGGATTGAAGCAATCTCCTTACTGTGTGAGCTTGATGGGCCAAGTAGCCTCCTTCTGTCCGGTAGATCTGTATGTTGTATGTTTTTATGTTTATTTTCAGATTGGAGTGGACAGACACGCGTAGATGTGTTTTGGTTAGCTGACACCCGTGAACACTATGCTTAGAAGTATCCAAACTAGAATGAAGGTTCCCACACGTGTGTCCTACCTACACACGGAAATTTCCCCAGTCATCAATCTCTCAAATAAGACTGGTCATTCATTTCATGGCTGTTTGTGGAATGCTGCTATGCACAATTGGGCTGCTGTGTTCTCCTGTGAAATAATAATAATAATAATAATAAATAATAAATGCTTTGGGACCTCATCTAGACATGAACGGTGCTATACCAAATACAAGGATTATTTATTATCTATTTAGATTTCTAGGGAAGGTTATTTCCAGGAGCCTTTTGGTTTGGATATCAGTTCAATTCTCAATTCTTCCTCACTATGTCTTTATTTCCTCCTGGAGTAAAGATTTCCTTGGTTTAGATAGACATTCTCCACTAACTTGCCCACTCCTCCAGGATCATTTGGAGATTCTCTGATACCATGTCTGAGCTTGGGAACGAGATCCAGATGGTAGTGTCTGTGATCTGTGAACAGACCTTTGCTCAGGTCACAGGATGGCAATGGCATCGATCAGTAAGATAGAGTGAACTGATCATTTTAGGTTACCTGCATTTGGGCAAAAATCTTCTGAAAATTATTGCGCACACTTGAAAAACAATGTTTGTTAAGTAACTGAATGTCCAGCAGATCAATTCTGCAGCGAGGGATGCTGAGCTGTGCATTGTTTTCCAATTTTATCTACCCTCCTCCTCACATGAAGGTGTACATTTCCATGAAAGCCACTTGTCCTCCAGTACCTCATTCAATTGGTGATTATTCATGTATGAGTCATATCATTTATAACTAGAAGCTATCGCACTGCGAAGCACACCATAGATTGGCCTGATCCCATTTCCATTCAAAGCCCACACATCTGAACTATGCCACGTAAAATCAGTTGCAAGAACTGTGGCTTATTTTTCCCTTCTCTAACCCAGTTACACTTACTCTGAAAGTGCTGCTCTAGCTGAAATCCGCGCAATCTAGGAATCCAACCTGCGACCTTCGTCAGGGTTAATGCTCCTCATTTGGCCTCTGGGAGATACCACTTTAATCTGGACATTGTCTGGTCCTATAACAGTCCTTTCCCACGTGACCTGACTTGATCTCTGGTTAAATCAATTGTTGATTGTTCAGCAAATCACCCAAAAATCTTAAGGAGGATTAGAGACCCCACTTCTTTCTTAGATTTTGCGAACAAAGTGAAACCCGCGAATTCCTACTTTAAACACGCATTACGGAACAGAATGTTTTCCCAATGCAACCCATAATATCAGTTAAATGGAAATTAGGGTAATGATAGTCAAACACATAGATGGCTGACATTGATTGAAGACTGTGCAAGACTGTTTTGAGATTATTTTCATTAAAATATTTCCAGGGGGGATTATTGCTACTCAGCTATAAGCTATTTGAATAAATAGCTTCAGAGAGAAATATGGATAACATAATTATTTTTTGAAATGGATCCATTATTTCACTGACTTTATTGCGTAACGCATACAAAAAGCAACATCTGCAAAATTGCACGGCGAGGTAATTGATGCCAATAAATCATTGCCGGTCAATTGACACTTGTCGATCAATTTTCAATGCTGTATTATGCTGACAGCTAACAAGTTTCTTTTTATTGAGAAACGAGGCAAAGGACCAAGTGCCAAAATGCAAGACACTACTGAGGTTGAAAGCAGTTGAGCTAGCAAGATCAATGAATGAGACACAAGCTTGGTGTGCGAGAGAGCGCAAAAGAGAGGAGAGAGAGGAGAGAGGGATTGAGGAAGAGAGAAGGAGAGATTGTGAGAGGTGAGAGAGAGAGAGTGTGTGTGAGAGAGAGGGGGGGGGGGGGGGGGGGGGAAGAGGGGTGAAAGAGGGGGCTTAAGAGAGAGTAATTGAGAGAGCCCTCCGAATTGCTCCCTCCCTCCGCTCTTTCAAGGTACAATCGAGATCCAACTTCTTTGACCATACCTTCGGTCGGTCATCTTCTCCCCCTAACCTTACCTACCTCCCTCGGCTACCACCCACAGTTTAGGTGCCCAGGGTTTTCAGACGTCCTTCTGACGTGAAAATGGCTCTGCGTAAATGTTACGTTACATTTACGCAGGAAAACACAAAAATATTGCTAATCTGGCCAGCAGACTTTCCTCAAGTCTGGTACAAGGGGTCAGAAGAACTTTACAGAGAAATCCAAAGCTGAAGGTATCGCTAGACTTGGTTCAGGGGTGAACGACCACGTTGCAAAAGGAGAAAAAAAAGGCCCAAAAATGTTTTTAGACGCACAGAAAAAAATGATAAACATGGAAACAAAAAATATTAAAATAAATTAAAATGCATGAGAACTTAAAATATTAGCATAATGCATTGAACTCTAGGCAGAGGAGATAATGTATATTACATTCTTCTCTCGTAAATCATATCACAAATCTGCATATTTCTCATCCTCCTTTTCACGCCCAACCTTTCCCTTTGCCCTTCATTATTCATCCGCTAAAGAAAATTCCAAACTAGCTCACTCATGCCTGGTTCACTCATTTTTGTTTCTGAAGAAATTGCACCCTATTTCTGTGATGATAATAATAATAATAATAATAATAATAATAATAATCCTTGCATTTGATATAGCGCTTTTCACGTCGGGAGGACGTCCCAAAGCGCTTCACAGAACACACTGTAAAGTGAATTGACTGTGTATTTGTGGGCGAACGCGGCAGCCAATTGCGCACAGCAATGTCCCACAAACAGTCGTAGATTGAAAATGACCAATTTATTATTGTTTTTGGTTTTGGAGGGATTATTATTAGGCTCTGTGTGGAGTAAGGAAACTTGCCCAAGGTTTCGCCCTCTGCCTGGAGTTGAACTCAGGTCTCTCACTTGCAAATCGAGTGCTCTAACTACTGAGCTACAGGACTCCATTATTATAATAATAATAATCCTTATACTTGGGTATAGCGCCTTTCACCCTTGGGAGGACGTCCCGAAATGCTTTGTAGGATTTTACTGTAAAGTGAAGTGACTGTGATTTGTGGGTTTCACTGGTCAGCACACTCTGAAGGGAGAAACAATGGTATTGTTAACTTTATATTACACAGCTCTATAACAATAAGTAGCTAGTTAATGCTGCACAGACAACAACAACAAGAAAATTACATTCATAGAGCACTTTTCACGTCGGGAGGATGTCCCAAAGCGCTGAACAGTCAGTGTCGGGGCCTGAGCATGGGGGAGGGGTGAGGTAGGGGTGAGGGAAGGCAGAGAGGTGGGAGGGAGACCGAAGCCACGATCGAAGAGAAGCCTTGAAGGAGGCGAGCGAGGAAGGGAGGCGAAGGGACAGTGGGATGGAGTTCCAGAGTGTGGGGGCGAGAGGCTGAAAGCCCAGCCACCGATGGTAGGGCGGGACGGGCGGGAGACCTGGAGCAGATTGGTCGGTTGGTTGGTGGTTGAGAAGTGAATCTGACCCAGTGGCAACAGCTGCCCATGGCAATGATTTTACTTTCGCCTCCAGCCGAGACCTCCCGCCCCCTCCCCACCACCCCAACCACCAACCCCTCAAAATGGATGACAACTACTCCGGAGACAATAAAAATGCTTTACAGTAAAATGCTCATATCCATATCAAAGCTGCTCTCGTCTGCAGCACTGCAGTATAACAGGGCCATTATGCATCTTTTTGCCTTGTGCACAGTCTTGTGGTCCACTCATTCTAAGTGGATTGTGGATTGTTTTTCCGCATATCTTGTTGACCAGGCCTATGGAGCTTCTGAGGGTGTCAATAATAAAACATAATCCCTGCGTTTGATAAAAGTGCTTTATCTCAAAGTGCTTCACAGGACGAAACCAATATAAGAGCTGTTGGCCACCTGGACCTGTTAAAGAGATTCCCTTCTCTTTTCAAATAGTGCCACGCGATCTTTAACGTCCACTTGAACAGGCAGACTGGGACCTCGGTTTCATGCCTCATCTGAAGGATGGCATTGTTACGCACCCCCAGCACTGGACTGGAGTGAAGGTGGAGTGAGGGTGACCTAATTTATAGGAGTTCCAAGTCTCGAAGTAGGGGTTCAAATCCGTAACCTTCTGACTCAGACGAGAGAGTGCCGTCAACTGGACCAGGTTGATACCTGGTCTAATACCTCTGCGTGTAAAGAGTTATTTTACAATCTCCCCCCCCATCCCCCCCTCACCTCCTCTTCCAAGCGATGATTTTAATTCATGCCTTAATTTAGATTTAGAACTTATATAATTACTGTTGTTTTGGCTTTGCTCTCGTGGAAGCTCCTTTCCTAAGATGTGCTGCATGTTCCGCAGGAAACAAAATCGCAATAAAATTCCAATCGCTGTTTTCAAATGGGAGAGGACGTGCAAAAGAGGGGGAAGGAGGCAAAATGGAAGAGGACAGGCAAAAGCTCAGTGAAAAGCCGTTTTCGGGCCAGATTCTAAATTTTCCTCTTATTTGAATTAAAGTTCCAACGTATAGGGTTCTCAGTAAACATATCACTTGTCTTTATTTGTATTGTTATTAGGTTATTAGCTGGAGTTAGATTAGAAGATCAGCCATGATTGAATGGCGGGGCAGAGGTTCGAAGGGCCGAATGGCCTCCTCCTGCTCCTACATGTTATGTTATGTTATGTTATGTTTGATTTATGACTTCCATGCTGCATTTGAGCCAGGTTTCTAGAAAATCCATAGACTTCAAATAGGATTCGAGTTATCTTCTAAGACAGAAGGGAATTTTACTCGCTCTGTGACCCGCCAGTACGTGGATTATTTGTTGGGGTTGCAGGCAATTTATTCCAATTCATTTCGAAGGAGATCCAACATAATCACAGCAAAGCCATCTTTTAGGAAGGTAATACCGTAAGATTTCTTTGGGAAATCCCTGACCTCTAGTCAATAAAGCCATTACAATTTTATAACTGCTATTGTGGCTCTCTGCTTTCCCCAGAAAAGTAGAAATAATCCCATCATTTGTTTTGAAGAAATGTCATAAACTTCCAGTGATATCGAGAAAACCACGAAGACCTTCAAGACCTCTTCTGAATTCCAATTGAATCTCAGGTCAACCAATATGTGGATTTTTCTCCACTCTGCACAGATATCCAATTTAAGGGCTAGAGCTGGGGTAGATCCCCCGATCAGTAATAATAATAAAAATCCTTGCATTTGATATATAGCACCTTATTATATCATTGAGATGTCTCAAAGTGCTTCGCAGAATATACTGTAAAGTGAATTGACTGTATATTTTGGGGGTGAAACATGGCAGCCAAATTCACACAGCAATGTCTCACAAACAGTCGTGGATTGGGCGATCAAATTATTATTTTTTTTATTTTTTGAAAGGATTATTACCCTTGGAAAGTGATCTGCCAATCGACTAACAACCAGGTTCCTACTTACTGTTAGATAAACAGGCATATGGAGGCAGGAAACGTGCCCAATGTTTCACCCAGCTAGGAATTAAACCCAGGTCCTCTCGTTTGCTAAGCGAGCGCTCTAACCACTAAGCTACAAAACATGGCACCCAAATTAAGGAAGAAAATTAAGGAAATGGTCTTATTTTCTCAATTCTAACCCCCAACACAAGATATTATTTACAAGGTGAGATTAGTTTCATTCGTAGCAAGAAAAGGCAAGAATATTTCATAGATACATGGTACACACCAACAACAGATGGAGCAATGGGATTAAAAGATCTGCTAAAATCTCATAAACTGGTAGAACAGGCTCGATGGGTTGAATAACCTTTTCCTGTTTAATGTTTTCCCGTGTTCCTCGACCCCTGAAAATAAAATTGCTCCCATGCCTTGGTTGCAGAGCTTCCTAAGCCATAACAGGCTCAACCATGGATGTATAGACAGGCAGGAGCATATAAGGCCATATATTGACTGCCCACAAAATACAGTCAATTCACTTTACAGTGTATTCCGTGAAGTGCTTTGAGATGTTTCAATGGCGTGATAAGGCGCTGTATCAAACGCAAGGATTCTTAGTATTATAACAACACTGAAGAAGACAAGCTCGTCATAAAAACAAAGCCTTTTTCTTTATTTTCTTTGACTTCGGTCTTTTAAGCTAAACATTCCCCTAAAAAAAAAAGATTCTGCAGCACAGATTTTAAATACACACTTTACTTTCATTGGAGTGAATATGAATAATTATTTTAATTGTACTGTTTTATGTAAGATGTAATAAATGGGAGCAATGTAATAACCTACAACAGCGGAGGCAACACAGTTGTTCCTATAATAAAATTAATTTAAACTTTTCATCGCCTTGTGAATTGTAACCTAACCTACTTCGATTTGAAGGAATCAGTTCAATGTTTCAGCGCAGTTATGTAAGCACCTTAGTGCCGTTCCATCTGGATATAACATCAGATATGCTGTAAAAGCTACCAGACTTTTAAAGTTAGATCATTTTTTCACAGCCTTCTCATTCTGCGAGTCACAATAGATGTCTACTGTGTAGAAACAGTATCACAGATATTTCCTTCAAATAGACACTGGAGTCAATTTACGAGGCTGTTATGGACAATACAAATGGCAATTATGTGGTACCTTGCATGTCAGTAGGATTTTACAAATGCTCGACACTGCTGTCTGGGGACCTGAACTGGGTATGGGAGCTGAAGGAGGTGGAGAGAAGAAAGACAATAGTAATAATGCTTACATTTGGTACGTAGCCTTTCAATTGGGAAGGACATCTTTAAAGAGCTTCACAGGATGTACCGCAATACATAAGACATGAAACTGACGTGGTGGGAAGCAAGTATTTGCGTGGTCGGCTTGGCTCAGTGGGTAGCCCTCTCGCCTCTGAGTCAGTGGGTGTGATCAAGCCATCACGGCGGGACGTTGAACTCCTGGTCTGGGCTGACACACCAGCGCAGTGCTGGGGGTGTGCATCAGTGTCACTTGGATGAGATGTTAAAACTGAGGTCCTGTCTGCATGTTCAGCTAAACGTTAAAGATCTCATGCCACTCTTCGAAAAGAGAGAAAGAGTTAATCTTGATGTCTTGGTCAGCAACCAACCCCAAATAAAAATGGTCAATCACTTCACAGCTGTTTGTCGGACATTGCCGTGCACAAATTAGCTGCCATTTTTGTCTGCAAAAATAGTCACTGTACTTTACAAAATATCCTGTGAAGCTTTTTGGGATGTCCTCCTGACATGAAAGGCAACCTGACATAATGTCAAATGTAAGGGTTATTATTATTATTATTATTATTATTATTGAGATTCTCTGTGAGATTCATTTGTAGTCACTTGGAGCTAACAGGACTGTACAGCCTTACAATCTCAAGTGGAAGCCATACATTTACTCACAGAACTACGTGTCCTTAAATAAGCAAAATTGTCTGGATGTGCTTCTTCATGATTGGTTGGAATCCTCCGAAGTGGGGAAGATAGCCACACGAACACATTTATATTTTAAAACGTGAACCTTCAAACACCTTGACGACTTATTGTGTGGACCAACATTTCAGGGGAAAAAAAAAGACAAAGCAGGAACAAAAGCCAAGAGCCTTCCAAGTTCCGCAACCCAGGCTGCGGCATAAAGATTATCTTGTTTATTGTTCGCCCCATTCCTCGGGATGCTTGATGAGCAAACTCGTCCCTCTCTACTCTCTGCCACTCAACGCACTTGCGAAAAGGGAGATGAAAAGCAATTTGAGCAGAGTTTGCACCGTTCCACTCATCCTGCGTTGCCGCGAACACCCAAGCTGAGCGCTACGATTAAACTATCAGAGGCGACTGTCTCTTTGGAAAAGGGGGGCAGCACCCACCCAAAGATAAAGCTCTCTCGGAGTTTCTCGCATTGACAGGCTCAGCACGCGACTCCTAATTCCTACAACGCGGTAACCTTGCAGAAAACAATTGAGCTCCATAGCAGACACTACTCAGGCAACTAAAACTTGCCTGGCGGTGTAAAAAAAAAGGTGCTTCTGCATTGCCTTCGATACTGGGTTACTGTGCGGTTTTCATTCAGCGCACAAAGGATTTGAAATCCGGGGAAGATTTTCTGAATGGTTTTCTGAATGGGTGAAATAAAATGGTTCACAGGGTTTTCGTTCCCAAAGCCTCTCTTGTGATCTCGTTTGATGATTACAATAACGTCTTTCACTGAATATGTAAAGGATATAAAGAAATGTGTTAGCTCTCTGATCCTCAGCAGGACTCAACTTATTCATTTTTGTTCCGGGACTTTTAGTAAGTCATATCAACCACGAAGGTCTCAGGAAGCTTCGATGCACACAGTCTGCAACAACATAGATTTCAGCCACAGCTTTGGCAACGCAATTGGCCTGAGGATTCCGCATTGGGGAGGAGACAATCACGTGGTTCATAGTCCTGACCGGTTTGTAGCGGCCCTTACTGAAGTGTTAGCGTGTGTGTATGCACGAAGGCAAGATCAGGCTCGGTTGTGATGTCTCTCGGGGTCGATTAGTCAGTCAACATGAGATGTCAAGAGTCAAACACGGGGGGGCAGGGAGGGATCCCACGTAGGGTGGTGCTATCTGGACAAGCAGTGGGAAAGCTTACCAGACAGCGAATATCAACGACAAGCTGTGCGGTTCCAGGAGGTTAGACTCCAGCGGTTACCCTAATGCAAACTCTGAGGTCCCCAAGCCTTGGCTGTTGCCAATCCGTACTTAATATTTTTCGACTCATTTCCCCCCCTCTTTAAAGGCGCACATCAAAACATATCTGTTTCACCATGCTTTTGATTATCTCTCCTCTCCCCTCATCCTTCTCAGCTCCCACCTTCAGTCTCGTATGGCCATATCCCACAGGGTCGAGGTCAACAATCCCTCCCAATGTGAAAGGTGATACATAAATGTAAATTGTATTGCATTATTTGCATCAAGGCTTCTAGTCACAACAGCATCTCCACCGTTCAGAAGGTCAGGCAACCACATTATTTTAGAAAAGAGGCTACTTCACAAAAACAAAGAGACTGGACAATGAGGAGTTCCTTGTTGTGAATGGGGAGAAATACCACCTGGGTTCAGATTTACTCCAACCATTTAGCCTTCCAGTGTGTGTAGAATTCTGGCAAATTTTTACTCACGGGCCTTAATTTTGAAGCCGGTTTTCTTTGAAGGACTGCACAGAAACAACTTCAGAGCTAAAATTGAATTCAACGATTTTCCAAATTCCGGGCGCTGAAAAAATGCTCCGTAAATCGGACAAAAATCTAGAGCCCGGCAGAATTTCGACCGCAAAGATTGTTACTTTCACTGAAAACCGGGTTGAGACTGTCTGAACACAACTCAGTGTTGACCTTGACAGTGACTGAAGAGTGAAAGTAGAGGAGATGTCTATTAATATATCGTACTTTTTTAAAAAAAAAACCCTATAATTTAGTGGTACTGTAAGCCCACTGTACGTAATGAAAGATGTATCAGACTGAAAGAGATATAAAGTGTTTTCTCTAATCATTCATGATTTAGTCCTGACCAGCAGGACTACAGAGTAAGACCGAATGACCTGATGAGAGAACATGAGAGACACAAATCTCTCATGTATTGTGAAACAACATTAGATGCTGAAGAAACACTAAGCCATTTGAAGCAAACAATTAAAAGGTAACAGCATTAAATGACCTTGAGCCAGCCGCCTATTAAGGGCAATATGTGAGTTTAAGTAGCCTGCAGGTAATATCTTCAACAACTGCGAATTAGTGTACAATATGGTAGACTATAGTTGACAAGGCATTTTCCATGATATATGGCAATATGGTTTAAAAGATGTAAACATTTATTGTACTTGACAGTCATCCCAGACAGCAGAAATTGCCTTACTACCAATGTCAATCTGCTCAACAGTTCGTGAACACAGTGCCACAATGTCTCTCAATAATAGTAATCCTAGCGTGCGATACAGCGCCTTATCACATCTTCGAGACGTCGCAAAGCACTTCACAGAATATACTGTAAAGTGAATCGACCGTACATTTTGTGGGGCGAAACACGGCAGCCAATTGCGCACAGCAGTGTCCCCACAAACTGTCGTGGATTGAGTGACTAATTTACTATTTACTTATTTTTGAAGGAATTATTACCTCGGAAAAGCGATCTGCCAATCGACTAACAACTGGGTTCCTACTTACCGCAAGGAAACCTGCCCAACATTTGGCCCTGCCAGAAATCTCTCGCTCGCTAGAGTGAGCGCTCTAACCACTGAGCAACAGGATTCCGCAACACTCAACACTGAGAAGGGCTTTCATAGGTTTAAAACACTCAACGGTTGGAATCTGAATTTAATTGTTTTCATTGCAACTTTTGGTTTGGGCAACCAAAGCCCTGACTGTCCAGGGCCTGGTGACGTCCTCTCGACGTGAAAGGCGCTATGACACAAGTGTAATTTGTCGTTGTAGTTGTAAAGGGTAAGTTTAGGACAGACACGAGGAAGCATTTCAGTACCAAGAGGGTAATTAATGTCTGGAACACGTTGAAGGGAAAGGGTGATGGCAGCCTGGACTCGTTTATAAAACAGCCTGAGCAGTGATGGGAGCTGGGGAGAGTGAGTAATGCAGAGGGATCAGATTGGACCTTCTTCATCCAGTCTGATCTTGTGAACACAAGCAATAGGATTCATCTTCTGGTCTCTGGCCACCTTGGATCTGAAGTAGACCTTTCGCATATTTTTAAGACAATTAATGGAATAAAGCAGGGATCTCCGTGCCGTAATAGTGCAAAGTACGTATCGAGTAAGGAGGAGGAGGAAACGGTAGGAGAGAAGTCTTGAATCCACTTTGCTCCACAATCTCACTCAAATTCATTTGAACTTGATAACTGAGCAGTTGCCTGATTCAACGCAAACCTTCTCTGAGGTTCTTCTATTGAGTTGTTTTATATCCAATAGAGGTGCGCCACCATCCCACTTGCTCTGAATGATTGAGCACTTGAGCAGGATTCCGTACACATAATAAAGTAGGACAAAATTGGACCATCTCCCCCTGGGAATAGAAAGGCTCACTAATGAGACAGAAAATGGCACATCCAATTAACTTAACCTCAATGCAGGTACTTTGCTTCCTACCCCTCCTGATTATGTGATAAAGCAGCCTCCGCTCCCTCCTACAGGATCTGTTCTCTCACGCTCTGCTAGAATTATTGCTGTCTGTGGGCATACCTGCAAAACGCATCACGTAGCAAAAGCAAAACACAATCCTGTCTGCGACAATTATTAACACGTGCCTTTTCTTGTATTTACACAATAAGCCCCCATGTGTTCCATGATGCCGTTTTTTCTCTCCCCATTATAATCTCCAAACAAACAAACAAAAATTTACAGTATTTAAAATGGTAACCTGCTACGGAAGGAACTATCCCATACTTTTGCGTGCATGGACGAGGGGGCAGGAGTGAGTCTACATTCTCCCTGGTACACTTTCACATTATTCTCGAGTGAATCTCATACGTCATGACTTTTGCTTCGGGTTGGAAGATGTGTTGTCAGAGTGAAGGTTACACATTCCAATATTGGCTGCCTTTTCTTATATTACTCCTGTGAAATCCTTTATTTCTTGCTTCCTCCCTTTCCTCCTTCAAGGCCGGTCTCAAAACCTTTCTCTTTGACCGTGCCTTCAGCTCCCCTCTCGACTCTCTTCCCCCTCCTCGCTCCCTCCCTTCCCTCCCCTCACCCTGACTATTTCCCCCCTCCTTGCTCCCTCCCTTCCCTCCCCTCACCCTGACCATTTCCCCCCTCCTCGCTCCCTCCCTTCCCTCACCTCACCCTGACCATTTCCCCCCTGCTCGGGTCATGACCCAACTGTGCAGCGCCTTGGGACGTCCTCCTGACGTGAAAGGCGCTTTATAAATGTAATATTGTTGTTGTTGTTGTTGTATTTCCATCGCAGGAAAGGGGAGGCGGAAGAGGACCGAGGTCAAAATCGTGAGTGAGTATGAAACACTGGCACGGCAAGAAACAGCAGCCAAGCCCAGAGAACTGTGTTAGAATATTGCAGCATACATCAAATTATTCCAAGCATTAGCTCGACTGAGTTGGTAACAGTCGCAGCTCTGGGTCAGAAGGCTGTGATTTGAAACCGCACATCAGGACTACTAGACCAGTATTCTGGCTAGCAATTCTCCAGATGAATTGGTTATTTACATCATGGGACTTCATTGGCACAAATAGCTACCAAGTTGGCCTACAAAATTGGTCACTGCACTTGACAGTCATTACATGTTAAGTGCTTTGAGATATTTTGATATGTTTAAATGCTATAATAATGCAAGTTTTTCCTTCCTTCCTTCCTTCCTTCCTTCCTTCCTTCTTTCTTGTAACCTGTGTGACCCTATGTGTTTTGATCTGTTGTGAGTGCACATCATAGTTGACGTATCACCTTGATGGCAGTTCCCTCTATTACTTTTTGTCTAATTGAATTAGTTTATAACTCCAATCCTCTGTCCATACACAAATGCATTGGATTCTTCCATGTCACCGTGTTAATTTATATTAAGCTTGGATCACATTCCTCAACCCATTTGTTTGGTAGGGTATTAAACAATAATCCTTGCATTTGATGCTAAACATCGTCAATGCAAAAGTAATGAAAGGTGCAGGCAATTGGGATCTTATTACTAAGACGTATAATGTGCTATATAAAATATAATATTATATATTATTATCTTCACTGGTTATTTACAGACCTAATGAAATGCATTTTCCCCAAATAAATTGTGAAAACACCATCATAAACAAACTGGGCTATTCATAGCGAGCATCCAAATGATTATTTATGGTGTTAATGGAGGCTTTTGTCATCATAATGTACAATTCTATGTTTATAAAGTGTCAGCTACAAATTATGTGAGCAACAAATCACGTAAATGCAGAATAAAGCTTTCTCTGAAATAATGTGAAATTTGTCATCTGCCCCTCTTTCTGACTGAAATGACAATTCATTCATGACCTACACTAAACCCTAACTAAGCACTTGTTTTGCAATTGACTCGTGTGAGGTCAACCAGCACCTGGGTCCAAATTTAATCTTTTCAATTAGGATTTCAGAGCATCCGGCATGGGGAAAGTTATTGAATTCCAAGTCGTTTTTCTGTAGTTACTTAAAAAAGAACACCTTTCGGAAAGATGGTTTCAAAATGAAAGCTGCGTGCAAGAATTTTCCAGCTCTGTAACATGCTGCGTTAATAGAGTAAATGTAGAACCAGGTGGAACGTTACCCCGATAAGTCACGGGGAAACTGCTTGGACCGTGCCTGATTTATTTCACACAGGACTTTTGCAGTGCAGAACATGTGTGTGTGTTTGTGTGTGAGAGAGAGAGAGAGAGGAGGGTTTACGTTCCACAATTCAAGCCAAGCCAAAGTTTTTGTCACAGTCGGTGTTCTAACCCATTGAAGTATCCAGTGCCACTTGTACCATAACACCCCAACTGTAATTGCATTATTGGCCCAATTTCAACGTAAAAGAAAGCCAGGGGCTGTTCCAGAATAAGATTATTTGTGAATATCTTTGTGCGGTAATCACAATATTCATATTATTGTCAAACCCACACAAGGGTGTGATGCAAAACACTGTGAGATTCCACTCAGCACTGAATGCTTCTGTAGCGTTTACAGGATTTCTACTTTGCTGTCATTTTCTCATGGAAATTAGGTTTTCAAATAACACTGCAAATAAAGAGCTGCGATTACCCCCTTAGCAAGTTCCCTGGAAGTACATTCTAGAATAACCAATCACAACATGCTCACAAGACAATAGTACGTGGCCTGATACACAGTGCATAATTGTGTTTTAATTTAAGTTTTTCCTCCCTATTCCTGGAGGCTACAGACTTTTGTCTTCTAATTTAATGTTATTGTACCCTGGAAGTGTACTTCACACCTCAGCATGGTTCCATGGACAATGAAAGCCCTCCTGCACTTTACGTGAGAGCCGAGATAGTAAGTACGTGTAGACTATTCAACCATAGAGGGAAGGGAAGAGAAGGTATTATAACCAAATCAATTCCTGCCCTCGCCTGATAGCCACATGTGCCCATTTTTTAGCAGTGATCAACAGTGATCAGGAGCAATCCCCTTGTTTGATGGTTTCCTTTCCAGGGGCTCTTAGGCTATTCTCAGGCTGAGGACAACTGACTCAGCTTCGACCAGTAGAAAAAATTGTGACCAGCTGATCGGAATGGCTCAGTGCCTAACCATAAACAAATGTACTGACAAACTCATTGGGAACGAGGCAATCATTCTCAATTAGTTCAGTCTAACCCAATCTTTCCAAGATAATGTAAAAGGGAAACTAGAAAATCCTGCTTAACCCATTTACATTGTGCACACGACCAAATGGGATCATGCAACTGAGCCCCAAATCCCAAAGAACTGATCCAAATTGATCCGATCTATAAATTCCTGAAGCAGAACTGAAAATTTGGCATGTGTCAGATTCCGAAGCACATTTCAGTGACTTGCTTCTTCATTCCTGGTGAAGGCAGCAGATATTATCTGAATCTTCAAATAATATTGATTACCTTGTCAACTTCTTTTCAATGTAGTAATATACCAGATAAAATTGGTCACTCACATCATGGATGTTTGTGGGACATTGATGTGCGCAAAAGGTTGCCGCATTAACCTTCACGTTCAGTGTAAAATCATGTGAAGTGTTTTGGGAAGTAATAACAACAAAAACAGCTTGCATTTCCACAGTGCCCTTGATACGGGGTATGATCTCGGAGAGCTTAACAGTGGTGGAGCTCGACGCTGAGCTGAGAGACGGGAGATTAACTGAGCCACGGTGGAAGAGCAGAGACTTCAGGTGTGGTCTGAAGATGGGCAAGGAGGGGACAAGGTGGTGGGATTGAGGAAGGAAGTAAGAATTTTGGAGCGTAGCGGGTTAAAGCACCAATGGTGGAATGGAGGGGAAGAGGGATGCTGTATCAAATTCAAGAATTATAATTCTAAAATAGTATTTGATACAGCGCTTATAATGTAACGCACCTCTAAGCAAATCACAAGGAATTGCAATAGACCGTAACTAGTCATTACTATGTCTCTGACACTTCGCGAAACACCCTTACTGCGCAAATTGGTGCCTTATGTGTTGAGCTCCAAGGCCACACTCAATTAAGCAGACTGTTGACTTGTACTATTGCACACCTCTGGTCTTGTAATTGACAGTGCAAACGATCAAGCCTATCTGTAGATTAACTTTTCATTGCAATCAAAGCCTTGCCATTTGAGCTTTCCATTTCCCCAACCCCCCCCCAAAAAAAAACTGAATGAAGTTAAGCATAACTTTGTTAATTTACAATATCACAGAGTATGACACCGTTTCAAGTCTGACAAGACTGATGACAATTAGTTTGTTAATAGTCTCTATCAGCAATTTAGCTGGAACATTAATGTCTGTTGCAATATTTTATGTGCGGTTTAGCTGCTGTCATTATCCCAAATGAGTGATTGAGGACAAATATTTGATGACAGAGTTAGCAGTTTTATTATGAGCTTTTGCGGAAGAATTCTTGCCTGCCACGTGCTCCAGAAGAGGATGCTCCTGTGGAAATCAGTGCCAGGCTGATCGAATGAATGACAAGGTTTCCTTTAAAGGTTGGTCACAGTAGTTAGACACAGATTTTAAACTTTGGGTTGGATCTGTTACATCTCTCAGTACCCATCAGATCTGACAGCAATACTACTACTACTAATAATAATACAATATTCAATGCAACACAAACTCATTAAAGAGTTGAAATTTAGTTTAAGGGGAAAAAAAACTTTGAGTAACACAATACCGAATTATGGATGATTGGGACTGAGTTGTAGACTGGAGTTTACTCATGGGAGTTTGAGGTGACACCGAAACTCAAAGAACAAATCCCACGATTAAATTAGAACTGAATGCTCACCGTTTTTTTTTAAAAAAACCCTGCTGACTTCCAGCCTTCTGAAAACCTGAAAGCCTATTTGAATGCGCAGTAAAAATCCTTGAGGAGGAAGCTAAGTGAGGTCAGTCCGAATGGTGGCGACAAGACGATTCTCAACACGACGTTCATTCCTAATGGAATAACCGTTTGCTCTCTGAGCCTCTGCAAAAGAGAACTGTCCAATGGCCCAGTTCTGAAGATCATATAGGAGGTAATTGTGTTTGTTGCATTCATGAATAAATGATATAATTCATGATCAGGCTCCTGCATTTCAAATAAAAATCCTTTACACTAGTTTTCTTCTTAAATCCGGTGCTTCTAAATTACCTCAACTGGCAACGTCCTTACATTCTCTACTCAGCTTTGATTTTAAATTGCCAGTGGCTTCAAATAACCTCCAAGCACAGCTGATGTCATGGATGTTACATTAAATTCTGAAATGTACAAGTCCTATTCCATGTGAATTCCAATGACTGGAATCTATTGTTAAATTGTTCCAGGTTCCAGTGCAGAAAGAACGAAGTTACAACAAAAAACTTGGATTTATATAACACCCAGAAAGGGGTGATGCTATGAAAACCACTTCCATTTCTATGGCACCTTTGGCATAGGGTATCAAAGCACAGAGATAAAGAGAGGGTGACGTAGAGGGATTTAGGGAGGGATTCCCAGAGGGTAGGACATAGCGGCTGAAGTGTAGAGGGGGAAGAGTGACATGCAGCAGGTCCAATGTTGCTTTGTGCACGGGAAAAAACAAGAGCTACTGAGAGAGGAAGTGTAGGGTTTTGTAGGTGAGAATGAGGACCTTAAAGTCAATAGGAAGCCAGGGGAGTAGACCAAGGCTGGTGGTGACTGGCTTGTGAAGCTGAGTGTGAGTAACTACGTAAGTGACTGTATTCTGGATGAGTTGGACTGGATGGTACAGTTCAGGAGATATGCAAAGAGGGGAATGGGAAAGTCCAGTCTGGGGGTAACAAAGGTGTGGGCATGACACGGAGATGGAGACTGGCGATGGGGCAAAGATGAAGAAAAGTGGTGTTGAACGATGAAGTTATAATATAGGAGTGAAGTTACAGTGTAGAAAGGGTGAAGGGACAGCAAGCTCCCACTTAAAAGTTAAAATGTACCTTCTCTGGAGGAGATGGAATGGAAGTGTTGAATGACGTTATGTCGAATCAGTGGTTATACCTTTATTGAAGTCAACTTTCGAGGTGATTACATTTGCTGAGATATAAAAAGTGGCAAAAGATTATTTTAGTTACGCACTTGGAGACACACGGCAAACAAATTTTAATCCGGCTTACAAATATATCACAAAGAAATTCAAACGAAAGGATTTATAGTAGTAACTGAGCAATGGTTGGTACATGCGCCGGTTTTCAACTTATCAGGTCAAAAGGATAAGCAAATAATGAAAAGCTCTCAGAGTGTTTGGAACAATTATAGTGAAAAGCAACAAAACTGATGATCTATGAGTCGATTGCGGAAGCTCATTGTTGTAACAGAAATATGGTCTTTGGACGATGCCATTTGTGCCATCTGAATGGGGACGAGATTTTCATACCACGGTTGAACCTGCGATGCTGGTTCAACCTTACTATCCATCTGATCTGTCCTGAATAAACTGTAACTCTTGTAAATTATGTTCACTTACATTATCCTGCTTTCGACAGCTCTCTGTGATTCCAACCACAGCGTAATTAGCAGTTGCTGCCAGTGCCTCTGGTTTCACCAATTTATTTTTAATATTTCCATGCATTTATGTATTTGCTCCTAATTTTAGCCCTTAACCCTCCTGTCTGGTTGCATGGCCTTGATGTCTGAGGCTATTATACATATATATGACATTTATATAAAATGACATTTTATAATGGTTTACAGTTTAAATAAAGCACATCCAGAACTCTACTATCCTCAGTTGAAGCACTCGTTTTACGGTCATTGAAGCCTTATATTGACCCGGGGAGATAAGTGTGTGCTGGTAGGTAGAGTGCAATGATAACCCATGCTGTAACATTGTGGTATAAATCAGATTATAAAACACAGCCTCAGCTCCAACCTATTCATTTAATGGATGCAGGCAGCTACATGTTGAAGATGGAAGTGATGGGATGCAATCTAGATCCAGCCTTTCATACGAAATGTTGACAACATGTCAGTATTCCTGGTTCCAGCGGAACATTGTGCTGTTTGATGAGCTCCAGGTCCAATCTCACAGTATAAATGTGGGACACGCAGTGTAAAATAAAGTTATGCCAAAATTGCTGACGCCAAGATATTTTTTATTTTTGGAACCCGCACCATGATGAACTCAAATAACACGTGGTTAGCAAAGATTGATGAAGCTGGAAAGGATTTAAAGAGGCTGCCTAAAAAAAAACGTAACATTCAATGCTATATTTATTGCTGGTGAGATTTTGTGCAATCCAAAGCTATCTTTAGGTATTTAGGTTTTAGAATGAATATCCCCACCCTCCTGACTCTGGCACAACAGTTTGCTCCGAAGCCGATTGTGGACTCTTTTGTATCAAGGTTTGTCTTTCCGCAGAGGCCCATCAACAGTGCAACAGGTTGCCAGGAAAAGTGATTGAGGCCAGGGCACGTTTAAAAAAAATAGCTTAAATTTGTGACGGCGGGATGGTAATGTGGGTGTTCTGAAATGATGAGAGAAGGTGGACCGAAGGACCTTCTTCACCCACACCTATCGTGTCACTGTTTATTACAACTTTAATTCCAATTTCTTGCTTCCTTCGTATGCCATTTAGGCAAGGATTATCCTTGATAAAATCTTCTGCTTCAGATATTTATCTGATTCCCTTTTAGATGTTTAGATAGATTTACACAGAACGTACGGAAACAGGTCATTCGGCCCAACCAGCCTGTGCCAGTATTTATACTCCACGTGAGTCTAACATGCTGCGATAGTTTCAGCCTGAACAGTTTCTCATGGAAAGCTTTCCACCTCCTGAAAGCCTTCTGTGTGAAAACATTTCTTCTCACCTCCCACTAGTTCATCCGATGACAATCCTCCAGTGGAGGAGATAGATGAAGCACGAGTATATATATATTTAAGAACGCAATGGAGAACTGAAGAGTTTAAATGCAGTAGCCATTTGTTTTCAAAAGGAGAAAGAGCTAGTCCAGGAATCTACAGACCAATTAGCTTAACATCCGTGGTAGTGAAGTTTATATAGAGTTATGCAGAGTGATAATACTGGAGTCCATTATAATGGATGAAATGACCAAGCAAATCAAAAAGAAGAATATAATTAAAAGCAGCTTGCGTGGATTCGCGAAGCGAAAGTTATGCTTGATCAAGCTTAGCAAATTCATTGAAGAGTTAACGGATAAACTGGACTAGGGAAATGTAGTGGATGTAGTTTATATGGGCTTCCAGAAGGCCTTTGATAAGCTGCCACATAAGAGGCTAATGGCTAAAATCAAGGCATTTTGAGTGAAGAGAGAGGCAACAGAAAGGATTCAGCGACGACTGGAAAATACAAAACAGAGAGTAGGAGTAAAGGGCAAATTCTCACTCTGGTAAAAAGTAGGAAGTCCTTGTTTCTCAGGGATCCAATAACAGATGACTTGTACAGGGAAATGTGAAGCGAGTCACTTTGGTAAGAAACGTTAATAAAGAAGATTCAGAATCACAGGGCTCTAAAAGTAGCAGCACAGGCGGATAGAGACGTACAGAATTTAGTCCTCGGCATTATGTCCAGAGTATTAGAGTATAAAGTAGCCGTGTTAAATTCATACGAAACCTTGGATAGCCCACATGTGGATTAATTGTGCACAGTTTTCGGTTGCCACATCACAAGGATACTCTAAAATTTGAGAGTACAGTGTATGTAGATTTGCAAAGATTTTACAAGAGAACAAGGGAATACACCTACCATGAAAGACTGGACAAATTGGAGCTTTTCTCCTCAGAGTTCTGTATTCAATGTCTGGAGGTATTAATTTCAGAAACCAGTTTACACAAGTTATCACCTTTCTAATTGCATTCACACATTTAAAGATGTGCATAACTGCACGCCTAGACCGCTTCATTCCTCAACAGTATTGGCATTCAATTCTGCTACACTTTTATTATAGCTACCCTTTGCCTTCTATTCCTTCTAAACTACAGATAGTAAAACTCTTACTGACTTACTAGCGATGGAAGACACAGTCGTTTCACACCGGGAGTCACACCCCATCCAGAAACTTCTCAAAATCGTCTCACAACTTTCAATTTTCTGTATTGCTGGATAAATCAAATCCTACTTCTCCTTCTCAATAGAGGAGGTTGAGAGGTGGATTCTGATCAAGGTGGGATTAAGTTGTGTAGGTTGAGATGTCTTCCCGACGTGAAAAGCACGACATAAATGTAAATTATATTGCATTTCATTGTTAAAGGAATTAACGGAGTTGGATCAGGAGAGACTCTTTCCCATGAATGCAGGAACCAGATGAAAAGGGCAACATGAAAAATAATACACCAGACCTGACAGGGATAAAATCAGAAGACGTTTCTTTGCTCATTGTGGGAAAGTTGTGGACAATTTAGAATTCATTTCCTCTGAGGTCGTTGAGTTAATGCGGATGTTTAAGAGGCACGCAGATAAATACTGAGCTAGTAAGGGCAACAGGGTTTGTGGACAAAAGGTAAGCAAATGAATTTGAGTTACACATTAGCCATGACCCCCAAAATAAGGGGAGCAGGCTTGATGGGCTGAATAACCTATTCTGTTCCTATATTCCTAACCATTCTTCATTTTATAATCATTTTATAATCATTTGACCAGCTTCAAAGCTTCATCGCTCAAATTCCTGTAGGAATTCTCTGCAAGATTCCATGTGAATTGGTATTTCATATTCTATCGTGCTTTTAGGGTATTATTAAATTGTGCTTTTTTAAAAAACAAATTTTTATAATTTTATCGGTGGAATTGAATTAGTGTAATTAATTCTTTCTTCAACCCCATTGTACCAAAATCCCATTGCAAAATTTTCTAATCGTATTTTTTCCCAGAACCTCACGACTGTGGAGCTCATGACCTAACTAACTGCAGGCTTTCAAAGCCCAAGCTTGCCATTGCCCATTTAGACTAAACTGCTTGAAAAAACAGGTTTGCAACCCAGTTCTTAAGGGCATAAGTTGCAGAACACAAACTGTTACCGTCCCTGTCTACGGTGAATATATGGGACGAGATAACCCAAGGGAAGGGGCTGAGCCTGTCAGCAAATCCAGAAGGAGATTAGATAGTTATTTGGCAAGTAAATTGATTGAGAATTATGCAAGATGGAGCAATTGAAGATTGATGGACTGGAATTTTAGCTGCGAGGTAAAGGCGTGGAGTGTAGAGTTTCTAGCTTGTGATCCCACTCACACCAAGTTTTGATTACAAGATTTCCATTCCATCACTTACAGGCGTGAGATACCTTTTGAGAAGTGTCAACGGCAATAACA
Organism: Callorhinchus milii; assembly: GCF_018977255.1. Classification (NCBI taxonomy): domain Eukaryota; kingdom Metazoa; phylum Chordata; class Chondrichthyes; order Chimaeriformes; family Callorhinchidae; genus Callorhinchus; species Callorhinchus milii. Next base: position 2,055,857 of record NW_024704742.1, on the reverse strand, counting down.
TCACATGGGATGGGAAAATGTGGAACACGACTTTTAACAACTCCCAACCTTGCATGCTCACAGGTTTAGAAAAAAAGGATAAAACAAACAAGAATGCCAAACCAGGTCTTTTGGGCATATTGCCTTGTGGTGCATTTGCTCCAATAAAATCTCTCCAATCCATCACCATCACTCCATTGCACCCCACAGTGCAACGATAAATGCTCTGAGAGACAACAAGCTAACGCAAAGCCATTTGGAATCCCGTTAAACACTACGTTTGGTTGCGTACATGCGGTGTAGGGACAGAATAAATGTTCCTGCAAATAACTCGCTCGCCAAGTCTTGTGCTTGTGAGTGACGTGTTTATTGTCAGCCCCTCATGAAGTTGTCGCTTAGCACTTCATTCAGGGGGAAGAAATAGAGCAATCGCTAAAGGTTGCAGCAGTGTGTGAGGTGAATTTCCATTTCCTTGCGATACTCTGGTTGCCATGTGAAAACAATGTGAAAACAAATAACCGCCTCCTGTCTTGAGTACCGTTTATAACACTTTACTGTCCATAGTATGTGGCAGCAATATGTTATTTGGTACGGGCATATGTTACCAAGAACTTTCTTTTTAGTTGGCGTCATCTTCCATAGTTTTCTAAGATAATGGCATGGATTGAAATGGAACAGGTTGAAAAAGTGAGACAGATAGAGAGGGTGGCCATCGAGAGGTTTCAGGGAGCTGGAGCATTTAGTCCAAAAGGATCCAACTATTCCTCTTTGCTGAATTGATTCTTTCTACCTGTGACTGCAGTTTCTAAGAGGTAACGCCAGCGCTGGGGTCAAATCCTGTCATCGCTCTATGCCTCTGAAACACCTGTGGGTTTTTTGTGCATCAAGTTTGTTATGTTAATGTGTGGATGAGATTGTTGCTTAGTGCTGAAAATGATTTTTTTTTCAATTTGTTTGAATTTATTGTGATGATTGAAGGGGTTATGATAGTTTCCAGACAGCACTGAGGTCGTGTGGTATTTGGAAGCGCATAATGGCTTATCTGTCTGGCTTTTCCTTACTGCTTCTTGAAACTGCCTGGTAGGAGAGTAAGTAAGCACGAGATCAGCTCAAGGCATTCGAGCCAAATAATATTATTACAATTGCGATAATACAAACGTTTCCTCTCACAGGATCCGAAACGTTTCACCCTTTCTCTGTAGGTGCAGCAAAGTGAATGAGCGACTGAAATGTTTAAGTTGGAGATACATTAGGTCCTATCTATCAGTGATGTAAGTGGGTTTGCCCACCGCTATTTGTGTTTGAGTTCACACCAGACCCATAGGAAAAACGGCTCTCTTTTGTTTTCTGATTCTAAGGGTCCAAAGCGAAATAGGGTTGCAACCCAACTCTTAGTGCAGAACACAAAGTGTTAGAGTTTGGGTCCAAGGTTTTAGTCTTCTTCAAAAAGGCCACAAGGATGCCTTTTTGGACGTAGAACTGTCACATTGGTGCAGAGGAACTTGTCCCAGCTTATGAGATCACACTCAATATCTTCTTTTATTGCTGCTGAAAGTGATTTATACTTCCCGATTCATACATCGCTCAGGGGCTGTGAAGATGCTGTCAGTAGTTCTGGACGTGGCACATCTAAACTTACCGTGTTGACCGATACTGAGCGTTATTAAAGAGCCAGTCTGCTCTTTCATAACATCTCATAAAGTGGCCCATTAATGCCCCACAGGAGATTTGAGAGCGGCTCAATTTCAGAGCGGAGACAAGAAACTGATGGGTTTGAATCAAATTTTGGTAAAATAAACCCTTTTTTNCCAAGAGTGGGCAGATGGAGGTGTTTTTTTTTTGCTTTTAAAAGTGCTATTGACTCCGTCGCTCTCGACCAACCCCCACCACCCCCCCCACCACCACCGACCACATGCGGAAACCATGCTTAAGGGTATCCGAACCCAGCTGAGATTTCCATGCCTCCCACTTACCGCACGGAAATCGACAGAAAGGGAAAGCTTTCTCTCCCCCCTCATCATGACGATGGCAAACAACTGTTCAACACAATCGTTTGAAGGAAAAGCACGATGTACGACATGCCCCTCGGGGTAGAATAACGACATGCAGCTTATTTGTGGGGGGGGGGGGGGCGGGCGGCACACATCCACGTAAACTAAACCTAAAGAAGAACTCACAGCTTTTCTCGAAGACAATAAACCAAAAAACAGAAAGAAAAACACAAGATGTACATATTTATTTAAAAATACACTGTACAGAGAAATATTTTCTTCTTGTTTTACAGCAGTGTGCTTTGTAAAAACTTTCTTAAAAAAACAACAAGACTGTCCCGTAAACGTGTTTGTCGTAGGGAAAAAACATCTGTTTAGGATTTTTTGAAAAAAAAACTTCAAAGGCCATCCAGTCCCAAGACTTGTTAATGGAAATGTTGTAAAATAGGTTTTTGTACTGTTTTAGAAAGCATTTGTGTCAAACATGTTCTCTCTCTCTCTCTCTCTCTCTCTTTGTCTCAATCTCTCGTTTCAGAGATAGGGTTTTCATTAATAAATTATATATATTTTTTTTCTCTAGAGATGAAGGTGATCTCTGGCTTTCTCAGTAGACCTAAAGGAAAAACAAACAAACAAAAAAAAGGTGACGGTCTCGAGCTGCCTATAGCCCAGAAGCATTACTCCAACGTCCTCGCGATTAGAATGTGTTTGAGTCCGTGTGAGTCCTGCCTCAGTATCAGAAACATTCTCGGTAAACAATATTTTTGCAGCAGAAGCTTCTAAAGTACAGACTCCTGTGTGTTTTTTATACACACACACACACACACAGCACTGCTGAGAGCCAAAGAAGAGACAGCGACAGAAGGGACCTTGACAAGCAGATGGGATTAAGAATTCTGTTCCACCGCCTCCTCTTGCGTTATTGTTCCCTCCCTTTCTGCGACAACCCCTCCTCCACACTGACAAGCTGGGTGAGATAGACAAGAGCACCGGTGCCAAGGCACACCGAGACAACGCACAGGAGAAAGCAAAGCGTCTTATGAGACTTAAAAATAAGGGAAAAGCAGTCGGTTTCGCTCTCACCAAAGACAGTGCAGACGTGTACAGGAGCGGGCGGAGTGGGGCGAATAAGATTCGTACGTAACGGTTTGAATAACAATCAATGAAAGAGAGGTAGAAAGAAAAAAAAAGGACTTCGGGAAAGGCGTAAAAAGGTAAAACGAAATAAAGACTTTTGAAGCCAATGATTCATTTTGCTTCCGCGAAATATTTCTTATCACAGTGAGCAAAAGCAAGGCTGCGAATAAAATGAGAGCGGTTTGAACTTGACTGGACCCGACCACACATCAACGCAGATACCACAAGATCCATTTGTACCAACAATAAACAGCGCCCTCCATGTATGACACTGGTTGGACCTGAACTGAGAGGAAGGTGAGGGGGTGGGGGAGAGAGGTGATCGCAGGCACCATTCAGTGATGGTACAACGACAACTTGCACTTATACAGCGCCCTCCACTCAGGATAGAGTCTCAGAGCACTTAACAGTGGCGGAGCCTGACTCCGAGCCGGGCGTAGAGGGTAGAGGTGGCCACGGGCACGGTTGAAGAGGAAAGTCTTCAGGTGGGACTTGAGCAACGGGGGCAAAGGGAGAGGGACTGAGGGAGAGTGTTCCAGAGCTTTTGGGGGCGTAGCAGCTGAAAGCTGATATCACGGAACGGCATGAGTTCTTCCATTCAGTTTGTGCTTCGTGTGACAAGCAGACAGACTTAAGGCAGGGATACCTTTCATCACGAGCGACTGACGGCCTGTTCTCTGGACAACCTGCTTTGGTATGCCTTCCGATACCCTTGCCGGAATTCGTGGCGGAAAGCAAAAGGGAGCAGATCCGCCCTCAGCCCAGGCTGTTCTGAAGCACGGCTCAGATTGCGCTGGAACGCTGCGGTGCTTTCACGGAAGACAGCAGCTCGTGAAGCGCAAACAGCTAATTATTTCGGAAACCCTCCTTCAAAGTACAACAGGAAAGTGAAGTTGAGTCTACGCGGATGAGAACGATCCTCATCCAGCAAGGGAGTGTTCTTACGGATAAGGTCTTCAAAAATCATTCTAAAGAGTTATAAATAATAAATAAGCGTATGTAGTTTGACAGCACACGTACGCTTACTTACTTACTTATCTACTTACTTACTTACTTACTTACTTACTTACTTACTTACTTACTTACTTACTTATCTATTTATTTATTTATTTATTACGCTTATTATTTATTATTTTCGGGGTGAATTCACTGCAAACGGAAAGTGATCAGACGTTATCACTTCTGGCGGGGGCTGCGACGAGTGAGGAACAATGCAGGCTGAAGGCACGGACACCCAATCGGCACACGCAGTCTCGAAAGAGAGATGACGGATTACATTTTTGCGACACGCACGTGATCAGGACCCCCCCCCCCCCCACCCCCAAGTGTCGCTCTCCGGCTTCTTTGGAACTCTCAAGCCTTATCGCGTGAACTCACACATCAATTAGCTGCAAAATCCAATAAAGAAGTTGCAAGTCGGCGAGCTGATAAGACGCATTCGCGGACGTGATGGACATCAGCGTGGTATTAAATTCCACACACCAATTCCAGATCGGCAGATACGGAGACACAACGAGAAATGATATAGTATCATATCAGTAACAGAATTCTGCAAATCCACTCTGAAGGATCCTCTGGCGAGGATCGCTGCGTTCCTCTGCGGAGATGCCTTGCCTTACCCGTTGTCGAGGCCGCCAATGCAACAATGCAAATCTACATTTTGCGCAGCGCCTTTTCGCATCAGTACGGACGCCCCAAGGCGCTCGACAATTAACGGCTCGGCACCTGAGTGGAACGTGGTCAGAGTACCGATCAATATGATCACAGTTAGAATAATCAGCTACGGCAAACAGCCTGCTGAATTTTAATTAAAAAAAAATTATATATTCCACACCAACAATATTATTTTGTTGTGCCAACTTCAGGCAATGCGGAAACTTACATCGGGAGAGCGGGACACTGGTGATACGTCCCGCTCGACGGCAAAACCCAAATCGCAATCGCTAGCGCCTTTGAGAACATCATAAAGCAAGACCCCCACCCCCACACCCCCCCAAGGTGGAGGCGATGAAAAAAAGCACTTGTAAAAGCTCTGCGCCAACTGTAAGATTTATTAATATTATTATGAAAGTGCAAACACTTTCAAAATAAGCAAAGTACTTAAAGCAGCTGTTTGACAGTGGGCAGTAAAAAGTCTCGGGAGATTCCAGCTCTGTCGATCTCTTGGGGGCTGATCTGAAGACCGGCAAGTCCGTGCGGGTTTAGAGGGTACTGTCTGGAAAAAAACACTGTGGACATCACAGGGACCTTTACCTCTCCTGTGTTTTATTTTATTATTATTATTATTATTATCATCATTAAGGGGATTGCCGCGGTCGGAGGGGCAGTGCAAAGGAGAGCAACAATTCAATTCTCATTGTGGAGGAATGACCTCCGAGCAATGAGCCGAGAATCTGGGCTCTTCGAATGGGAACGTTACAGAAGTGGAAACGACCTTAAGTGGCACTTGAGAAAGTAAACGTGGAGCCACGATTCGGGACCCACTTAAGACAGTAAGAGGTTTGGAGTCGCAAAGAGGAATTTGAGGACGGACTTCAAGACGTTTTTCTTTACCCAATCAATGATTGGAGCAGGGATCGGGAAGATAAGAGGACAGGATGTTGGTTGACCTCATTTAAAATAAACAGCTGGACGCTGTGATGGGGACACGGCAGGGGGTTTCGCTTTTCTGATAGAATGAGATCAAATCAGCCCAAAGGGCCTTTTTTTCATTTGAGCCTCTCTTGTAATCTTGTGACCAAAATCAGACCTATCGACACACGAGCACACACACAAACACACACACACACAAAGCCACGCAGTCGGGAAGGAGTTGGGATGGGCTGCAAAACCAGAAAGTAAAGTGATTAGGGAAAGCAATATATTGCCTGCCTTCTTCAATGACTTCAGTCCCGGCATAAATATTCGAGCAGCACTGCTTAAACCGTGTTCCTACTACTCCTGACATCGCCGACTTTGCAGCGCCGAATTCGATGTAAAGCACAGCAGTGCTAAGCACAACAGCTGCAACTTTAATCCCTGCTCTCGATTCAACTCGACAGAGTTTCCTTCTTCCTTGACACCGGCAAAGCGCAGTGGCATTCCCGTTTGCTTTTCCGGCTTGTCACGCTCACTTGCCCAGCCTGCAAGGGGGAGCCACTCGTTCCACTGTCACTCAGCCTGCAATTCGACAAAGCGGGTTAAACCTGCGGAGATTTCTCTCGGTGGCCGGTAAAAAAGGTCGGATCAAGCGGGTGATAAAGTGGAACAAACTGCAGCAGATATAACTCGGATATTTATAGGGATATCTGTGGAGCATGTATTCCTTGCGCTTCTATCTATTCTTAACAAATTATAAAAATATAGTTCCCCAGTGGGTTGCTGAATGAGGGCAGGGTTCCCAATTATATCCAGACTTGTGTGCTTGCTTTATTCATCAATCCTGCCACAAGGCAGGTAGGATTGTTGGACTCTATCTTAATTCCGGGATTTACGGGGTCAGAAGAAGTCGAGACATTTCTGCACGAATAAAAGCTACCGGAAGCTTTCACTGATAATCGGTCCAGCTTCATTGGCCAAAGATTCTGAGCCAAAGTTTTTGTGGCGACTTATAGTTTAGTGGTCACAAGCGAGAGGAGCTGGGTTCGATTCCTGGATAAAACACCTCTGTTTAATTACCTAGCAATGAGTAGAAAGCCGGTTGTTAGTCAGTTGGCGGATCGCTATTTTGGGGGTAATAATCCCTTCAAAAAAGTAACAATAATAATAAACATTTGGTCACTCAAGCCAAGACCGGCTGTGCGCAACTGGCTGCCGCGTTTCGCCCACAAAATATACAACACAAACAACAAAATGCATTTACGTGGCACCTTTCATGTCGGGAGGACTTCCCAAGGCGCTGGACAAACAAGGGTTTGCACCTGGCCCAGGGGTTGGATTCGAAAGAGGTGGGGGGCGGGGGGCGGTGGGGGGGAAAGTAACCAACTTTTAACTCAGCACCTCACTCAGATATCCCCCTCCAATATCCCCTGCCCCAAATTTACTAAAGACTTAAACGTGAACGATAGTCGCTTGGGGTGAGGTGCTGGAGGGTGAAAAAAGAAAATCTAATCTCAGGGAAAGGGTTGAAGGGAGAAAACAGGTGCAGAAGATTTTCTGAAGGATCTGAAACAGATTTGGACCTCGTGCATCAACGGTATATTCATCAGTGATGTACTTTGCTTTTGATGAGTCCAAGAAATATTCCTGCCTCATCTAAATTGTTTTCGGCTGCTTTCTCCTTGGCTGCAGTGGTAATATATGTGAGTCCAGACTGACTGCATTGGGAAGATTAAATATACAGCTACTACGCTTTACATTAAATTCTTCACATTACATTCTTTGGGGCACTTTGAATGGATAAGGCGCTATATCAAATGCAAGAATTGTTATTCATCACATTCAGCGGATTTACTCCAGGAGTGGATGCCGTTACAAAGCACTGAGGGAAAGTGTAATGAACGTAGCTTAGTTTCTTAATATTTGTTCTTTAACATTAAAAAAAATGTAAACAACGTTTTTTTTTAAAAACGCTTAATAATAATAACAATTGTACTTCTATTTGTTAGCTCAATCTTCGTCTCTCCGATCGTTTGCTGTGAATTCTAGCCTCCATTCAACACAGGAAAATCTACATCTGGGTTGCCGGTGAGGGTTAGAGAAAGGACAGTCATCGGAATAGTAAACACGGTATCAGGCACTGGAGAAACAAAGCGGGATATGATTTTGTCAAGCTACGAAAAGGAGAACGTGGCTGATATACAGAGGAGAAATGCCAGAAAAGGGAGCAATTTTAGTCAGTACGTAACATTCCTGGAGAAATCCGCGCGATTCAACACTATCCTGCTGAGCCTCAGTTTCTTTATCAGGTTCAAATGAATCTTCTAAGTAAGAGTTGTGGTAGAACGGGTCTAATTTGCGGTATTCCTCAACGAGATTGCGTTTCAAATCTTCTGCAGAACTCCGCTCCAGAAGTAGACTGCACCTGAGAGGAGTTCCCAGTTGGCATGGCTTACTTCCAGTTACCCAAAACAGATTCACGTACCCGATTTAAAGGAATTCTCAAAAAAAAACGCGGCCATTATACCCCCGTCGTCAGTACAACGGAGGCACGAAGAGAAGCTTGCCATTAGCATAAATGGATTACAAAATGTGAACTTGCGGACTTAAATGGAGCACCGTACGCTTATGAACCGTTACCAACTCTCTGCCTGCCGCAGGGCAAACAAATCTGACTACTTTCTCATGTGACTTCAGACTCCCAGGATATCGTGTTCAATCCCTCACCTTAAAGAGGTCACCACAAGAGCTGCTTTGAGAACCGGTAATGAATAGCGCTGGGTGCTTAATGCTTGGGGCAGTGTAGCATCTAACGCCCGCGAGGTATCTGAACTGAAAATGCTTGATGTTAACTGCGTCTGAAAGCACCAAAGAAAATAAATGCTTAAAACCCGTGACTTGATAAGAAACCAATAAACAAAAAAAAACCTTACAATGACCTTGCGAACGAGAGACTTTTTCAAACGGAGTGTTCTATCCAAACCCCTCGCTAGCCTCAAAGCGAGAAAATACAATGAATTACCGCGGAAAACGATTTCAGTAAAACAGCTTCGTTTCTCACCAAGTTGGAATAAAGGCACGGGGGCAAAGGAGAGGGTGGGAGAAGAGCAAATAACGTCATGTTTTTGCTTTGAGGTATGATGACAGCTAGGTTCTGGCCAGGAACGTTTTCATTCTGTGCCCTATTTTTCCTTTGCTGTATTCCTGTGCTGTAGTCTAACTGCCCTAAAGGATCTTTCATCAAATGACATATGCGAACACAGCTTCGGAGTAACCCATTCCAGACAAGACACCACCGACACCAACTACAAGGCACAGAGATTTGTCTTTAAAACTATTATTTCTTTCTTTTCTGAATGATGTATGACAATACTTTGGCTCATTATGGATGATGGGAGTTCTTCGGTTCACGAGAGTTGAACGAATGCAGACTTTTCTTCTCACTTGAACTCTTTGTTTTCCCTCGATATCAGCATCTAAACATAAGCGGTTTGCATAAAAGAAAACACACAATCCGTAGTGTTTATCATCCCTGTAGTCACTTCAAAATAGCTAGGCATTAGGTGGATTTGACTTACGAGGCAATACAAATTTAGATTTCTACAGTGCCTTTCGCCTCGAGATGATGTCTCAAAGTGCTTGACACTGCTGGCTGAGCATCTGCGCTGGGGGTGCGGGGAGTGGGTGGGGAGAATGGCAGATGTATTGTATAGCGAAAGGGTGAGTGATTGGGATTAAAAGATCTAATACACTATGTTGTCAAAGGCACCACGGGCTGAATGGCCTCCTCCTGTTCCTGCTTTTCTATGTTCCTAACCAACTAGCCGCAGACGTACGGAGCGAGCAGTATTCCTGAGATGGCCCGACTGTCTGTCACTCTGCTTGCCGTTTCAACAAAGACCATAAAATTCTAGTTTCAATTATAATATTAGATAACTGGTATGCACATTATTCAGTCAAGAGATTCTGGCACAGATCATTAGTACGACGCTTGAGCAGTTTGTAAATGATCCCGAAACCTCAGAGATTGCAATTAAATCCTTGAATTTATTAATAGATTATGTTATAATGGGGTGAAGTTTGCTCCGTTTCGTAGCATGCTCCTCATGAGAATTATGCATTGCGAAATACTCCAAACTTCACCCATATACGTGTACGTATTAAAGACTTTGTTTTCAAGTGCTGCTCTTTTTCACCATGAGTAAAGACATTATTATCAATTCCACAGTGCATGTGGTATCACACATGCTGAATGGGTAATAGCTCCCAAAGCACAATCTGACAAGACAGATTTCTTTTCTTGCGGGATATCAATTAATAACTAAGCGCTTATAAACCTGTATTGGAACAAAACTCTCGTCAGTACCATACAACCTTGTTGCAGTTTCATCCTAATTACACAAGATAAAAATAAAAGAACAAGAGGCCCGAATAGATAAGGGTTGACTAAAATGTGCTGGCGGTACTCCAGTGAAAATACCTGTGTTTTTTCCTACACTCTGAGGTCCGTGGACTTCCACGTAAAATAAACACCAGAATGTGGAATAAAACACTGAAATATTTTCGCTACAGACATAAGGGCGCCTCGGAGCACAGTGTACTGTGATTAACCACAAGGTGTGGCACAGCCAGCTCCCCGGCCAAAAGACGGCTGACTTCTGGATCGCACGTTGCTGCTCACGTCGCTTCCCGTGCACTCCTTCCATGCACATGGGACGCAGGAAATCTTGCCGGACGTCAGGGCTGCCGAGTCACCCGCGCGCACGGCACTTCGAGACGTCTCAACCCGCTTCGCAGAAACGTACTGTCGAAGCGAATCGACGGTGTGTTTTTCGAGGCGAAACGCGGCAGCCAATTGCGCACGGCGGTGATTTGCACGGGTAACGGCAGTGCCCGCCAGGAACTTGGCTACCTATTAGCGGTACTCTGTTTGCTGCGTAGCCTTGGAGGCGTTGGACGCAGACAACCTCCTCAGTAACTTGTGGCCCTACACCCGTGAACTTGCGTTGGCTCGTAATCAAATCTCTGAAAACCGGCGGACAGCTTACTGGGTCCGTGAAACCTGCAAGTCAATTCACTTTACAGTGTGTTCTGTGAAGCGCTTTGGGACGTCCTCCCGACGTGAAAAGCGCTATATCAAATGCAAGGATTATTATTGTTATTATTATAAGGTGGTTTGTCAGTCAACTTGGCTCAGTTGGTGGCGCTTTCGCCTCTGAGTCGGAAGGTAGCAGGTTCAAGCCTCACATCAGGATATGGAACTCATTGAGCTGACTAATATTCTAATGCAGTGCTGGGGGGGGTCATGGGGGGGGGAAGAGGGTGGGTGGGGGGGTTGCCTTAGATGAGATGTTAAACCGAGCTCCCGTCTGCCCGTTCAGGTGGACACTGAACATCTCATGGCCCTGTTCGAAAAGAGAAGGGAATTTCTTCTGATGTCCTGGTCAACAATCCTCCAAATATTATCATTTGGGTGAAAAAATGGTTACAGTACCACAGCGAAAAAAGTGGTGAAGCGCCCAAGTCGCACACCAGACACTGTTCCTCCCGAGAGGGCGAGTTATTGTAAGTGCTGTAACTCTGAATCTTCCTATAAATCTGATTCTAACTGGATTTTTCCTTTCGCAGTAACACATACTCGTCTCGGCATTGCTTTGAAGTGCCCCAATTCGAATGAGGAGACTTCTTTCTAGCACATTTCTCACATTTCGTAATGCATCCCTATGTGTGCTCAGTGACAAAAAACCCTCTTGGATATTGTATTTTGTTCAAAGTTTTAGCACAATGCACAATGTACAGATTCCAAAGCAACACGTTTACTCCATTTCTTCCCCTCCTTTGTGCAGTGTTCCACTTTTCATTGGTGCCCTCATTTCATGTTTATTCTTAGTCGATTTCTTTCAGCAAACTTCCCTATTCCCAGACAGCAAGACTCTGCCGACAGCCGTAGAATATGTGGGCGTGCCCGAGGACCTAAAAGAATGAGCAGCGCTGTGGCCCCTGGAAATCAATTTGTTAGGTACAAAGTGCGGTCATTGAAATTCCCCAACACCTAAATATTTAATGGATTAATTTCATCCAGGTTTCCAATGGATTTATAATAAAAATAATAATATTAATCATAATAATAATCCTTGCATTTGATATAGTGCTTTTTCAAGTCGTCAAGACATCTCAAAGTGCTTCACAGGATATACTCTAAGCTCTAGTCACTGTGTATTTTGTGGGCAATGACGCAGCCAAGTCGCAGACAGAAATGTCCCACAAACAGCCATGGAAGTGAGTGACCTAATTCTATTTGGAGGATTGTTGGCCAGCACATCGGGAGAAATGCCCCTCTCTCTTTTTAAGTAGGGCCATGGGACCATTAGCATTCACCTGAACGGGCAGATGGAACCACAGTTTAATGCCTCAGCTGGAGGATGGCACCTGCGACAATGCAACCACACACCCAGCACCGCACTGGAGTGTTAGTGTAGGCTATAGGCGTTCCAAGTCCTGACATGAGGCTTGAACCCACGACCTTCTGACTCAGAGGCAAGAGTGCTATCAACCGAGCAGGGCTGACCTGCTTTATAGCAAGTCAGATGCGTAGATGTTGAGAACTGTGTATATGCCGTGTGGACGTCGCAGGAAAAAAATGTGTGATTTTTGATTAACAAGAACCCTTAAGCACGGCGATGGGATTCTGCATGTGTCAGACCTGCAGCTGACCGAAAAATAGCAGAGAAATGGCTTGATAGTTCAAACTGAGTTCAACAAATTGGCTGAATGTTGCACGCTCTTCGTTGCTGGGATAACAAAGTAAATCTAAACCCAGTTGGGGTTTCACTCCACGCAATTAAGCGCATTACTGAAAAAAAAACCCCGCTGGTGCGGCCCTAGCAATACAAATTCCAGCAAACTTTGAAAAAAAAAAACAACAGTTGAGCAAAATGGACTTTTAAATTGGTTAAACCTCAGCAACTCATCATTTTCTTCATTATCAGCTGGTTTCTCACTTGCCAATTTGCCTCTGGTAAAGCAGACTTTAATGGGCAATCAGTAAGGCACCCAAGGGCTATCATATTCAACCTTTTCATAATAGGCTCAGGATCTTTCCCTACCGTGTTTCTTTCCTGTTGGATCCAAAAGTAATAATCTGCTGGCCCAATTGCTGTGAAAACACTGTACTTCCTCTATTCTAAGGCAATGAATCTTCACTGCCATAGGTCGGAGGCTAAGACCATGAGAATTCTCATAGGGAACTGGGATAAGTTGCTTAAACTGTAAGTTTCCATGCAATAGGTATTACGTTACTCCTGTTTCTGCATTGCAATCTATCTCAGTAGCTGTTATTTGATAGTATTGCGACTATCTCATATGGATAAGATGCAAGAGAATTGTCTTTTTCTTATCTTCAGCGCCCAGAAACTATCAACCACTATAGCTGGTGTTTTTTTTTTGAGCAGGGTTTAAATATTTCAAATGGAAAGTAAAGATGAATTATTATTAAGGGTGATAAGTATGTGCAACAAACTACAGTAACAGATGGAACAAGACAGAATGCAGGTTTTCAAAACTGAACTCGACTTTTTCGGTTGGAATTCAAAACAATTCTGGAGCATCACAGGCTGAGATAGCAGGAATTCTTTGGGAAATTGAATTGACTGATTAAATAGCCCATTAATCTATCATTCTCTCCAGAAAATTCACAGATTCACCACGATTCAGCCCAGATCGGTTTTCCTGCTCAGACAACATCCCATCCTTTCCCTGCCCTCAACAGTCCTTTAGACTCATATGGGAAGACTGTTGTATATAATCAAATGGAATAGAAGGATTCGGGCTTCGGTTATCAGAACATCAATTGACTTACAATTATCAGTAATGGATAATGTCACAATTTCTTGCACAAACCATACACAACATTACCGCTTGGGGACAGCCCGGACTCATCATCCCACTTAATCTCCCGAATGAAAAACAAACAGCGAATATCTCCCAATCCTCAAAGGAAATTAACGCTAACCTCACAGATTGTAGGGTCACAACGTGGGAGACAACTTTATTCACACCAGACTTCCATCGGTTTGACAATAAATGTGCAGCCTTTCGCTGTGGTGGCTTGCTGGGTCCTGTGGCGAGCCGGACTAACCTATAATGAGTTTCATGTTCGAATTCGCAGTGTAAATGCTGGATGTGTGATGTAGAATCACTGAATGATTCTGACTGCGGAGAAAGCTGTGGGAGGAATGCGTGATGGAATACTTAAAAGCAATGTGGTGCAACCTTTTTGTTTTCGCTGTCGAGACCATACGTACACATCCATGGATTAGTTGCTATACGTTGCAGGAACGAACTTGAATCGAGTGGGAACTGAGAATAAGAGTGAAATTGAGCTTGGAGTGGGTCAAGACTAGATGGAGGCGGCGGGGGTGGGGGGGCGCTTAAGAAAAATAGACCCAAAAAGTGAGGGAAACGCACGTGATTTCGGACAAGGCAATGTCTAACCGGAATTCAAACTGTACATTAAGCAGACCGCCTGGAACCTGAAGTCCTTTTGGCGGGAATAAGGGGGTATAAGTTAGGTGGATTGGAAAGGATCAAGGTCGCTGATTCTTTTTGGGGTTCACTTCCGTCTGCTGACGTGGAGATTAAGGTGCGTGCCTGACTGGGGGTGGAACTCCCAGTCAAAATTGGTTTCTCTTGATTATTATTTGGGGAGTTCCTGCCAGTCTTTAGTATAGTGTCATATCAGTTCTTAGATCGAAAGCTTACTGTTGAATGTTGCGACAGTTTATCTACGTTATCGCGATTGAGTTAAGCCAGGGCAATGGCATTTAATAAGAACTACTTCTATAAAGTCTGCTTGAGTTCCGCTAAATTAAAAGGAGGGGAATAAATAGTATCAGGGTTCGTACCATGAACCCATCTGAAGTGCAAAATACTCTTGAGTTGGGGGCTCAATTGATGTAAAATGAATCGATTGAGGTGCCACACATTTACGATTGGTGTTGGTCAATTAATTAAACAAATGCGGTTCCACTAGGAACCGCGAAAGGGAAAATATGGTGACAGAGGCCACTTAGCTATAGGTGACACGAACCCTTACAGTCCACATTTATCAAACGGCATAGGGATTGCAGAACTATCCCTGTTTTGTGAATGGCTATGTTGTAAATTGTCGGTCTACTGTATGATAGTTGGCGCTAGGTTTTTGTAACAACCGTTCAACCGTGGCACACCATACCAGCCCCAGAACATTCAGGAAATACAGGAGGTGGCAGATGTGATCATCAAAAAGCGGCAAACGTTGCAAATCCACTTAATCATACGGAGTTTGTGAGTTAAGTTTTGTTTTAAAGATTACACCAAGCTAAGAGTATTTTTTTTCCCGAATCTGTGACTCTTTGTATATTTGATATTACTACCAACTCTGTTCAGCAAGCTTGCTTTGGATTTAAATTGACCATCTGGCGCATTGCTTCACTTAATTATTTAAAATCTCTGCTTTAAACATTGTAGTATCGCTTGGTGCCATTACAGCATCACTTGATGCCATTACATTAGACTCTTAATGTCTGCTTGTCACCTGTCAAAGCTTGATGCTCAAAGACTAAATTGTGCCATCTCTTACTGAATGGAATTTGTCAATAACATTGCGTTAAAGCTTGTCCTAAAGTGAAGTCTTCTTGTAAACTTTTCCCTCTTATTGATGACGGTAGCTCAGGGAATGCTTTACAGACTCCACTTACCGTGCGAGTGCACAAAAGCGATAAAACTATTCTGCCCATTTCTCTTTGCAGCCCCAGGTGAACAATAACTTTCCAAGAGGAAACAATTTCTTCTGTTCGAGTTCATCTGAGTGGACTTTAATCTATTCAACTTGACACACGTACAAAAAAACAAGCCGCCTAGATCTTCCAGTACCAGTCAGTCCCGACTACTAGTTTTACATCAAACTTCAAGCAAAGCCTTTAAATGATCAAGTTCTTCAAGACAATTAATCAATGAATATTCCTAGACATAGTGTTGTTATTGTACAGAGCAAACACACAGTGCTTCCTCCACTGGCAGAAAACATCAACCCAAATTATTGTTACACATCTCCCGATGATCAGTTACAGAGGAGAATGGGCGATGACAGCAAGGGCAAGTGTCCTCCAAACATAGGTCCTGAGACAGCGCTTGAACCAAAATACCAACCACAGAGGGGAAGGAGATAAAATAACAGTTTAGTTTGTGTACTACTCTGCTTTTTCATCCCCATAATTCTGCGCACCGTTTGCATGCCACAGAGCAATTTCTTCTTGAAGCTCAGATTGGTTTTGATTGCCTTGGCAACAGAGTCAGGATGTTTGTGTCAAACAAAATCTAGTTCTTACCATCTGAATATTCAGAGAAATGGAGCATTACATTTGGATTCTATCAAGGCTTATTAAATCACTGTAGCTGCGGAGACAACAGCCGGATTAAAATGTTAAGGTTTTTCAAGAAATCGCTTGCTTTTTTTTTAAGAAACTGAATGCATTCCCGCTGTTTTGGTCTTTTGTAGAGGCATAAAAACATGCTATAATGGGAACATGTTGATATTTTACATGGAACGGAGTAATTGTTTCTGCAACTTCAGGTTGTTTTGACATTTACCTGTTGTGAGCAGTAACTTTAACCTCTGTAATCAATACCTTACTGTTGGAATCAGTAATCCAACAGTAAACAGACAACAATGTCGCCAAGAGGGAGCTTGTACAGGTTGAAGAGGAGGGGACCGAGGACAGAGTCCTGAGGAACGCCGCACGAGGCAGTGCGGGGGCTGGAGGAGAAGCCATTTGTGGAGACAAAGTGGAGCCGGTGTGAGAGATAGGATCTGAACCATTCGAGGACAGAAGCTTGAAGGTTGCAGTGAGAGGAGAGGCGGTGGAGGAGGACAGAGTGGTCCTCAGCGTCAAAGGTAGCAGAGAGGTCGAGGAGGACGAGGAGACAGTAGGAGCCCTGGTCACAGGTGGACAGAATGTTAAGCGCCTTGGGATGTCCTTCCAACGTGAAAGGCGCTATTCAAATGCAATTTATTATTGTATTGTTTATAATACGATCACATGAGCTGGGATTTGATTCTGAGACACAATTCTTCTGATGCAGAAATAAACTACTATCCACGTGGGATTGTTATCACCTTTGTTAAATATCCTTTAAGATTGTGATTTTTCTCTCCTCTCTTTAATCACTTTATTCACAGTGAATTATGCACACGGTTTCCTGAAAACTGAGCTCTGCAAACTAATTTGCATGATCTGCGGGGTTTTGTCTAATTCCTCTCCAACTAGCTGTCTGCTCAAAACCTTTTTTGGGTTTTAAACAAACAATTTTCAAAGAGAGAAGGGGAATCTGTTCTAATTATAAGATACCTACATGTGAGTTCACCGCACGCACTGAATTGTAAGACCGTACTGAATTATTCACAGTGACCTGGTTGCAAAAGTTAAACCTGTTCTATTCGTCCTCTATTCAGTCACCTTCACATCACGACTCCTTTTATAGTTTGAAAACACTGCTGGAGAGAGTCTGTCCTGCAAAAGAGGCCAGGTGAATCCCCAAGGCTTCTTGCTCTTCTGCGTTGCAAACTGTGAGACCATTTGGCATTGACAGCCCTAAAACCCTGGGATAATTAGCTTGTTCTGAGCTGGGTGGAGAATCTGACACAGACTGAATTCAATACAATCGCAGTGCCTTCCCATCACCTAAGGTAGCCATCAAAATAGACAGAATGGGTTATGACCTGGATATTTTCAGGATCGTACCTTCGATGTATGTATGTCGCAAAAGTGCAAGGGCACAAGTTGTAATTTGGGCCATCAAACTGCGGTCTGAATTTAGCCAAAGTAAGCTTTGTGCAGGCAGATTCAACAGGGGAGCTCATGACCCACGACCAAATTCATATAGACGTCAGTCAAAACATGTTCCGTTATTGTTCCTCGTAGATTTCATGGGATGTTTTCTGTACGACTTGCAAACAGATCTGGCCTGACTCAAATGGTAGCGTTCTTGCCCGAGTCAAAAGGTTACGATTCAAGCCCCGCATCAGGACTTGGAACTCGTGTGGTGTTTGCTGACACAGTCATGCAGTGCCGGGGATTTGCTGCATTGACGGAGGTGGGGTCCTTTGGATGACATGTAAAACCAAGGTCCAGGTGCACTTTAAAGATCCTATGGCAGTATTTAAAAAGAGGGAGTTTCCCATGGTGTCCTGGCCAACAATTTCCCAAATAAAATTGGTCACTCACTCCATCCTGCGAAGCGCTTTGAGCCATCTCAATGACGTGATAAGGCGCTATACTAAATGCACGGATTATTATTACATTAGTATTATTACAGGAAAACAGTTTCCAAATGAGGGCTGCAAATAAGACTTTAACAAATTCTGGATCCTCCGAAATACAACAGAAGTAGAGTGAATATAGACCAGGTGGAATTTCTCATTCTAGCACTAATTTTTGGAACTTTTCTATCTCCAGCTCTAACCAGCAGAGTCTATCAAGGGAACAGCACATAATTAGATCGATCAGACACCTTAAATGTACAGCTTATAATCATGGCCATTTGTATAACTCTCTCCATCTGGTTCACGCAGTAGCTTTTTTTTTATATAAACGCAGAGCTGAAATTCAGACAAGCTATTAAGGGAATACAAAGCATTTTTTTTCTTTCTTTGGTGGGTTGTAGTGTGCGGCGCAAAGCCATTATTTCTTTTTTTCTCCCCCCAGCTACTGAGTTGATCGATTCGCTAATACCGCTAACACAAAAGATTTGTCAAAGGCAATTTGACGAGCAGGTGACATGACTGCAGTTGACATGCTGGCAGGAGGGCTCGTAGGACGGGCGGGCTGAATTGCTCTGAGTGAGAATACAATCCCTTTCTTGACGCTTTCCTTTTCATCCAATCCTCTCGCGGTTAAGATCCAATATTGATTAGATAATTGAATTTGCGTGCCGCTCAGCGCTGTAGCCCACGGAAAATTTAAGTCAGTATCCCCGCATTGACCTCCGTGCCCACTCACTAAGCAAATTTGAGGGCAGTGAAGATTTCATTCGAATAGTGTACTCAAAAGAAATTTTCCCTGCCCTCGAAACTCATCAGTGACACCCCACCCCAACTCCCCTTCTTATAATATTGTTTTCCTCAGTGTATTCGTTGCTTAATTTCACAGGTCTGTTGAAACGTTTGCAATTTAGTCGTATACAACCGCATTGTTTGAGCACTAGCCAAGAAAAGGCTCACTCGACAGGTACTAATCCTCCTCTTAAAAGGTTATTTTAAACACAGACGAGGGAATTTGCTATAAAAATGCATCAGCTCGTGGTGCTCTCGCCTCTGAATCAGCAGGGAATGGTTTCAAGCCTCACGTCGGGATTTTGAGCTCATAGCTTAGGCTGACGCTCCAAATGCAGCGCTGGGGGTGTTGATAATAATAATAATAATAATCCTTGCATTTGGAGGGATTATTATTAGGCTCTGTGTGGAGTAAGGAAACGTGCCCAAGGTTTCGCCCTCTGTCTGGAATTGAACTCAGGTCTCTCACTTGCAAAGCGAGTGCTCAAACCACTGAGCTACAGGACTCCATATTAACAGTGGGCACCTCTACATAGTCTGATATTAACAGTGAGCACCTCTATATAGTTTGATATTAACAGTGAGCACCTCTATAAAGTCTGATATTAACAGTGAGCACCTCTATATAGTCTATTAAGTGATCACCTCTATATAGTCTGAAATTAACAGTGAGCACTTCAATATAGTCTGATATTAACAGTGAGCACCTCTATATAGTCTGATATTAAGTGAGCACCTCTATATAGTCTGATATTAACAGTGAGCACCTCTATATAGTCTGATATTAACAGTGAGCACCTCTATATAGTCTGATATTAACAGTGACACCTCTATATAGTCTGATATTAACAGTGAGTACCTCTATATAGTCTGATATTAAGTGACACCTCTATATAGCCTGATATTAACAGTGAGCACCTCTATATAGTCTGATATTAACAGTGAGCACCTCTATATAGTCTGATATTAACAGTGAGCACCTCTATATAGTCTATTAAGTGATCACCTCTATATAGTCTGAAATTAACAGTGAGCACCTCAATATAGTCTGATATTAACAGTGAGCACCTCAATATAGTCTGATATTAACAGTGAGCACCTCAATATAGTCTGATATTAACAGTGAGCACCTCAATATAGTCTGATATTAACAGTGGCTGCTATCTGGTGGTTATTGGCTGCTACTTGGTGGTTATTGGCTGCTATCTGGTGTTTTTCAGAAAATGTTGTAAAGCCCTTTGACATTTTGGTATGTTGTAGCACAATATCAATAATTATTAATGACTGAAAAAGGTTTCCATTTCACTAAATCCCGCATTCATACCTTGGGTACATCCAGATATCGAGAGGATTATAGGCGGGGGAGTCATCTGAAAATGGGAAAGGAGGGAGCAATGCGGAGGGAGCCAACTAAGCAGAGACTGCGGGTGGTGGAGTAGGGAGTAAAGCAGGTCAGAGTGGTGGGGAAGCTTTTAAAGCAAAGATTAGAAACTTTATGAAAAAAAAATTAGGCTTTGTAAAGCTAATTAAAAACACGACCGTGTTTACAGTCATGGTTACCTCTCCTCGCTTTCCGAAGTTCCGAAGGGAAAGCCTAGTGAAGAGAACCACTCCGAGACGCGATCCACATAAAGGGTGATATGTAAATACAAGTAGCTGTTGATGTTGTTGTTGTTGTTGTGCGCTGAACAAGTCTGTACAAGAAACACACCAGATCGGCCAACTGCAACAGCTAACTGAATAAAAAGGTACACAAACTAGATCTGCTGGTGTGTGCCCAGCTCGTCTGTCCTCTTCCCTTCGTAATCCATCCTTCAACAAAACAAATGGCAGCACAACACCTGCCTACTGTCACAGGGAAGTAAGTTATCTGTTCCGCTCAACAGAATGCTCCATCTTAAAGGGTTACCGTAGCCAAAAAACCACCGCAGGATGATTGCCTCTGCTTTCGGGCTTTCTTTCCAGCCTTTCCTTTCTCCCCGGCCGCGAACGTTCGCACATTTATTTCCGAAGTGCCACACTTCCAAGTATATTGCGGTGCGGGTGGTCCATTTACACTCAGGAATTTTTCGCCCTGCAAGCCAGCAAACTTCTGAATGTTGCATGCCTACTTATCTGATGAGGTTCAGGTAGGTTAATTTAGTCAAAACTTGGCGAGTGAGGGATTTAATATTTCCCAAACCTGCGAGCAATCCGGAATATTAAACCCCGGTATTCTACAGAGAGATTACGGCCTCTATTGTTCACTGATCGCTGACGATTCCTTTGGCAGATGTCTACAACGGCATTTCCTATTTTAAAAAAAAAAGCTTGCAATAAAAACATCACCGGCTTTAGTGATCAGCGTGCCATACCACCGCCGAACAGCTTTCGAATATTGTCATGGAATACTGCTGTTTTTTGAGGGAACGTTAGTAATGTCACAACATTATTCTTATTTGCTGACAACCTCACGCGGCCTCTATCTTCAAAAACCTAATTGAAATCGGCCACGACTGTTTGGCAGTCTATAGGAGGATCAATCCTGTTGCGTTGCAGAGCTGAAATGGTGGAATGCTGAACCAGATTGATGGATTGCAGGAATCTATTCAACATTAATCATCTTTCTACTATTCGCCTCATGTGTAAAATGCTCAACTGCCCTTTACATCTCCTTCAACTAAAATGCACTGTGCTGTAGGAAACCATTTCTGATTCTCAAAACCTTGCACCATGTCCAATGTCACTCCACACCGGCCGTGTATAGGATTGATTATCTGACTGCTGAGACAACTTCCCAATCTGGGCAGTAGGCAGTCATAGCAGGAAAATTCACTGTATAAGTGTTGTCGAGCTCAGTCGATGTACCACAGGGAGCGACAGTGACTTGTAAATTCTTCAAAGGAATTAGTCAAAACGTTTGACGGCAAATAAAGAAAGACCGTCACTTTGCATCTGCCGGAGGCCATTGCTGTTTGCAAATTGGCTATTGTGTCCGTCTACAAATACGGTCGTCCCGCTTTACATAAATAATCCTGTGAAACACTTGGGTAGTTTTGACATGTCAAAGCAACATTTTTTAACAAAGCGGTTAGTAGGCAAGCAATCTGCTAATGACTAAAACCCAAATCCTGGCAGGAGGTTGTGTAACCAAACCCTCACATTGAGACTTGAGCTCACAGTCCTATTGGTTGTGTACACCAGCATAATTTTAGATGGTAGACTTTAAACATCAAAATCATTTCCCCAATGTTTCCTGAGCTGCAGAGCATCGCAACTGTTGAGTACCAAAAGGCATTGAGTTATATAATCCTTGAGCTTGATACAACACCTTATCGCAGAGTCAAAACTTCTCAATACACTTCAAATGATTTTATGGTAAAGTGCAGTGACTGTGGATTCGTAGGCAGTCACGACAGTCATTTTGCACACAGCAAAGCCCACAAAAAACAGCCACGAGTTATTAGTAGATGGATTCTTGGCTAGGAAACTGGAAAAATTGCTCTTCTCTTTCTGAGTAGTGCATGGGATCTTTAATGTCCACCTGGACAGGTTATGACTTGAATAACTAGGGTATCTAACATGTCCAATAGACAAAACGATATGCTGAGGTAGGCAGCTGGGACATTCAAGTCTGTAAGATAAAAGTCTGGTTCCTGACACGTTTTGGCAGAAAAGCAGTGCAATTAATACTTTGGAAATCCTCAAGCAAAATTCATGTTTAAACATTGAAATTAGACATTTACATTCGCTGTAGTTACTCGACAAAGGGACTATGAAAATGACATTTTTAAATCTTCTAAATCTAGTCTTGTTAATCTAACCGCGGCCACAACTGAATCAGTTTGCCGTAAGAATTAATTACATGTACCATTGTGTAGAGCACACTAGCTTAGTGATGCACAGCACACTGTTGAAGGAGACGAACAGTCACTCCTTCCATGTGGGCATTTTCAGTTATACACGCAATCCTGTGTCAGGACTTTGAGCTCAGAGTCTCGGCCGACACTCCTTCTATTCTACTTTGAGTTCTTGGGGAATGCTGCATTGTCGTAGTTCCCTCACGTGAGAGACATTTTACTGAGGTCCCATCTGGTGTTCAAGATTTATTTGAAAAGTGTTTCTCCCATATTCTGACCAACAATCCTCCAGGTAAATTGGCTATTCCCTTTGCGGAATCTTGCCGAGTGCAAATGACTCCTGTGGTTGCTTATAAACAGTCACTACTGAACAACAGCTCATATTTATAACGGCCCAGAGCTCTCGTAACTTGGTGTTGATAACCTAGGAAGCACTTTGAGATACTTTGACAATGATACAGGGAATGATGGTATCTCCATGTCTATCAGAGACAAATTCGGCTTCATTAGCCCACTGAGTAGCACCACATTTTATTGGATCCTTTGAGTGCAAAGCACAACAAGCTGTCAAGTAACAAACAGCTTTGTGCTCGTCTCATTAAGCCATTTGCTGGCAGCTTCAATACACAGGAGAAAGTGGTCATAAGTATATCGAGGCTTCAGCTATTGCCAACACGCGATCGATGATGTTTACTCGAAGCCCAAGATGTCACAGACAGAGAAAGGATTAGTGAGATAAACTGGCCGGCACTGCCAAAGTGTGTTGCTGGATCCTGAAAAAAGTCAGGGTTCAAAGGATGAAGTGCCAAAAATGTCCGATCGGGTAAAGAGATTTGCACAGAGGGATTCGACAATACTATCGAGTGGATTGGCTGTATATTTTGTGGGCAAAACTAGTGTAGCTGGTGGCTAACATATTGGACAATCTGGTGCATAGAAAACAGCCATGAAATGAATGACCAATTGTATCTTGGGGATTGTTGGTCAGGAGAAGCTCTTTCTTCTTTTCGAACAGTGCTATGGGATCGTGAATGTCCAGTTGGACAGGAAAACCGGTTTAGCATCTCTTCTGAAGGATGGTACCTATTCAACATCTTTCTTTTTCTCTATATTCCCTGGAGTTACGCCTCCTTTAATACAAAGTGGAGTTTCATAAGTAAGTGAACGATCATTAAGATGAATTACAGATGTTCGAGCAAATGGTTATTTCACTATAAATTTCAGTGAGACATTCAATGAGATTTGAAAAGGATAAGGAAATTACAAAATGATACCACATAGTGTTTTTTTCTAAAATATCACATGAATTTGGGCTGACATTCGACAGCTACACGGGGGTGATTCATTCCGTGAATGAGATAGTTAGTTCATTTAAAACATCTGCTGAAAGACGATTTGTTTTACTATGATGGCAAAAAGGATATTATTCCTCCAAACCCCTTCTTTGAGTAGCTTTCATAAATAAATTTGCTGAATTTAATCAAAACGTGCACTTCACTTCTTCCTTCCTTCTACAATTCCACGTGTTGGAAAAGCCAACAGATAACACCGATCTGCATAAACATCACTGTTAATATACATGTAACAACTATAGAATGAGGGCTTGATGTAGCGTCTTTCAGGGGAAGACATCCCAAAGCACTTCACAGGATTTCCTATGAAATTAAATTACTGTGTATTGTTAGGCAAACACAGCAGCTCGATTGTACACAACAAAGTCCCACAAACAGCCATGGCTTGAGTGATCAATTTTATTTGGGGGAATGTCGGCTCGGGCACTGGGAGAAACTCCCTCCTCTTTTGGAAAAGTGTCATGCCTTTAATGTCTACCTGAGCAGGCAGGCGGGAATTTTGCTTAACGTCTCGTTCGAAGGATGGCACTTCCGACAATGAAACACCCACCCCGGCGTTGCATTGGAGGGTCAACTTAGACCGTGTGAGCTCAAGTCCCGAGGTGGGGCTTGACCCCAAAGCCTTCTGACTCAGAGGCAAGAATGCTACCGCAATGAGTTCATTGTCTCGCTCTCAACCAAAGATAATTGAAAAAAGCCTGAAACCCTATGTGTTAACTTGTGACTCACAAGATAATAGCTTTACTTTAGATTGGTTTCTTTAGTTAGAAAATGTGTTAGGAAATACAGAAGGTACTTTTGGGTTTGAAGAGATTCAGTTTGCCCGAGGCCAATGTTGAGCTGTTCGTTGAGTGTGTTTACATTTGATGTAGTGCTTTTTACGTCAGGCTGATGTCTCAAAGTGCTTCACAGGATACACACTATAAAGTACAGTGACTGCGTGTGTTGTGGGGGAATGCCCACTGACTGGGTGTTCAGTACTGATTGAGGCTGGGTGCCCAGAAATGTAATATTCCATCCCCCAGCTCACTGCTTGACTGTTCTCACTTTGATCAGCGCAGAAGAAAATCATGACCAAGGAAAAATCAAAATAAATATTCAAGAACTGAGCAAGATAACAAAACAGCTAAAGTGTAATTGTTTTGCCGATGGCTTTTACACGCCTCTCCGACAAAAGATATATACACACCTCACTAATCCAGAATTTGCACTTCACAACAATATGCTTGAAGATACAAACTGCGCACCAGTGTTATAATAAATATTTTGACTTCCAATATATCCTTGTTTATCCTACACTACAACAGCAATATTTGGGGGAATTCATATTTCATGGTTTCATTACATCTTGTAGTGCAACATAATGACCTCTGGTGAATAAGCAAGTGAAGAAGATTAGAGTTTACAAGGAAGGCTATTTCAATATTAAAATTGTTTATTTTGTGTTCTGTCATGTATTAGAGTTGTCAGGTGTGTTATGTTTGATTTGTATTATTGGGTACCTGGTGATGGATGCAGTTGTAGGAATGCTATCGTCCTGAATGACGGTACAATTAAATTCCTTGTGTATTCCTTTAGCTCCAAAAGCACTGTGAGCTTATTATCTGGTTTTTCCATGTCACATCACTCCACTCATGTCGCTGGAAGGCAACTGGTGGAAGTCACATTAGATGACGGGGCGGAATTCAAGCCAGTGAACAGACCTTTTGTCTGTTTGTAGGGGCTTGGCTTTTCAGTCAATTCTTCCTCATAGCAGCTGAGCTGAGATTGGGGGAAGAGGGGGAAGATGTGAACACTTGGATGCAAAAGTTGTAACCTGTGAAGTATTAGTTAACACAACGTGGAAAAACGTACCCGCATCGGTTGATAGATTAATACATTAACCGGGTCCTGCCGTCCCAAATCACCGATAAGGAATTAATAATCAATAAATAATAAACTAAATAAATTATAAAAAAATCATCGGGATATCTTTCCGATGTGAAAGGCGAGACGTAAATGTAATGTTGTTGTTCTTGTTTCATGCTGGACGTACCACATTGCAGTTATTACAATACCAGTTTCTACAGTGTCAAACCAAGCAATAAAATTCCACCGAATCACCTGCTCCGAATCCTCCCTCTTTTCAACTGCCGTACAAACTGATAACTCGTGCGAAAAAAAACTCTGTCCCTGAATTATCAACCAAAGAGGCAGCTTCACATTCCGTCGCCCTTTTTAGGAGATCGCGCGATCGGTTGGATGAAGAAGACCCTTTGGCCCGTCCGATCTATCTCATCCTTCCAGAACACTCACCCTCGCATTCCCCCATCATAGCATCGAGCTGTTTAGCATCAAGGTTATACCACCTGGCATTGGAAATGATTGGAAAACCCAGCTATATCAGATAAATATTTTGTTTTGCCCACTCTAATTTTCTCCGCTCCTTCGCAGAAGGTATTCAGAATAAACTCTCGTGGATGCCCTCCATTAGCTTGCCCTTCTTTACGCGTGAGCCTACCACACAAGTGGTCTGCGAGGGCATCCTGCATCTGTCCTGGTCTTCATACCATCATGGTACAGGTGCTCCTAGGTGCAGGAGTCACTAGATAGTGACTGGGCCTGCGGTTTTAACCTTCGTTCACCCACAGGCAGGGTTGTCAATTGTAGTGCTCCAACTGCTCTCTCAAATGAGATCACCTAATTCAGCTTGAGTCCTCTCTGGTCTGTCAAAGGGATCATCTACTAATACACACAATCCCTAGACTTCGCTGCGAAGCGCTTTGAGGCATTTTGATAAGGCACAATATTTAAACGCAACGATTATTAATAATATATCGTTACTCGCGACTTTACCACCAGAACCATCGGAGGCTGGCAGTCTGGTATTTTGTGCTGCGTTTGATTTATCACTTCCCCCTGGTTTATTCTGTACTCACAGCACAACATCACAAGCAATTGTCAACAGGTGATTTAAAGAGTAAAGACATCTACTGGTAGCGTCAAGACTGTTTAAATTTCACTCGGCAATTTGCAACTCCCACTTTGCACCAAACCTTGAAATGGAAAAAAACATTCCATAAAATATCGTCATTAAAAGTCATTAAAAGTCAGACTTTGACAGGCAGTTTGTATTGTAGTCTATTGTACCACATATTAGGCGCGCATATCTTTCATTTCATGTGTCCCCAGGTTGTTAGAAATTTGCATTGATGACTGGGAAATCTGCATCAAATCTGTGGAAACCATGCACCAGGGTGCTGTCTTGTAATATTAATGATTGCTTTGACCGGCACAGCAAATACTTTGTGGTTGCACGTGATTTGACTGTTAAAAAAGTCCTGCCCGAAAGGACTTCGGATCCCAAATGCTGCCACCCACAAGGTTTGAGGGTCCTGCATTCCTTGTATACTGTTAAATTCGCATTTAACCTTCTTGTTTTGCCTTGGATGCAACGCTACCGCTTTGCCTGGCAGTGAAGGCAGGCATCCGGCAAGAACGAAAAACGGAACACACGTAGGGATGTGGGAACGGACGGCGAAAACCGTCTGATGAGTTAGAAATAAGAAAGGACACAATGTCATTGAGGAGCAAGGTCAAGGTCAGTGAGCTCTCAAACTCAAAATGTTGTGTAGCTCTTCCCTGTTCTGATTAGGGGTTTGCATCTCACCAGCATTTTCCATCTTTATAATTGCGGCTGAGTTCATGCTATTCCAAATACATTTTGGGAGTGGCTGTCGCCAATTTCTCCTGCTGCTTTTCCTGTCTCCTCCCCTCTAAGTGCTGACTTTTGTTGGACACACTTCCTAAGGGATTGGCAACTGTCCAGCGGCTCATCTGAGTGCCCGTTTCTTTTGTCAAGAAAAAGCACCCATACCTCATGTGTAAAGTAAACCCAGACAGCGATTGAGAGCGAGCTAATGGCCCAATAGTTAATAACAATCTTTTACGACTTCAACACTTCTCGAAGCGCTTCACAGGATTTCACTGCAAAGTGTGGCAACTGTATGTTCTGTAGGCGAACGCAGCAGCCGACTTACACACAGTGCTGTCCCCCAAAACGAGCCAGGAAGTGAGTGACCAATATTATCCCAATCTCACCAAAGACCGATGCCCATTTACCAAGAGCGATCACCGGATAGAGACTAAGCCCAGACTCCAGATCTGATCATAATCACAAGATTGGCTTTGATAAAGAAGACCCTTTGACCCTCTGATATCATCCCTCCAGAATACCCACCCTCCTGAACCTCTATCACTGCATCAACCTGGCTTTTTAAATGAGTCCAGTGTCCTTGCTGGTAACCTGTTCCAGTCATTGTGAGTGAGGAAAAACTGCCGGTCAGTGTCTGTCCTGAAATTGCCCTTCACAACTCTTAAAGCTATGTCCTCTTATCTTTCTGTCTTGGTGCATCCTAAAGTATTGATCTGTGTTTTTACTTGATATTTTTTCTCCCTCGCTCAGGAAACACTGAGGCCAAGTGCAAAATCCAAACCGAGATCAGCTAACTCAGGCCGTTTATAATTGGATGAGTTTATAATTTATCTTTATACCATTACAGAGAGGGTTCTCCATTCGCGCCGGTGTCGGTAGTTGCATTTGTGGGAGTTGACCATTGTTGGTTCGAAGGTGTTTTGTGCGTATGTGTGTCAGATAGTGCAGATTAAGAAGAGAAAAGAGAAAAATTCAACCTGAAAATATGAGGGAGAAAAAAATGACTGCTCTGATTTTTCCTTAGCTTTATCCTATTTTTTTCTACTTAAAAAAAAACACAAAAAAATAAGCATTCAACTGGTCTTCTTCCTAGTTTTGGAAGTGGCACTTTTTTTTTATATAAGCGTTGTGATGTGCTGCCAGCCAGCACAGAAAATACATTCGGAAAAAAAGTTAAATTGGTACAAATTCAATAATGTTCATTTTTTCAAACCCTGCCCTCTTCCCCTCACACACCTACACAGACACACACACACACACATATATACATAATGATTCAAAATAAATGGCCCATTGCAAATTCTTTCAATTAACTATGTGTCTGACACAGGGAAAGCAAGCAGCGCTTTCTGAACCATATATTAATGGTTCCATTTGACAGGAAATAAGCAGAGGACAGGAGCTCCCTGGATCTTTGTCATACTTAAAACACATTTGCATTGACAAAGAGCGCATACATAACACCCCAAAAATAAATCCCATTTATTCCGATAGGCATTATCCTGAATGCAAATTAAGATTTGAAAAGGGATAATTCAGTACAAATCTAAACATGAAACACAGAGAGTAATTGTTGTTTGGTTGGGAATGTCACATTAATGAATTACACTAATTAGACCTCAATTACATGTGTAAATGAGATGTTTAGCAGATCCGCACTTTCAACATCTCCGTGCGTTTCATTTAAGATCAGCAGTATCAGAGGAAAAAGGCTTTTCATACAGATTTTTGCAGCGAATTAGGCGAAAGGCCCCGGCAATAAAGTGGCTGTAAAACACGATGAATGAAAAAGCATGGTAATTTCACAAAATAATTAAGAGCCGACAGCAAAGTCATATTAATGAAGCAAAAGTAATTCAATCAAAATTAGGCTAACATTCATCTACTGGTTTGGTTGAACGCAATACTGCTCTTCAGCAGGTTGTGATTTTTTTTAATCTCACGAATAAGATAGTTCAGCAAAACTGAGAGCGTCCAAATAAGATTGTGGTGCATTGCGAATGGCAGCACAGCAGCCCCAGGTTAAAAAAAAAACACCGGATTATGAGACAGCTCCCTCCTCTTCTTTGACTTTGCAGCTCCAGAACTCATCCTCTTTCATTTCCTCACATTAAATAGCCACATTAATACAGTGATTTTTTTTTTTTTGCAAGAGATGGTGACGTTGGGTTCAAGCAAAATAAATTTCCACAGGGGAGCGAAAGGCAATGGGGAACAGTAATTTAAGGCAATTGAGTCAAATCAAATAGTTGAGGTTTGTGTGTGTGTGGTGTGTGTGTGTGTGTGTGGGGTGGGAGGGGGGAGAGGGGGCGGAGGATAGAGGGAGGAGGGTGGGAGACATGGTGGGATGTCAGGGTTTATTTAGGAATCCTTAACGCAGATTAAAGAGATGGTGAGGGCTCTGATTCCATTATTGAACACATTGTACATAGTCCGGATAAGGATGAGAGTTAATGCACTGATTAATGGCTCTGCCTTATGGTGCTTATAATATTGAGCTACTTACAATCTCATTTACATTGATAAGAGCACCTTTCGCGCCCGGAGAATGTATCAGAGCACTTGCCACTTTAAAGCATTGCCCCCACCCACAAGCTTCTTCTGGCGCAGATAGCACAAATACCGTACACGACAATATACATTTATATAGCGCGTTTCACACCGGGAAGATGCCCCAAGATGCTGGACAGGCAAGGGTATCCATCCGAGCTGGGGGCTGGGTTTGGGCGTGGTGGGGGGAGGGAAGATGACCAAAGGCCCAGTCAAAGAGGAAGACCTTGAGATAGACCTTGCAGGAGGTGAGGGAAGGGGAGAAGCAGGCGGACACCAGGATGGAGTTCCAGAGAGTGGGGTTAGCAAGGCTGAAGGACCAGCTGCTGAGCCCACACAGGGCTAACACACATGGACACCAACTACAGCTCCTTACCGCAAACGCATGGTTTATTAGCGTCGTGCAACAACTGTGACTGCTTACTGATAAGCTGTTGTTAAAATAAACAGTAGCGCTAACAAAGCTGAGTTTATGATTTGAGAAAACGCATGCCACAAGATTCCGTTGATGGCCAGGGAGGGAAAAAAAAGACCAAATCTACTGCTAAACTTGAGCAGTGGAGTGAATGAATGCGTACAATTTTTCTTTATTCAGAAGAAAAAGTCAATGAGGCTTAGTGTTCAGTGAATAATTAATATTGCAGCTGAAGGAGCCAAGACTGAATCAGTTGATAGTACTCTCGCTTCCGAACGAGAAGGTTATGGCTTGAAGCCCCTGCGTCGGGATTTCGGGAACTCACAAAGTCGAGGCTGACACCCCTTCGAGGTGTTGGGGTTGTGCTGTGTCATCAGAGGTGCTGTCCTTCAAAACGAGACGTTGAACCAAGCCTTGGTCAGGGGGATGCTAAAGAGCTAACATTCAAAAAAGGCACTATTCAAAAAGAAAAGGAAGTTTCTCCCAGCGAATTGTCTTACAATCCCCCCAATTAATTAAATAAATCATCACTCACTTGATGACTTGTAAGTTATTGTTGGGAACTAAATGTTCTGTGTGTTTGCCTACAAATACAATCATATCACTTCACAGAAAAACCGTGATATTATTCGTATTATTATTACATTATTACAATTGTTTTCCAGTGTTTTACCTCTGCATTGCAAATGTTTTCTCAACACGTGGTCCTGTGCTTTAAACCAGTGAGGACAGCGTTAACCCACCAGCAATGATTCAAGATAGCAAATCCAGAAGTCTAGTGGTGTTAAGTGGCTCAGGAGGCCTTGGAACATTTTTGAAACAGATCCACTTCCAGAAGATGAGGTACCAGTGCCTCCGGGATGGGAATGCTGTGAGGTGGAGCGTGCTATCAGTGTTCCCTTGGACAGCAGCAACAAATCGAGCCTGTACCTAACCCACTGTGGCCCAGAAATAATAAGCGCTTGAATTTGGATGCAAAAAAGATTTCAATAGAAAAATAGTATTTATCGCACATGGGATCACATGTGATTCAGATCTCATTTCAGAATCTCATTTGCACGCTCAGAAACTTCATCTTCTTGGCATAGGGTGAGAATTTGTTGATTGGAAAATATAATTAGGTGCGCACTCTCACAAAGGACTGATGCACGAGGCTACATTAACACAAATGTTCCATGAAATTGCTGTTTCTTTCCACAGCTTTAACAATTTGGTTTAGAGCTTTTGCTGCAGGTTTTGTGAATAGGAGAGCTGTTGTTACAGCAGCTTTATAAATAGAAGACACCCGGTGGGGAGGAGTTTTAAACCTATTTTGTTCCATGAGTCAGAGACCACTAATAAAGTCACAAAGCCATCAGTGAATCATAACTGTCTTCTTTGTCAGTGTTTCTCTGCTCCCCACTGTTTTGTGAAAATGTATAATCACAACATAGTCTGACGGATACTTTACTTCAAGACATTGCTCCTACACAACAATAGTTGCATACACACACATATATATAACGCCTTCACACAGGGTAGAGTCTTGGATCGTTGAACTGAGATGAAAGGCGTATGCTTTATCTGAT
This sequence comes from Callorhinchus milii, assembly GCF_018977255.1. NCBI lineage: Eukaryota > Metazoa > Chordata > Chondrichthyes > Chimaeriformes > Callorhinchidae > Callorhinchus > Callorhinchus milii. Next base: position 2,023,665 of record NW_024704742.1, on the reverse strand, counting down.
GCTACTGTATCACACCTAATACGTCAATGTGATTTTGATGCCCATCGTTTGATGAAGGTTGTATCAACAGGGATGTAAACACCGGTGAATTAAAAGATTATTAATTATTCATGTTGAGAGGTTGGGCACATCATACTGACTCACAGGAAATCTGCTCCACACGCGGACTGGGTTGCACAGGAGATCCTGTAGCTTGTCACAGTATGGTTTTGGTTCCTGGACATTCACCATTTGAGACAGGTTTGAGCGTCAACACCACCGACAATTACATGTAGGGAGCTCTTTCACGTTAGGAGGACAATCTCAAAGTGCTTCACAAAGCTAATTAGGAGCCCGCAATGGGCAGGGGGAGAGCGGGATTCTGCGGAGGGGGAAGGTGGCTGAAAGCACTCTTGAAAAGGTAGATTTTGAAGGTGAGAGACCAAAGGGACAAGGCTCCGTGATGGAGATCCAGAGAGCGAGGACAGATGGTGATTCCTCAGCCACTGATGGTGGGCCGATCAGACAGGTGCAATTTCAACCTCAATATTTCAACATAGGGATTTCATCTTTACTAATCTTCGTAAACAACAACAACACCGTTATATGCAACAACAACTTGCATTTCTATAGCAAGCGTCATTTGGGGCAGCGTCTCGGAGCGCTTAAGATAGTGTCTATATTGCATTCCTACAGCACCCTTCCCCATAGGATAATGCCTGAGACGGCTTGAAGATGATCTTCCTTTAAGACACCTGCAGCGCCATTGAAATACAGAAAGACTAAATCCAATTGCAGTGCTTTACTACTATTATAAGACTCTCCGTGACTTCAGAGCAGTTGCTGAGACATCATAAAGATGCCAAAAAGCCTACAAACAGCGGTGTGGTGAAAAGTGCAGTGTTTTATAACTCAGCCAACAATAAAAACAAATACATTACGAGATGCCAATTATTTTCAGGCATTTCAAAACACAGCATATTGTGTTGAATAATCAGTTTCCAAATTCCACCCGTTGGAATCATCTACCAAATCCCCCGCAAGATATATATTACCGGGGCAGTGTTACGTTGTTTAAGAGGTTATTATTACATATCTTGTGCTCTTATCTGCCTTTCTCCAGCATAGATACAGAATAAAATCATTGTTGGCCCCCACCCTCGCCATCTTCTCAAGAGAGGCGGTAGGCAATGTACGCAGGTTAGATGAAACAGAAGAGTGCCAGAGTGCCAGGTTCCAACTCGGGCAGCGTCTAAAATGTCAACACCTGCTTCTGTCCAGAAAAGCAAACCGCAGAAATACATCACAGGACGGATGCAATGCCACGTTTAATCGTTTTTTTTCCCACACTGCATATTCAGGCATGTTTCAGGCATCCATCCTTTGGAGGAGACATTAAACCGAAGCCTCGTTTGCCTGTCAAGGTGGATGTTAAAGACCCCCACATATTGTTTGAAAAGAGAAGGAAGCTTCTCTCATCTGGTTTCCTCCTGGCCAAAACGCCTCCAAATTAAATTGGAGGCTCATTCCGTGGCAATTGTTGTGCGCGTGCACCCACAAAATATTCACAGCCAACAACAACAACAACTTGCATTTATATAGCGCCCTTCATGGGGTAGCAGCCCAGTCACTCCACTTTACAGGGCAATCCTGTGAAACACTGAGATATCTTGACGATGTGATAAAGTCAGATATCAACAGAAAGGATTATTTATTTAAATAATCCTTTCTGTTGATATCTGACTTTATCACATCGTCAAGATATCTTTATTTATTGTTGTTATTATTATTACTGTGTTTTAACGGTTACAGTAGTTTATCCACCCAGTCACTGAATATCACAAGCTATTTATTTCACCCAAGAATTTACGGAGAGCAAAGTCAGCAGTGAATTCACTTGACTCAATAGCTGCCCACATGACACTTACGATTGCCTTTTGTCACCTCCTTTTTTTGTGTTAGAAAATGAAGTAGGAATCATTTTAAAATATATACACTGAGTATGAAGTCTGGCAAAATTGATCGTTTATGGTGTTCTATTGGTCTGACTTTTTTGGTTGGGGGATTGATCGCCAGTGCACCAGGAGAATGCCCTGCTCTCTTCGAATAATTCCATAGGATCTCTACCGTCCAAAGGGACTTTGATTTAACGTCTCATCTGAAAGATGGCCACCTCGAGGAACGCGACCTTCCCCCAGAACAGCATTGGAGTGTCAGGCTACCCGATTGGAGTTTCAAGTCCTGACATTGGTCTTGAACCCACACAACCTTCTGACTCAAGGCAAGACTTTATTCAATTTATCATTCAGAGAGCTAAAGAGATCAGGCCCTTTCCAAAACAATTACAATGGTGCAGAAAATACCCACAAAAAGCTCCCAAAACTCCACTACCCAAACGGTTCCTTATATGCTTTTAAAAGCGTCACTTGCTCGCGGGATGGCTTTACCATTGTATTAAATGACTCCTTTCAGCAAACAGTGTATAATGGCAACATTCAAACCCATTCAGCCCTTCAGTTAGCAGAGGTTCAAGACAAACAGTATTGATATTCTACCCATGATTAATAGAGGATATAATAAATTCACTGCAACAGGAATCTTGCTAAGCACGAGGATTTAATCTTTAACTCAGATCACTTTTCAAAGGATTATTATCTCCGGGAAAGCAATACGCCCATCGACTAACAACCGGGTTCCTACTTACTGCTGGGTAAACAGAGTGTGTGTTGAGTACGGAAACTTACCAAACGTTACGCCCTGCCTGGGAATCAAATTCAGGTCCTCTCACTGGCGGAGCGAGTGCTCTAACCACTAAGCTACAGGACTCCATTCATAATCAAAAAAAAATAAAGAAATAAAAATAATAATAATTTGGTCGTTCAATCCGAACGTGTTTGCGGGGGACGCTGCGCTGTGCGCGAATGGCTGCCGAGTTTCGCCCACAAAATAGTCAATTCACTTTACAGTATATTCTGTGAAGACATCTTGAAAACGTGATAAGGCACTTTATCAAATGTAAGGATAATTATTATTATTATCACTCGAATATAGAAATTACTCTTGGACATAGGGATCAGAATTCAGTTATCGTCCCCCTCATTCTGTCCCCTTTTTTTCCGGACCTGTGAGATCAACCCTCAAGCGCACAGAAGTTCTCGATGGCTGCATTTGCCAGCAGTCTGATGATAAACAACATACTCGGAGAGACAAATGAACGAACATTAGTTGCATCCATCTCCAGTCACATTAGTAACTGTAAAATCAATGTTATGTAAATGCACAAAATTACTCAAAGGGCTAATGGGCGCAATGTAAAGAACAGGGGAACGAAAATAAATGATACGAGAGGTTGAGAACATTTATGATGAAGTTTACTGAAGCGAAATGGGAAAGGATTGTGCTCGTGTACTTATCAAAGCAGGGGGAAAAGTATTTTTTTTATAAATTTTCTAGCAACGGCAGTACCCATATGCACATCAGGCATCTCGCACTGTGAAAGTTTGCTCCGCACTCAAAACTTTCCTATGACATTATATTTTCATTAAGACCAAAACTTTCTTGTTCTGAGCGTACGTTCTCGTCCAGAAACGATACAAACAGGGGGAAAAAAAAAGTTTAAAAAAAGTCTATGTATTGTTTAAGATCACAAAGGAGACCTAACTAAACCCGTTTTACCGCATCGGTGACAAACCTCTCTTCACTCCACTCCAAATCACAAATGTGACCGCTTTCTTTCTTTCAAATGCTTTTAAACACGAATTTCTATTCCACGAAAAAAAATTCTAACATGAATTTTCTTTGTGTTTGTATAAAGCAGCAAAACCCAAACTCTCGCTGTGGGTAACCTTGACGAGGACATGGATCATTATCTGATCCTGGTGGGTGTTGGGAACACACGTGAAGACTGTGTTGGGAGTGGGAAGGTCTTTGCCACTGACCAATACACTGCAGGAAATCCGTTCGCTGAATAATCATTAATCTGCATTTGAACAACTGCGTACAGATGAAACACCAGAAGCAGTTGATTGACTGTGTGAAGCTTTACTCCTTGTATTTTTTGCAGTCCAGGGAGAAAGGGACCAGACATTGCTCTACGCAATTGGCTGCTGTGTTTCGCCCACAAAATATACAGTCAATTCACTTTACAGTATTTTCCGTGAAGCGATTTAAAACTTCTCGATGGAGTGATAAAGCTCTACGTCAAATGCAAGGATTATTATTATCGGCAAAGTCACAGTGCAGCTGTAACAGCTTTTGTGTGACTGTTTTAAGCATGAAATCCTTACTTTACGCTGTGGTAACTTTCGTTTAGAGGACTGAAAGCCTATCCACACCGCCTTGTTGCGGAGGGCGGAATGTGGCAAGAAGCAGTCCATTCTCATCAAGTCCCTGATACGGATAACTTTGGACAGTTATTGAGTTCAGACGCAAGAGAGAGAATTTCTCTGCTGCCTGTCAAACTGACTGAACTAAATTACTGACAAGATATTGTATAAGCTGAGGCTGCCAACGGTGACAAGTACAGTTGAGTTTCTTAGAGGATTCCTACTCTTCTACCAACTTTTCTTGATCCACTGTGCGTCACTGAAAGGTATGCTTTCAGGACAGATTACCTATCCGAGTTGACTGCATCGTATTCTTGAACGGAGCTGCCAGAAGTGGGTGGAAGGCTTTGAAATATTACGAAAATAATAATCCCAGTCGTTGAAATTCGAAATGCTTTTCGCCTTGAAGAAAAAGCCGCTGCTAAAATCCAGAGTTCAAACCAATCGCTTCTGATCAAGGGTTGTCTTCTCCGACCGTAGAGGTTAAACGTGCAGCTGACTTTGATTTGTTATGTCAAAAAGAGCAGCCATATCATCGCGGGCAGCGAATGGGAGGTTTATCAGACCGAATGGAAAGAAGTAAATGAGGTAAATGAGGCCTGCATTTCCCTTTGACTGGGGTTTGCTTAACTGTATCCCCGTAAGACCGAACACAACAGCAAGGATGTACCACATACCGCAGCGTGCCAGGTTGTCAGGTTGCCGTTTATTGCGCAGGAAGGATTGTACGAGCAAAGGGATGAGTGCTGCAGACCGTTTGCAAAGGAGAAAAAGGCACACGTGGCAGAAAGAAGCACAGACTGGTGAAAAGGACAGCGGGAGGGAAGCTATCCCTCAGCGTGGCTCCATCTCAACGCCGCGATTTTTCATTCCAAAAGGCCCCAAACCCCACCATTCGTGAGTGCGGAATATGTTTCAACTCCTCACCGAGGGAAGAAGATTTCAAACAGATCAGAAGCTCTTTTTTCAAGGGTATTTTGACCCGAATCCGACTCTTTACAAAACCAGGAAACGGTTCTGTTAAAGAGGGGTGAATTACTTTACTGCAGTATTATTTTGCAGTTTTCCCAGTTCAGCGCTTAAAATGTGCTCCGTAATATCTCACCGGGTGTTGCTTTGAGTGTTGCACTTTCAACCTTTGGTAAATAAGATATGTCACTGCTTTGAACTCTCACGCTCGGTTGGTTGAGGTTGAATGCGACACATACAACACATCGCAATACACATCTATTCAAATAAATGACGGTGTCGGGTGCTTGCATGACAAATCCAGCAGCAAATTACGATGAACAAGATTATTGCTACTCTGTACTTTCACCGCCACTGCAGGGATTTCTTTTTTAGTCACAACCTACGAATGCATCAACGTTTAAAAATACTCAAACCAGATATAAGTTCCCCTTAAGTACCCCACCTCCACATGGGAATTTCCCCGCGTCTGGAATGGGATACGCACTCTCTCCCTGCTCATCTATTTCCAGTAAGTAATAGGGACGGGTTGGCAAGAGCCAAGGCTTGGGGACCCCAGAGTGTGAGTTGGGGTAACTGCTGGAGCCGAACCAGCCAGAACCGCACAGCTTGCCGTTGAAAGCTTTCCTGCTGGTTGTCCAGCTGGGACCACCCTGCCCGCGAGCTTGCAGGGTCCACGGGAGCTGAGTTCGAAGAACCCCCGCCCCAGTGATCGATCTGTTCCTACTTATGAGTCGAGCTGCCTTTGCTGTCATCAGCAGTGCCCTGGAGTACTGCAGGCGCGGAGCTTGAGCAGCGGTCGCTCAGCTTTCTGCAAACCCATCGAGGTGGATTCCCCAAGCCTCGCACATTATCAATAGTGTGTTCACGTACGCAGACTCCAGGTAACGCCTTCCGGCTGCTGTCATTCCAAGCCTTCAAGTTTCCTCATCGGTTATTCAACGGACATCCGTAGAGAGACAAGAAGGTTTTTTGCCCAGAAAGCGCACAGTCATTCCACTTTACGGTGCATCTAGTGAAGCGCTTTGAGGTGTATTGATGACGTGATAAGGCACTATATCAAATACAAGGATTATTTATTGTTCTCGTTGCTCAGATTCTTACCACAATGTTTAGGCTGAGAACGGGAGCTCCATGTAAAGATCTGGAGGTATATATCATGTACACCTCTACCCCACGCCCAGCGCATTTGCATGCCAGTAAGTAGGATTTAGGTAATGTGCGAAACACACGCTTTTTTCCTGGATGCACACATTTATGCAATGCACCTGTCACGGTAAATCAATTGCAAAAAAAAACCTACCTTCAACTGAGTTACAGCAGGGGATAAGTTATTTTGAAGAAGCCCTGCATGCATTATTTGACAGTAAATAGATTCAAGGTTGTACAAAAAAACCTTTGACAACATAAAAATGACAGGAATGAGAAAAACGGTGGCAAGTGTTGAACTGGAGATTAACAGCTGGAATATAATTTGGTGTGTCTCACAAAAGTTCTGCTTTAAAGGGAAACATTCAAAGGACAATTAGGAATAGACACTAATATAAATTTAATGCACTGCCAGCAACAAGCGGCAAAGCATTATGATTCATTGGTGAGGATTTGAAATCAATTTGAATGATGCCAATTGTTAGTACCCTTTCCAGCTGTTGCTTCTGACAATGACCCTTTCTTTCCAGAGCACAGCTGAGTGATATCTGGGGGCAGGAGATGGGGAAACACAACAGCAAAACTATTCGGCTCTCCTGGGTGGAAAATCAAGTCCGAAACGTTTATCGTACTGCTGTCACTAAATTTGACTTAATCGTGAAGTGCTTTGAGGCGTTCTCCTGAGATGGTAAGGTGCTAATAAAATGCAAGGACAATTACTATTGATAATACTCTTGCTACACAGATGAAATAATCGTGAAAGAACACACATATGTGTTCGCCGTTCACACACGGGGTTGCGAATACATTGGGATAAATACTTGAAACGTAAGGTGTATTCAGAGACGTGGAGAAAAGATGGTGACGTGGGATTATAAAGACTATCATCATGCTGAAAATGATATAGGCTGGACCAGGCCAAAGATCTCTCCCTATTCTTATCTACGGGAATGCAGCACCAGTTACATTTCATCCGTTGCTCTTTATTCTGGTTTTAGCAAGCTACAAAGGCTGACATTCTTCATTAGCCTGAGTGAACAAGTCTTAGGGGGCATCAAAACTCATTTTGTTGACTTTTTGCTGCAGTGGGACCGTGAAAGGTTCAGAGGTCAGACCAAATATGGGTAGGTATGACTCGGGATCTAACCATTTGGATTAAAAATTAATCACGAACTTCACTCAAGACTTTCTTTATCTAAAACCATACCAACCTGTCTGATCCATGTCCCCTGTCCTGCTCGCCCCATCGTTGGGGGTCAAACCTTCAGCCTTTCTGCCCCCATCCTCTGGAAGTCCCTCTGCCTCGCCCCCTCCCATTGCCTTCTTCAAGACCCATCTCAAGACCTTCCTTTTTGACCATGCCTTCTGTCATCCTCCCACCCTCTGCCCTCCACCCCTCCTGATTGCAACCCCCAGCTCGGGTGCAAGCCCTTGACTGACCACCCTCTTAGGACATCCTCCCAAAGTGAAAGGTGCTATATAAGTGCAATTTGTCGCTGCTCATATAGTATATGGAACTTTCATTCAATGGAGTAATGCTGTTCTTTCTCGAATACCTGTTTAATGGGCAAATTAAGTGACTTAGGTATTTTAACCTGTGTTTGCAGTCTTAAAAGAACACAGTGCCGGGCTTGATACTTAACCTCGGGCTGTGCTGGAAACACACCGTTTGATGTAATGGGATTGAAAACCTGGCTCTCAAAAACTGGAAGTTGCATAAAAGCCCGATGATAGGCTGGAAATTCAGAAAGTCAGCTGGAAAACAGCCTTTGCTATTGTTTGGGATCGGCATTTCTTTTGGTATATATGTAGGCGAATTTGGTATTGAATTGGATAACAAATGATACACGCGTAGGCCAGTGCAATTTGCAAGGTATTGAGAATGCAGCGTTTCATCTCCCAAGGAATCCGTGCTCCTTATATCACCTATGTCACACCCATCTTTCTAGTAAATCGACTTATCTTCATAGACAGTATCAAAATACCACTGCTGGTTAAACTCCTCCCCAGCGTGGAAGTCTGCCAGGCAAACCAGAAAGTCTCAGTCTGTGATGGTTTGCCAGTCTCTGGCTCAGCATCAGAGGTAAATTGATGATGCCAATTTCCCCCGACCCCTCCCCACCCCACACACCACCACCACCTCCCCCCCCACCCCGCCAACCCCCGGTGACGAAACACCAATCCCCTAAATAATGTGAAAAACTGAGATGAACAAAAAATGGCCTCAGCGTCTGTTGGAACAGAAAAAGAAAAAAAAATGGCACTTAATAGGAATGCCTCTTACATTCACTTTTCAAACATCTTTATCATGCTGTGCTGAGGTCCCCCCTCATCGCTGCGGTCTTTTCCAACAGAACACTGTGCTGCTTCTGTTCAGAAGGGCGAGAGTAACACATTGTGTTTCAGCAACTAACGGAGAACTCACAATTCTACAGCACATCGTTAATCATCTCTTTTCATCCTGAAAATAGCATTTGAGAGATCAAAAGCATACCAGCAGATGATGTCGAGAAACATCAAAGACATGAATGCAGATGTTAACTCGTGTCCTGACTTCCCTTTGTTGTCTACGGCACATAATTCACTTTTCCCTTGAAACATCTCCATATATCTGCAAAAGCCCAGTGCTATTGTCACACAGTACATGCAGTAACTGAGAATGAATTTGCTGGCTTCAAATTACAGGCATCTTCTCAGATTGGAATAAAGGGCTTCCTTTTGCTTCTCGGCCACGATTGCCAATTTGCATCTGTATTGTACAGGCCACTAAACAGGCGTTGTGTCTAAGCGGAGACACAGATTAATGTGCCAACTGATGAGAAAAGGAATTCCATCATTGCAGCAGCGGTGAAAAGGTACTGTAGTCACTGCCTTATGATTACAATGAGGAACCGTTCAGTCCAAGAGAAAACAATTCCGTCGTGAAAGGTTTTGGATGAGACACAATGTGATAATAAGCACAGCGATCAAGTTGAGCGTAGTTGGCATTCGTTAAACTGGCACTGAAATGCCTGGATGCTCACGTTAGCTGTTTAAAAAGGTGCCACCAGCCAAGTCAATCGCTGTCAAAAGCACAGGACCGAAATTCCACCAAGTGTTCGTATTTTGCCTTAAAGTGTAACCCGTGCACGGATCTGCAGGCATTCCTTAACGCCCGTGCTTGATTCGGAAGCCGGCTTCCCGCAACTCTGATCGGGAAACCGACTCCGAAAATAAAACTGAATTCAGGAAGTGTCAGCACTGTTAAATTTTTAAGACAAAAGCTTGTGACAGGCCAAGACCGGGTGAGATTTCAGGCCCACACGATTGGCGCAACCTTTTGAAACGGAGTTGGGGGGGGGAGCTTGTATCGACTGGGGACGTGTTGAGAAGCAGAACTCGCTGCAGTGTGATAATCATGTCACGTTCTTCATTTCTCACCCCTTTGGTCTACGCGGAAGGCTCGCAGCAAGAAGAAAGCGAGAAGGAAGAATAAAGTTGAGTGTCAACGGTCTATATGGACGTGGGAGTGGTTCTCTCCTTGACGATAAATGTATCGACCTTGGCAGGTGAGCGTGTACTATTCTCTGCTGGCTGATAAACCTATGACCTTATAATGGGATAATAAACCAAAGCAAAAGAGCAGCAGCCAGTTCAGTGAGGCTAGAATCCCCTGGAGATGCTGGGAGTTTGAAGGTTAAGGCAAATTCAAGTGATGCGGAAAACCAGCGTATCCCATCGAGCAAAAAGAGAGCGAGACCCGAAAGCTCGTTGGATGAACGAAGAGGTCAGGAATAAACTAATGACAAAAATCTCTGTACACTTCAAAAAAAATAAGAGGACTGAAAACGTAGCGAGAACTGATCTTGCACAGCCCTCGGTTGAAGAGGATCGATGAGTTTTGAGAAAATGAAAGAGGAAAGGGTTCACTCAGGATCGTAGCCAAACGGATCCAAATCATTTTATACTTATAACAAAAAATATCCTTGCAAAGTGCTTTACAGCTATTATTGGACGGACCTGTGTCTGTGCAGCTGACGGCAAAAGCGGCAGCCAACGTAGACACAGCAATGATACACAAACAGCTCGGAAGGGAACGACTTATTTTATCGGGACAATTTCTGACGAGGAGGCTGACAGAATTTTCTTTTTTCAACAGTGTCTTGGGATCTTTTAATCGCCACCTGAATAGGCACAGATAACCTCAATTTAACCTTTCACCCGAAGGATGACAGCTCCAATAATCCCTGGAGCGTCTGATTGGCTTTCCTTACACAAGAAATTTCCCGTTCAGGGGTCATCCACTTCGCTATATTACTTTGACATCTTTGTGCGATGTTCGTCTGGTTACTGAAATGAGACCCCATTTGCATGAGGTAAATATGGCCTTATATCCCTCTCAGGCTTCAAAATACACCTTAAAATCCTCCGCCGTACTTTCAGTCACCTTTCCCCTCCTCTCAGTTCGGGTTCCCGGGGAACGGTGTGAAACACTTCGACATATCGCCCCCCGCCCCCGCCCCCCCCACCCACCCTGATCTGAAATCTTGCGTCTTGTAAATGTACATTGATCAGTGCTGTAAATTGGGTTCATTCCACTCAGGAATGTGGGACGAGCCTTACCACTTGTTAAGTCCACTGTCGACAGACACAGCACCCCTCTATTGGCGAGAACCTGCCAATATCTCCTGGCCGGGACAGAAACTCATTAGTGCTCGCGGTGAAAATGAGCTAATACATCAATTGAGAGAGAAAATGATAGGGTTCTGATGATTGCCAACCACCGTAATAATGTAAATCTTTAAACTCGGCAGCACTGTCATTTTCCACAGCGAGTGGTATCTTGTGTAATCTTTTTGCAAGCGTTTCATTTTCCAATTGATGAACTCAGCCAATATATATATATGTATATATATATAAAAAAACACAGGAGAAGGCCAGAACTGGCTGCCTTAACACGTACACTTGTAATATAATAATCCTTGCATTTGATATAGCGCTTTTCACGTCGGGAGGACGTCCCAAAGCGCTTCACAGAACACACTGTAAAGTGAATTGACTGTATATTTGTGGGCGAACTTATCCGCAATTCTCTCTGCTCGACACAGAGTTTACATTACGTGCCGTGTGCTTATATTTGGTATCAAGCCTTTTCACGTCAGCGATTCACAGGATAATAATAATCCTTGCTTTTGATATGGCGCCTTATCACGTCTTCGAGACGTCTCAAAGCGCTTCACAGAGCATACCGTAAAGTGAACTGACTGTATATTTTGTGGGCGAAACACATACGCTGCAAAGTGGAGTGACTGTGTATTTGCGGGTGAATTGGGGGGGGGGCGGGGCTTATGTGTTGGGGGTCTGTACCAGAACCTGAATTTGAGAAACACACCGCACAGCATGAAAGAAAGTACAAACTAAACTCCGGAGGAGGGGAGAGGAGGTTCGTACCAGAAGGTGCAACAGAGTCTGATAACACATATGTGGAGAAACATATGTTAAGTTTCTTCGCGGATTCGATGTGCTTTAAGAGCCCCATTCCCATTCGAACGGGGGGGGGGGGGAAGAGGAGGTTTGTCACACAATCACTCCATCTTTACGGCATATACTCCTGAAGTGGTTTGGGTTGTCTTCCTGAAACGAAAGGCAACTGTACCAAATGTAAGGGAAATGTCAGGATTCTATATTTTCTTGTAACCCCTCTAGTTAAGAGTGAAGGGGAAATGATGAACGGGCTTTACACATCGAAGGGAATTCCCGCGAGTCGACATGGCAGACTTTCAGATCCTTTATGTAAGGAATCCCATTTGATATCACCGCGTTTTAGACGCCAAAGGAAGACTTTTGGGGTGATGTGTCCAATAGGTCAATGCTTGGCAGGGTTGGATTACAGCTTAATGAACTAATAGCGCTGAGAAGGAAATGGCATGACAGAGGAGGATCTCTTACTGGCTAAGGACCAAAAAAAACATCAGTGGTTTATGCCTCATCATCCCTTTTCTTTGCCGTAAAAAAGGTGCAGTCCAATGAAGCACAGGTTAGAAACCAGAACGGGAATTACCAACATTTAGAAGCATAACGGTTCACTTATAGCAGCTTCCATCAAACATACTGCAGTGCTGTAATTTAAAAACTGTATTTGTAAAGATTAATCTGCAGTATTGATGTTCAGGCATGAATTAGGGCTCCCCGCTTCAAAGCTACATTATATCCTACAAGATAATACTTAAAAAAAATACAAATCTTCTCCTTTATGGACTGATCAATACCTCCTGACAGAATTGGCATTTGTGAATACCTAAAGGAGAGCCCATTTACTTTAAAACACTGCTTTAGTTGCTGGCAGTGCAGTCAACACCGTTATATGATAAGGTATTTGACAATATGCGTCTTTGGATATTGCCTCATTCAGGACTGATATGCATCTCCTGTGGCAAATTATAACACGATGTAGCCCAAAAAATTATGAGGCTGAACACGTCAGACGTAGTAAGTAAGCAAGTCAAATGCAGAAAGATGAAAAGCTGAGAGGTTAAAACACGGTTTAACGCTGATTTCATTTGTTTAATTTGATTTTAATCTCTCATTTCTTCTGCACCCGCAAACCGGTTTACGTGAGATGGAGGGGGAATGAGTGCCTAACACACTCCCATTTCATCACCCATAATAATCCTGTGCGACTCTGTGTCACAACACAATGTCCTTGCGAGTTCCAAGTTTGTTTGAAAACACTAACTCACAATTCTAACAGAAAGCAGCCACCACGAGGAACATCACTAAAGCGCAGAACATATTGGCGATCACGGCATGCCACGAGAATACACTGGGAAGGGCATCAATGGTCAGTTCACTGAAATGGCAGATGCTGGTTTGCTATTCCCACAAACACAGTCCCATGCCAGTGAACTGCTAAGTCTCACCTCGGTTGCTGTGGGGAATTTCCAGCTGGGTGTCAGTTGCCTTTCCTGGAAGAGGGGGCGGAAGAAAGAGGAAAAACGAGAAAGAGAATTGTCAAAAGGCTGTCCACATGTTTCCTCGGAGGTCGGTTGCCCTGAAGACACAATAAAGCAACTTCACGATAGATATCAACCGGCAAACGATACAGGTGCATTTACGGGGCAAAATTAAATGGGGTCAATGGAAGTAGGTTTAACAAAGATGAGTGAGTAGAGGACATTAGGGCAGGACGGTCAAATGGAGCTGAAAATTTGCGATCACAATAAGGTGACTTGGCAGAATTGACGAAATAACCGGAGGGGAGATGAGGAGAATTTTCTTCACACTGCGATCCTGTTTCGATCTGGAAAGCACTGCCCGTAAGGCTGGTGGAAGCCGATTCAATAATAACTTTCAAAAGGTTAACTGGATATTTACTTGAAAAGAAAAAAAATCTGCCAGGCTATGGGGAAAGAGCGGGGCAGTAGGTACTAACTGGACAGTTCTTTCGAAGAGCCAGCACATCATGATGGGCTGAATGGCCTCTTTCTGTGCTGTAGGATTCTATGAACCTATAACCCTGCTCAAGCCTTTGGGCTTTTTCGAAATAGATAATAGTAATTTGTACATTTGTTCTCGTGTCTTTCATGTCAGGAAGATGTCTCAAAGGGCTTCACAGAATGATCTCTAAAGTGGAGTGACGATGTGTTTTATGGGCGAACGTGTTGGCCAATTTGTACGCAGCCCCATGTCCCACAAACAGCTTGAAGTGAACGACAGATTTTATTTGGGAATCCTTGGCCAGGACACCAGAGGAAGTTAACTCCACTCCTGAGATTAATAAGAAGTCCTTCTGCCTCCATAGCAAAGCAGATAAAACACTCGCGACAGAAGGAGTCGGTGCTGTGGCCGTTAACTCATTCAAAACAAGAATTGGGTAAATAACGCATTTACGGAACAAAGTATCAGAGGATACAGGGATCAGGAGATGATCAAATTGCACTACAGAACACAAAGATTCCTACACTGCTGGAGTCGTGATGTGTGTGTGGAGGGGGAGGTGAAGGGGGGAGGGCAGTATAGGTCTGTTGAGAGAAAGTGACCAGATTTTAGTCGTAAAAATAATGGATATGGGGAAACGGATGAATAGTTGGCAATTAGAAAGTATACCTATGCATAATATTCCCGGGAGCAGATGTGTGACATCCACATTAGGCTCTGGACCGTTGAAAGGAACAAATTGATGATAATAATAATCCTTGTATTTGATGTGGCGCCTATTCACGAGGTCAAAATGTCTCGAAGAGCTTCACGAAATATATTGCAACGTGGATTGACCGTATATTTTGTGGGCCAAACCCGGCAGCCAACTGCGCACAGCAGCGTCTCACAAGCATTCGGGGAATCGAGTGAGCATTAACCCTGGAAAGCGATCCACCAATCGACTATCAACTGGGTTCCCACTTTACTGCCGGGTAAACAGAGACGTGCGGAGTAAGGAAACTTGCTCTAAGGTTCGTCCCCGCCCGGGATAGGCTTGAATGGCTTTTTCCTGTTTTGTGCCATGCTGTGTTCTCGCAAGTGGACCGGAGAATTGTTGTCAGCTGATGATCAGCTCAATTCATTCAGGAGAAAAGCATCTAAATTCATTTACTCTGGGCTGTTTGTGAATCACTGGGCTTGCAGACCCTAACAAATAGATTTCTCAAACGACTTCCGCAGTGAAGTGCCGCCAAATAACATAACAGAATAATATTTAATCCCCCCCTAGTCAGAGTCTTACAACGCTGACGGAACCTCAGGGAACCTTTTCACCCGTTCATTCCAAACAACCACAAAAAACAGCAGAAACAAAAGGCACAGATGCGAAATTCATTGCTTTCGATGTAGAAATATTGACACATCCATGAATGGTTATAAATGGCACATCGTAAAAATGGTCTTCTAGATGTCTCAAAGCGCTTCACGGAATATACTGTTGAGGGAATTGACTGTATATGTTGTGGGTGAAACGGCGGCAGCCGATTGCGCGCAGCAGTGTCGAAACAAACAGTCGCGGATTGTAAGTGACCAATTTTATTATTGTTCTCTTTTTTTCTTGAGGGATTATCATCAGGCTGTGTGTGGAGTAAGCAAACTTGCCCGAGGTTTGGCCCTGCCGGGGATCGAACCCAGGTCTCTCGCTCGCGAGGCGAGTGCTCTAACCACTGAGCTGCAGGACTCCTAGAAAAAGGAATGTATCGCCTGCAAGACAGCATCATTACGTCGACGTGTGCGAACCGTGCTGTCGTGCCTGTGGAGTCGTACCCCAGTACAATTCAATGCCATCTGGAGAGGAGGAGAAAATATTCTAATGGGAGAGTAGCTGTGTGAAACCCATTTTAATAAAGCTGGAGGAAAGGCCTTCTGGGCAAGAGTATAATGAACCAACACTTCACATATATCTCCAAGTGTACATAAAATCTACCTGCCGCTCCTTTGTTAGGTTCATACATCTTAACATGAATTTGGATGTATTGTTCATATTCAACAAGGCTCATCTTGGTTTCCACCACATTTCCTGAGCAGGTGAACTGTCCGCAGGTGAATTGAGAGTGGCAGGAACACTGGGTATAACACACGCATGCGCATACTTTTGGAAGAAAGGATGCTTATTTTGCCACGTGATTCAAACCACAGATCTGCTGGTGAAAAACATACAGAGGATGATTCAAGACACGTGCTTTCTGAAGATGAAATCAACCAGTGAGTTGTGGTATGCAATTTCAATCCACCCGCAGATAGCCCATCAACTTGGGAATTTATATTCCAGTGTTTCCGTCTCGCGTTTCTTTTTAAATAAGGCACATCCAAATCTGATCTTATTGACTTGATTCGCTGCACGTGAAAATCAGACCTAGCTACAGGGGGCGGGAAGAAAATCACTCATCAAACGATGCCGACAGAAAACACGAGAATGTGAAATGAGTTTCTCTTCTGGTGAACATGTGCGCTCACTGAAGATAAGGAGTGTTGAAGGAACTGAATGCTTTTCCGCTCGCCGCACCCAGCATAGGAACATCGGGACACTGTTGATATAAATACGCACAGTCGCAAAATTTAACAGCATATCCTGTGAAGCACTTTGAGACGTCTCAGCGACTTGATAAGGTGATGTATCAAATGCAAGGGTTATCATTATTTTTTGCGGTGCACATTTCACCCTATGAAGCTGGAGCCCGGCCTGTTTATTTGAAGCAAGAAGCAAAGGTAATTGAATGAAATATTTGGAGACGATAATTTTTGGAATTGTTTTTCAGAAGGCGGCTTCAATTGAGGAGACTTGTAATTAATTACCTCTGTAAAATAAAAGTGGCTAGAAGAAAACCCTGTGTTTATTTTAAACCAGGTAATGTGACTTCAAATGCTTTATTATGTGTCAGGCTATGATTTCTTTTAATGAGCACATGTTGGAAAAATAAAGGCTCTGATCAAAGCGAGTGACAAACACGTGTAAGAGCCTTTTGACTAAAGGAGAGGACTATTACCACTCCCTTTTTCTTTTATTTGAGGCCCTCCGAGTGAATTTTATCAAATAAGTAGCACATCAAAGATCATTAATGCAAAAGCACTCTCTTTGATAGCCGTCTCCTTTCAGATGTCACAAAGGCATCAGCTGCGAGTGTCACTGATCCAGAAATCGACGTGACCAGCGATGCTATCCCTTAAGAGTGAATGCGCGATAGGGCATTTTACAACCAAGGCCATGCTTTGACGTATCAGTATTCTTCGATGTTCATGCGCAAATTAGTCTTGCTGCACGATGTTTATCCAGGTATCATTTCGTAATGACACAGCAAGGCAGCTTAAACATATTGCCCACATTTTACAAGTTCGATTTTTTTTTTATTTTGAAATACTCCTACGCTTTCCCGCAACGTAACACCTTTCCAGGAGTTATCAGCCGCCCACACTCTGTCTGAGACGACAAGTATCGGAATAATAAACAGTGTACGGCCCACCGGTGTCACGCCTTCCTCTTTCTAGACGTGTTTGCAAAAGAGAAGAGGTTAACTTCCCGCAAGAACGAATAATTTTTAAAACGCCGTTCTACAATGCTTTGCTTCATTAATTGGAACAGTGTTGTCCCACACTCATTTTTTTTTAGATATCGGTTAGTTAGGATTGTAAAATGGAAATTTTACGCGAATAAAAAAAATGATTGCAATCGTAACAAACCAATTAAAAAAAAAGTGCTTCTGCGGCTGATGATGATACGACGCAGTGTGAGAAGCACTGGAGAATCCTGCAATCTGGGGCTAATTAATCTTTCAATGAGAAAATCAGAGATCAGCCAACAGTCCCTGCGGAAATGATATCGACTGCCTGCCCTGCCCTGGTCTGGCCTGTCCTGGCCTTCAAGGTGATGTCCTCAAAGCACTGCTGGAGCTCTGAACTGTGGAGAGTTTCACATAATCCACGAAGCACCGACGTGGAGAGTAGCTCCAGGTCCTTGGCGGAGTGCGAGAGCTCCCGAAGCTCAAAGCCCTAAAGACACAAACAATTTTGTCACCCGCCAAACCTGCAACTTCATACTGGTACAATATCCACGTTCCCAGTTATCGTGGATGATAGGGACCCAGCTCACCGAGCTTCCACTGGACAAATATAAATCGGACCTAAAGAGATCCCACTCGCAGCATTCGTACAACCTCGTAACACGCAAGATCCAGTCAGAGGCGTCAGAGGGGCGACGGAATTGAGTTGTGTAAAACAGTTTGATCTCTAAACTCCAGGATGTGTTGCTGCTGACCCTCTAGAAGTCTGCTCGGATGGCAATTTCAGTTCCTCCTCCCCCTCCTCCCCGGTCTGTGGTTTTATTGGAAAATCTAAAAGCCCGACTTTTATGCAAATCCTAACCATCCAGTCCATGTTCAGCAGAAGGGTATAATTTTTTACACTGATTGTTTTAGCGAGCCAAAAGAATATTACTTTGACATTGTGCAGTCCAGGTTACGGAAGGACTTCTCAACGAGCTTCACAGGATTTACTATAAAGTGCAGTACCTGTTTATTTTCTACGCCAACACAGCAGCCGGTTCGGTACAGCAAAGTTGCACAAACGACCAAGTAGTAAATAGTTTCTTTTAGTTGGGGGAGTGTCGGCCAGGACACCAGGAGAAACTCCCTTCTCTTTTCGAATAGTGCCGTTTAATGCCCACAGTTTAACATTTCAGCTGAAGGACGACAGGTCCAACAAAACAGCACACCATCCCCCACCACCAGTACTATACATTGGTCAGTCTGGATTATACGTGGTCTTAAACCCGTAACCTTCAGATTCAACTAAATGCAAGAGTGCCTCCAAAATGAGCCATGCTGACATTCCTCACTCCAAACTAGTCATGCGTGTGTACCTTTCAGTCGGGTTCTCCTGAACCATTTTTCCTCAAGTCGTGGTAACTTTCCTCATTCCGTCCGGTAAAAGGGCATTGAACTGCGCAATTTAACTCACCCTCCGCACCCATCGTGGAAGTTAGGGTCCACTCTGCGATGCGTGCAAACCAAATGCATTGCGTTAATTGCAACTTCCCGTTTGTATCTCTAATTTGGCGACTCTCACGGACAAAGCGAATCACCACTCCAAAGTTGGCCTCTTCTCCTCAGTGTTTTGGATGCTGCCTTTCCCGTTCTTTGACGACCTGAGGTTTGCGATACGTTGCCCACGGATTTTGCCAACCAGTTGCAATCAAAGCATCAAATGGAGTCTGTGGACATCATATTGTTCACCTCCGTAGCTTGACCAATATCATTAATATCAAAAACTCTTAGCCGCTGTGTAGCTCCCACTGTGGCTTTCAACTTCTGAAACACTATCCCAAACTCTTGAATGGGATTACAAGAATGGGAAAGCAAACCCCAAGCGTAGTGACTTTCACTCAAGTGCCATATGTTTGCTTCCTTGTTCCGTGCACGACTGCTCATATGATGAAAGCAAATCACAGCAAACTGTAACAAATCGAGGTAGAGATTCAACAATTAACTGTAACTTTTAGAATAAAATAATCCTTGCATTTATGATATCTTATCGCGGCGTCAAAATCTTTCGAAACACTTCACAGGATTTTTACTCTGAACCTCAGTGCCTTCAGACAATCTTACCAACATGAAAGGCTCTTTTAAATGCAGTGAGAGTCATGAATAATCAGCGATTATTGTCGTTGACTGTATAACTGTATATTTTGTAAGCGCAACAAAGCAACCAACTTGGACACAGCAATGCCTCCCAAACAACCATGAAATGAATGACTAATTTTATCTGCAGGACCGTCGTCCAGGAGAACAGGAGAAATTCCTTTCCCTTTTTTTTTGCTTGGTATCGTGAAACCTTTAACGTCCACCTGAACACGCAGACAGAACTTCGCTTTAACATTTTTTCCAAAGGACGGCACCTTTTCCCTGAGCAGTGCATTCGAAGTGTCAGCCGAGACTGTAAGCTCAAGGTCCAAAACATGGAGCTCGAACCCACAACCTTCTGACTCAGAAGTGAGCGTGCCACCCACTGAGCAAGCCTGACACCTTCAGGAACAGATTAGAAGTCGAATGAATTAAACCGAGGCACTCACCAGCGACCCACTGTGGGGTTTTCAGCAGGAAAGAGAGATTAAAGTGACTCAGTCACTCACTAACCTAGTAATCTCCACACCGTTCGCGGGCTGCTTCCAGAAGCGGCACGACAAAGCTGCTCATCTCACGTAGGTTGACGCCCAACCGTCAAGCTGAATGCAGCGACAGTGAGGAATGAATCAGCCAACACACTTCAACACTCAGAGCTTCTTCAAGAGCACAACGGTCGAAGAAGTCTTTGAACAACCCTCTTCCACTCGGGACAACCCTAACCCTAATAAGAGCATTACGCTCTTCTGGAGCATTCCCAATGAGTTCAACCGCGGTCTTCAAATGGGCGAGCACGCTTTCTTTCCGGATTGTTATACCGGGCTGCAACATCGCACCACTCTTAAGGGCAACAAATAATCAATTGCGCCAACTCGTAAACTGCAGCGATAAGCTTTGCCTCACTGACTAACTCACAAACGACTGTAGCAAATGGAGTCCGGAACAAGACCATAGCTTCAAGCGGTAGATTCGGATTGTACAATGTTGATTTTTTTTTCCACTATTATTATTGTCGCGAATATCCAGCTCTTTACCCTCTACATGTGACACCGTACTTTTCTTGTACTCAGTTGTTGCACACAAAAATACAGCCCCCCCCCATCCCCCCCCACTCCACTCGCCCCCACCCAGGAGGATATAATTTGTTAAATACCATAATGAAGATATTTTAATGGAAAAGTTTAAAGAGCTAATTATCGCTTAATGTTCCTTAAAGGTGAACTGATCCCCAGTGGCAACATTACTTATTATATTACTCATAATCGCCCCATTTAATTACAAAAATTGCTTTCCATTTGTTTTGTATTACTCGGTTATGCTCCTCTGTGCCCATTCACTTAGACCACCAAAGTTGCTGCATGACAGGCTTACTTTGGGCCATTAAGAATTAATGGAGTCACTGAGGACTCTTTAAGTCCTGAGCCGCTTCCTTTATTCCGTTCGCGGGTGACAATATGAGAGCCGAAGAACTATTTGATCGTACAGTGGATCTCCGCTGTAAGGCAGTGACCAGCAGTGATCCCGAAAATCCATATGAAACTGCAATATAACGGGGCTGTGAAAGTCCATTTCATTGCCCTTTTTGGCTTGTTCCAATGCACCAACCATTTTGCACGGGCGTAACACAAAGGCCGACTTCTGAGTCTTGAGTTTGCTATCAATGTGACTTTCTGTCATGTGCGGGAAGTGACAGGCCTCGCAGTGACCTCGTGGAATGAAAGTCAACCGCTTTTAGCATTCTGGACTCTCTCACAGTAATACAATGGGGAGGAAGGGTGTGGGCGGTTGCTGGGTAGGTAAGTGGGGTCTCCTTGGAGGTGAACTGGCTCGATGGTGACATGCTCAGCATGTCAGGAATTGAGTCAACCCTCTGTGGCGGTCTCGGTGGTCTGTTCCCTGAGCCAGGCAGGTCTGTGGTACTCCAGGGCACTGCTGATGACAGCCCAAGGCCCATCGGTAGGACTTGGAAGGGTCCCAGTCATGGCACGCAGGGATTCTTCCCACTAAAAGCCCAAACTCTAACAAGTAAGATGGTTCCAGACACGTGTATTCGTTGGCAAGCTGTGTTATTTCATGATTTTAGGGGTGAAAAATGTGGTAATTATGACCAGTGATACCACACCACCAGAAATCACAGTCATACAATAACAAGAATGAAACCCACAAAACCCAAGTATTGGGCAAACGGTACCCAATAAGAAAACAAAAAACTCCTGAAAGTTGAAGTCAAATGTGCACTCGCTGGGTTTATCCAATACCATCGATGGGTTCATGCTGCGTGTTTGACAATCATTCACCAGAAGATGTGCCGCACGAATGGGGATCGGGCCAGCCAGCGGGAAAGCCATTGGATTTCCGTACCCAGAGACCCGCAGGTTTTCACCCCTGAACAAAAACACACACGTCTTTAGATAACAAACACAAATAACACAGTCACTCCACTAACAGTTGTTACCTGTGCAGCGCTTTCCGATGACCACCCAATATGGAAGGTGCTACACCTAATGTAAGGATTATAATCCTTAGCGTAATTATTATTATTAGTGAACACGGATGGGTGAAAAATCTCAGCAGCTTCTCACCCAACCTTCTCACCCAACCCAAATTTTGAAAGCTCTCAAGCCGCCCCTGACCATCCAGGGAGTCCTGCGGGTCAAGAGACTCGAGCAGATGACAGTTCCATGTTTCTATTATGAACAACTTAATTGTGGGTTATTACACCGGTATTATAGACAGCAGCTGACATCTGTGTTCTGCTGAGGTAACGGATCCACACGTTCACAGAACTCGGCAACCTGCGCTTTTTCTTTGAACAGCAACGATGTAGAGCGAAGAGTATAAATCAGGCTTCCCTCTCCGTCCAGCTGCACCACTGGGAGCAAAGAAGGTTCACTCTGGCTGTAAGCACAGCACTAACCTTCTGGTAAATGCAGCAAAGGAATTCTCTCCTTCTCAGTCTGGTTTGTCAGTCCTGACATATCTCAATCAAGCTTCTCCTGATCATCCGAACATCCACCCCCTTGTCTCGAAAGCACCACATTAAATTTTACGAGCAACTTGACAACATCTTTGTTTAAAATAGTCTTTGTTTTTGTTTGAAAGAGTCTCGATTAACCGTAATTGTTCGCATGAAAAACAAATGCAAAACCACAAATTCCGGGCACTAATCAGACGACAGGCGGAAAAAAATAGTCTTTGCAACATTTTCCCTTCACGCAGGGAGCTTTCCATCAGGTTGTCACATTTCCTTCTCTATCTCATGAAACGGATTAAGAGCCCAACATGGGTTTGCATTTAGAAAATTGTAACGTGTCGATTAATTAGTAAGTTACCGGCCATGTTTGCTGGAGGTGGGACCTTTGCTCCCAGCCTATCTCCAGCCGAGTTGCCTGGTTGATATCTGACTAGCATGTGTCTGCCCGGGTAGTGAGCAGCAGTTTCACCCGGAATTTCTGGTCTAGTAAAGAAACACACCATGTGGCTAACCAGCAGCGAAACAGCCTTTTTTTTCACGCCATTATTCTTGCTGCGATCTTCGTTCTCTGACCATCAGACCATTTGGAATTGCCTTTCACAGAACGGTGACCCAATTACACCAACGACCTCTTCTGGCTGCGCTCAAATGACAATTTCGCCGTTCGCAGAGAAACACCACAGTGTGCAAAGATGCTATTGAGCTGTGGGGTGGGGAAGAGATTTGAGGTGTATGTTTCCCCCACCGCATCAGCACAACGATTCGTATGAAACCCACCCCAGCAACTTCACCTAATTGTTTCTCAAATGAATACTTTGTGGCTGGGAGATTTGACAGAATTGACTTTGGCTTCCATTCAACTTGGAGCAGTGGGTATTATGCCTTGCGTGCAGGTTTTCATATTTTAGCAGCAGGAAACTCGCTCCAGCCTCACCAACATATCATCGAAAAAGCAAAACACAGCTGGTGAATTTTATAATTGCTCCTTTGCCAAATTAATGACAGGCCGTTTCCAGTCAAGTGCTATTTCCCAATAAGAAAGGAGATTGGAGGCGAGGGTGTAATCGAGAGACAATTTCGAGCAGGCTGAAATTGGTGCCTTGTCTTGTAACCTATGCAGGGACATGTGTAAAAACAGGGAGAATCTAGTCTGTTGCCCGCCCGCTGCAAGGCAGAATGAGGAGCTCAGTTCAGTTCGAAACCAATCTCGATCTCTCAAACCTGACACTTACCTGGAACTGATAACACTGCCCAGCCCCTTAAGTGGGATACCAACCACTCTTAAGTTTGTGTGCAGTTAAACCGCTGCCATCCGCCAACCGGGAGCGCTGATGGTGTGGTTCAGAAATTCAGCGCCGTGAACACAGTTTCACTGATGTCACCGATGGGAACGTAAGGCAGAGTGGCGGAGGTTGTTGCGGGAGAGGTACGGGAAGGCAGGGTGGGGTGGTGGGGCGGAAGCAGGCTGGTGAGGAGTCTGTCACATCTGGGAAGCGCCATTTAGTAATTATCAAATCGATTGCTGAAATCCTTTCGGTAAACCAGCCTGACATTTACCTCTGTGACCTGACCAAGCTGAGTCCGGTCACCTCATTTCTCAAGTCACTGGCTAGGTAGGACAGATCATCATTTTTAAGGTTTGATTGCAATAAGTCTTTCATTCGGGTATCTTTTTTTAAAAATCCTTTTGACTTAACTTGCACCACTGTATTTACGGGCAAAAACAAGCAATTTAGCGAGCTGTAGCCCAGCTCTTGTACACCCTGATCTGTAATTAACTAATTCCGAAGTAGGAGGTCTTAAAACCCAACGGAGGAACAAACAAAAAAGACGGACGTTATTTCTCCGCACCCCATTAAACACAGGCACGAGAACAGGCAAGAAGCACACACACAAATAGGCCGGGTGTGATCGGAGCAACAGGGAGCAGGTAAGCAAGGCAAGCAGGTACTCACATCGTGACTGCTGATTTCTGTCTGCGTGCATTTGTCCGCTCGTGACGAGATCGCTTTCTTTGACTGTTGCTTCTGTTCCTGTCACAAACAGAAGTGACATGCGTTTCACAATCGTGCACATTTACCCGCGACACAGAGACATATCAAGCCACACTCGACTTTCCGGTGAGGCAACTCGAATCTTCTGGCGGTGGATGTTCCACTCGGGTTCACGCTATGTTCTTAGCATTTCCCGGGTGGGGCGAAACCTCAGGCAAATTTCCTCGCTCCGCACGCCTCTGTTTACCGAGCATTTATTCGGAACCCGGTTGTTAAGACGTTTGGAGGATCACTTGCCGGTGAAAATCCCTCCCCAACAAACAAAAAAAAATTGGTCATTCAATCCTCGACTGTCTGTGGGGACGCTGCTGTGCGCAATTGGCTGCCGCGTTTCGCCCACAACGTTTACAGTCAGTTCACTTTACAATGTGTTCTGTGAAGCGCTTTGAGATATCTTAACGTTGGGATAAGGCGCTGTTATCAAAGGCAACAGTTATTATTAACATTTCAGAGCGAGCCAGTACTTGGCAAGACCCTAAATAAAGGACGTAGTTCTCAAGAAGTACAGAAAAGCAGCTTCAAAGGTGAGACAGAATTCAACAATCGCCAACTCTCGGTTGCTCTGCAATGATCAGGATCTGGAGTAAATCTAGATCCGGGTGGATTTTCTCCCCAACAGTCATTTCGATAGTTCATTACATAATGGCCATCTGCAATGCGAGGTGGAGGCAACTGCGAAAATCTTTGGAGCTAAAATCGCAATGTTTCAAAAACAGCTTTGATATAATAATTTATAATTCCAGTCTTTCACGTTCATGGGTACAAAGGGGAAGAAGGGAGGAAAGAACGTCAAGGTGTGACCAGCAGGAAATCCAGAAATAACATTGAGGAAAACAGGTGAAGACTTTAAGCAAACCCTCACTTTATTAGGCGTTACTCGTTGAGTTAGGAAAGCTCACCAAGTCCTCAGAGAAAGTTCCGCAGTGATTGAAGTTGATCGTGTGGGATATAAAATGCTTTCACCCTCTCGCAAACAAAGCAATACGTGTGTTGCAGGTCAAGAACACGGGACAAACCGGGAGTGTTTCTTATTGTATTAATCAGCTGCTGGTCTCAACAATTAACCGTTGTCCGGAAGTCATAATTACATGAAATGGAACAGGAAAAATAGAAATGCAACCGACCTTTTCTTTGCAATGGAAGAAGACACCAAAAAAAAATACACACGATGCTTTGCACGACCTCCGCACTTCCAGAAAAAAAATGTTTATAGACTCAAGACGATTGACTACAACTATGTTGATGAAATGCGAAACAAGACAATGAAACGAAGCAACACAATGAATGTGGACTGTCTATGTTCGAAATCTCTTTAGCTTGACAGGTCGATAATGAAAAACAAACTTCCTGAATCCAGACCTATTGAGAGATGGAGGCGAACGCCTACCATTGGAGTCCAAAACGACCTTTAATTTCTCAAACAGACTCACCAAAAATTCCAGGTCCATTTGCGGAAACGCTCTGGTTAAATTCTGGTGTTTTAAGTGCCACAGTGTTGAACCTTGTACATCATTAAAAATGCATTCTGCATCTAAACCTCGGACTGGAATGGCTTCGAACTTCACTCAGAGGGAGCAATACAAAATCGCAAATGCCTTTTTACTTGGTCGGTGCAATTCATCCACGTGTAATTCACTTCCCCCGCAGGCCGAGTACAACAACAACAACACATTGCGTTTGTATTGCTCCTTTCGCGTCGGAAAACATCTTGCAAAACCCCCCCCCCACCCCACCGTTTCGAGCGCAGAATAAATTTACTGAACATTGCATTAAGCTCCGGCTTGATTAGTGTGCAACTGTTGAAAGACATTTCGGATTACAACAGACACGTATCCCCTGCTGTTGACAGTTTTAATATAACATTCATAACTATTAAACTTTTAGTAGCCTTTTGGCAGGTGTCCCTTACAGCCCTGTAATAAAACCTACAAAGTACCAGCTCAGGATATTACGTGAGCTATTTAAACTCCTTTCCGAATATGAAAGATTTATAACTCACGAGCACTGCCGGAGAGTGTGCGTTCCAGTGGACTTTTACACGAATGAAAGATTGTGAATAATTTGCTCTCGGTGGTGCCATATTCCATTAGTATTAGGGTTGATTCATTTTCACTCAAACTGTGTCGCGAGACAGAATAAAACAAAGAAAGTCATACTTTTTGCGTCAAGTTTGTTTCGGCAGAAGTTCTCTTACTATTTGAGACATTAAGACGAAGGTTCCTAAACTGATCAGCGTTTTGTTTCGCCCAGCTAGCGAAATAGCAAAGATAATAACTATTAATAATAATAATAATAATCCTTGCATTTGATATAGGACCTTATCACCTCTTCAAGACGTCTCAAAGCGCTTCACAAATTCGCGAGTAACTTCACTGACTTACTGTAAAGCGAATTGACTGCATATTTTGTGGGCGAAACGCGGCAGCCAATTGCGCACAGCAGCGTCACCGCAAACAGTCGTGGATTGAGCGACCAATTTTTTTGTAGGAGTTATTACCTCCCGGAAAAGCGATCGATCCGCCAATCGACTAACAACCGGGTTCCTACTTCCTGCTGGATAAACAGGGGGCGCGAGGAGCAAGGAGACTTGCTCAACGTTTCGCCCTACCCGCCCGGGAATCAAACCCAGGTCCTCTCGCTTGCGAGGCGAGTGTTCTAACCACTGACCTACAGGACTCCACAATGCAGTTACCCTGTTAAATCAATACAACAACAACAAGATTCCATCTATAGAGCGCCTTTCACGTCGGGAGGACGGCCCAAGGCGCTGTACAGTTGGGTCAGGACCCAAGCAGTGGGGAAATGGTCAGGGTGAGGGGAGGGAAGGGAGGGAGTGAGGAGGGGGTAGAGAGTGGAGAGGGGAGCTGAAGGCACGGTCAAAGAGAAACAACAAGGAAATGGAAACAACATTAAACATTACTGTTGGGTAACATAAATCTGCCACGTTTAACGTTTGGGCGTCTTTGTACCTAGAGTTTAGACTAAACTAATTGTGAAGGAATCTATTTCTCCCTCTTCGGTCACCTTCCGTCCATCACTCCTCAGCTATGCGTAGAACTGACTGCAGGTTCAGCGCTCCAAGACACAACCTCACGTGAAGAGCGCTCTTTAAATGCAAGTTGTTGTTGGTTTCCTATGGTGATATGTCACTTCTCTGCTAGGTTTTTTTCTGCAGGATCTCCAGGCTACCTATCTCCTGTGTGTTTTGTAGGCAAATACGGCAGCAGAGTTGGTGTCAGATCTATGAATTTGTTTAAAAAATTGGGGGATTGTCGACCAGGACACCGGGTGAAACTCTTTTCTTTTTTCAAACAGTGACATGGGATCTTTACCATCCACCTGAACAGGCAGACGGGACCTTGGTTTAACACCTCATCCGAAAGACTGAACCTCCGACAAATGCAACCCCCCAAGCACACCCCCCACCAACCCGCCCACCCTACCTACCAGCACTGCATTGGAGTGTCGGCTTAGACTATGTAAAGATACTTGAACACGATTCCAAAAGGAGAGACAGGAGTTTCTCTCACTGTCTCGATCATCAATTGTCATTCCCCTCAAGGCTCTCAGCGCAAGTAGATACCGTGTTTCCTCACCAAAAAAAACAGTCACTACATTTGCCAGGAGTTTCTTGTGAAGTGCTTTTAAGAAGCACTCTTAAAAACGCAAGTTCTCCCTTTTTTTCTTATTCTAACTCACAGGTAGCCATTATTCACGAGCAGTTATGTAATCATTCTTTGTGAAAACATTTCTTGTAACTGGCCTCTGGCTACACAGGATCCTCTTTACCTAAACGTATGGTGACACTGCTCTTGAGCGAAAGCACGAAGAAAAAGCTTTTTATTTTCTGGAAGAATGATCAATTTTGCATTAGTGGAGGCGATATGTACGTGGTGAAACCTTTAAACGGTAGCTAACATGTAACCATGCCAAATAATAGGCATTTCATTCCTACGGACGGAAAGTTTGTGAGCTTGAAGGCAAATTACTTCAGCTATTTCTTTAGGCTTCCATTTTAACACAGGTTTACAATATAGGGATACGAAGGAAGGCTTCATAGGATGGTATGATAATGGTTCTCCTGTGCGTGTCTTAAGTTTCCTCTGTTTCTGTCCTTCATGTGTGGGGTTGTATGAATTGTAACCAACTGAATTGCTCTGTCTTTGGGGGAC
Source organism: Callorhinchus milii (assembly GCF_018977255.1). NCBI lineage: Eukaryota > Metazoa > Chordata > Chondrichthyes > Chimaeriformes > Callorhinchidae > Callorhinchus > Callorhinchus milii. The sequence continues at coordinate 1,994,973 of NW_024704742.1, read as the reverse complement.
AGGGTTATCAACACTGGACGTCTGGGAGTGCTGCAAACATATGTGATGTTGAATGTCATGAGTTTCCAATTGTCCGGCTTATCTATATCAAATGCCCTCAGCAGCCTCTTTCGTGTGCATGACCAATTTCAGCTACAACAGGCTTTGCTCCTTCCGCGCAAATATTTACTGATTTCACAGGCACAGAATGACCATGCTCAAACTAACCCCGGCTGGCAACAACACATCGGGAAATCGCTCTTCGGGCTTCACGAAACAAGGGCGGAGATATCTCAACAATCTCACAAAACAGTAGTTTTTTTGTTAGTAATGCAGGGCACAAAACAGTCAGATCTGCTCTCTGTCTCTGTCAGGTCCCCCCTCTCGATCTGACTTCTTTATTTGCCGCAGAGCCGCAACAGTTAAACCATTTCTGAGTCTTCCTCTTACACCCAATATCAAAGATGCAGCAGCAACAGTGATACCACGTGTGTCTATCCATGAACTCATGTTCATTTCCTTCCATAGTTTTCACTCTCCTTTCTTCTCCTCCTCTCATACGCACATCACCACGCTCCTCACAAAGTCCACTGGCTCTCTGACTGCCAGTGGATTGATTTCAAGGTCCTTACCCTCACCTACCCAAGTCCCTCCACACCCCAGGAACATCTCTCTGATCTTCAGCCCCTTTGAACATGTTAAATCAGGTTCCAGGAGTCTGGACCTGCCTCTTCCAGCGAGCACTTTCTGAATACAACCCCTGTTGCAAATAGACTGAACTCCAACCGTTAAGGTAGATAGTGGGGCCTGAAATACAACGTTCACAAACCAGAAGTTGCGAAATGTGAAATGTTGCGACTGAAATTGTGAGGTTTTCTAAAATAAACCAGGACCCATAGTGTCGACAGAGCTATTTTGAGGTCTGCACTTTGCATCCTGACACGTTATCAGCTGAGAAATGAATGGCTCAGAACAGCTGATAAAATGATGGAAGGTAACAACGCTGTCTACAAAGATTGCGACTTGTTCATTTCTATCTAAGTAAATTTGTTAGTGAACTGCACAATTTCGGACTCAAACCAATGTCTGCAGTGACTGCTTAGCTTCAACTCACCCAAAATTCCCCCCGGCATTGATCCTCACCCACACCACCAACAACTAACCTTTATAACACCTGCATTTGCATTCATATAGTGCCCTTCACGTGGGGTTGTGTCTCAGAGAGCTTAAAACTCTCCATACGCACATCACCTTAGTCCTCACAAATTCCTCACAAATTCCACTGGATCTCTGTCTTCCAGTAGAGTGATTTCAAGGTCCTTACCCTCACCTACCTAAGTCCCTCCACACCCAAGGACCATCTCTTTGATCTTCTGCCCCACTCCTCTGATCACCCTCAACCACGAGGTAAACTTGGCTATTGATGGTGGTTGCAGAGAAGGCCACCAACCTCTCTGCTCCACCATTGATAGCCAAGCCTTCATATCCTATCTCCTAATCTCTGGATCTACCTCTCCATCTTACCCCATCACTATCTATCTGTAAGTCTTGCCTTCTTTGACCGTGTCCATGGTCCACCTCCCCATTTGCCCCCTCTACCTCTCCCATTTTCCTTTGCTCGGTACCCGACTTGCTCCTGGCAAAGTCATCTAAGGTACATTACCCTACATGAAGGCCGTTATATAAATACAAGTTGTTTATTGCTTGCGAATGGCACATTTTAGTATGTTAAGGGATACACTCCCTTATATACTGAGGGAGACATTGAGAAACAGCACTGATACACAACTAAAGGAATGATGAAATATAATCCATAGAGACAGAGACACAAATAAAACAGGAGCTCTACTTTTCATTTTACAAGCCTCACGGTGCGTACCTTCATTACCTTTAATTTTTGGCTTTATGCTGTGTCCTGATAAAATATGGATCGATCGCAGTTTCATTAGTTAAATGAGTCTGACATTGGCAGAGGTCGGTTTTTACACAGCGTAAGTCAGTTGAACGTGTACTTCACACGAGGAAACATGTATCACGGTTATGCCTTATAGAGAGAGAGAGAGAGAGAGAGAGAGAGAGAGAGAGATGGCTAAAGTACTGACCAGAGGAATAAAAAGCACCAGGGAAAAGATCACAACAGCAGTCAAATTTGAGTACTGTCAGAACAAAAAACAAGTCCATGCTGAGTTTTTTATGACAATGATTTTCAATCCTGCTGCTCTATAGAAACAGTCTGTTTGAACTGCACACCATTCCCTGAATTAATCACACAAACACATCAAAGATTCTAACGTTTGATTCATAATGTGAGCAGACGCGCTGTGTGGCGTAAGTTTGGAAACTATCAGTACTGAATTTGAAAAGCTTGCGTTTGTTTTTCCAAAGCACCTTATCACATCTAAACAGCTTAAACTGTTTCACGAGCAATGAGAGTAACTGCAATAAGAAGGGCTCTTCAGGCAGCAAAGCCCCACCGAGCGAGCCATGGGATGAATGACAAATTGACCCAGACGGTCATTGGCTCGGACACCAGGAGAAATAGGCTTCTTTACTTAAAGCGTCAGGGGAACTTTGCAGTCACCTGGGCAGGCGGACAACACCTCTGATAATGCAGCCTCAACTAAGTGCATGTAATCTGATTCATATTCGATCATCTCCCTAACCAGTGCCACAGCAGCTTCCACGTAGAATGGAAGCGCTGTTCAAAAAGGCTTCTGCTTTGAATTTTTACATAAAGGTAAACACTCGACGGTTTTGCCTTCGGCAAGAATAGCGAAGTGAAAAATCGAAGTGACGGACGGAATGGGAAAGACAAACTTCTGCTGTGTTGTTGACAGAGTCTTATCCCGCGCCTGCATGTATTTAAAAAAGAACACATCGAGCTTTCCAGGTCACACCAGGAGGTGGTTTCACAATCAAACAGCTCCGAATGGCTACTGTACATATCGGGGTTTCTTGCCGCCACTACAAAGGGGACTTTTGACTCTCAAACTCAAAGATTCCTTTGCAGATCTCTTAAGGCTACTTGTCACCAGGAACATTACAAAACGGATTGGCATTAAATTAAAGGATTCTTGGATTGATGCTCAAAGGAGCTACACTCAAGTGTATCTAAAGTCTTTTGATCACCATCCAAAGGCTTCTGGGATCAATGTTCCATTGTTTCTCCATTGGACGAGTTGGACCAACAATCAAGACTTCACATATCAATACCAAATGCTGTCCCTTCAACTCCGAACACGCAGACAGTGCTTCAAAGTGTCCCCTGTTGGACGCTACAGACTCTGAAAATCAATGCGGAATGATTCCCAGTCAAACCGAACATTATTGTGTGACCAATACGTGAGACGTTTAAGAATTAGATTTTTTCCCTTTGTCCTCAGATCGATACTGAAGATTTCCCCAGCTCAGATAAGACAGGCTCCTCAGATTAGTGCTCAAGGTTTCTTACTCAGTTTCACAACCTTCGCTTCTTCACATCAGTGCTCAATTCTTCCTCAGTCAGATAATTTTACTCTTCGGATCATCGTTTAAGGTTCCTCCCATGAGAAGCTCAAGGTTTCCAGGATCTACAAGCAAGGCTTCCGTTCCGCCAGTTGAAAAATACTTACCACTGTGTGTCAGCAAGGATCAGTGGTGGCACTCTCACCTCTGAGTCAGAAGGTTGTGGAATCCACTTGGAATCACACAGTCTAAGCTGAGACTTTGTTGCAGTGCAGTGCTGGGGGGAGGGGGGTGTTGCACACTCGGAGGTGCCATCCTTCGAATGAGGCATTAAAACCGATGTCTCGTCCGCCTGCTCAGGTCGATGTTTAAAGCATTATTCGAAAAGAGAAGGGCGTTTCTAAAGGAGTGTCTTGGCCAACAATTCCCCCAAATAAAAAATGTGGTCACTCACTCCATGGCTGGTTGTGGGACACTGCTGTGCGCGGTTGGCTGCCTTGTTTCACCCACAAAGGATACAGGCAAAACAAAAACAACAACTCACATTTCTACAGGGCCTTTTATGCCAGGACGACTTCACAAGGCGCTCAACAGTCAGGGATCCGCACCCGAGCTGGTGGTTGGGATCATGAGGGCTGGAGGGCGGGGAGGGTAGGGGTAGGAGGGTGACCGAAGGCACGGTCGAAGAGGAGGGTCTTGAAGAAGGCGAGGGGGAGGGACTGTGGGATGGAGATCCAGAGGGTGGTGGCAGAGTGGCAGAACATGGGGCGGGTAAGGCGGGGGATGTGAAGCAGGCCGTAGCCTGTTGAGCGGAGGGAGCGGGCAGGATGGTAGGAGGTTAAGAGGTCGTAGAGGTAAGGAGGAGCAAGGCCATGGAGGACTTTGAAGGTGAGGACCAGGATCTTGAACTGTATCCTCTGTGTGATGGGAAGCCGGTGGAGTCGGGCGAGGACGGGGGTGATAGGGTCACGGAGCCTGGCGCGGGAGAGGACATGGGGGCTGCAGAGCTCTGTGGATGATCCGCAGCCTATGGAGGGCGGAGTTGGGGAGGTCGACAAGCGAGCAGTTTGGGTAGTGGAGCCTGGACGTTGAATGTAGCCAATGTCAACACGGGCAATTTAAAGTACTGCATTCACCCGAGAGGCCGTTTAAAATTCAGCTAATGCTTCTTGTGAAGTAGGCACATAGACGCCACAAGCTATTAAAAGCCAGGCCCATTCATTGGAACAAATAGCAATAGTAAATCGTGTACTGACGTACCTGTACATGATGTACATTTCAGCAAGCTGTGTCTTTCACTTCCGAGCCGAGGTCTCAGGAGCGCACTGTCACAAACTCTGGTTAGCGGCAGGATTTCCCAGTTCGTGTTCCAGGATTAGTATAGGTGAATACTGCTGTGAACCACCACTTTTTCGAGGCTTCTGTTTATATCAGTTTAAAGGCGACTAATTGATTCAGTTTTCCACGGGACCACCCACCGGCTGATTCACCCGTATTTTAAAATACATCGGACGCCTTCACCACACGTTCTCGCGGATTAATTTCGTGAGCGCAGGACAGTTTTCTCATTGACCCATCGGCACGATGGTATGGTACTTATCCAACCCTTTGCGAACCGATGGACAATATTTGGTTGAAAATCCCAAATTTCTTGTGTCTGCTGGAACAACAGAATAGAGCTGTTGCATAAACTTTGCTATTGATACGAAGGTTTCACTCTGGGATTGAAAAGGCATTTGCCAGGAAAATAGCAGTGTAAATGGTGCTTCACGCTGGAAAAAATTTGTTTCTTTTACGAACCACATAAATGTCGCCTCATAATTTGGCTCTCATGTAACTTCTGTTGGCTGCACACTTTGCTCTACACTTTCAATGTCATTTTTAAAAAAAAAAACTGCTCCTTTTTCCTAGCAGTGGCTTAAAAGGACCATTTTTCAACTGACACTGCCCATCCATCTGTTTTTACAACTCAGAAACAATCCGTTCAGCCCAACTCGTCTATAAGTGTTTATGCTCCCCAAGAGCATCTTTGTTTCCCATTCACTTCTCCGATAACTCTCTTCTCCTTCACGTTTCCTCTTAAAATAAATGCGCTGATGGCTTCGTGCTTTAACCAGAGCTCTTGGCAGGGAGTTCCACATTCTCACAATCCCTTTGCCGAGAGAAGTACATTCGAAACTCTATTTTCGATCTGCTATGACCTTTATCATATTTACACCTCACACCCCTTGTTTTGCACTCACCAACGAATTAAAACTGCCTATTGATGTCCACACTCTGAATCCTATCATAACGTTAAATGTCCCTTCACTTGTTTCATGTCCAGAGAGAAAGACCGCAACTTGTTCAACCTTTCTTGACAGCCGAATCCAACTCAGCCTGGGTAACGTCTCTGGTTTAATTACAGCAGCAATTGCAAACAACTAGGAAATACCACAAGTCAAAATGTATACTGGAGAGTCAAATATATTGCCTGTAGGCATTACATTTCCCACACATTTGCTTAACTATTTAAGTTAAGCGTGGCTTAACTGTAGCTCAGTGGTTGAGCACTCGCTTTGCAAGCTAGAGACCTGAGTTCAATTCCCGGCAGAGGGCGAAACCTCGGGCAAGTTTCCTTACTCCACACAGAGCCTAATAATAATAATCCCTCCAAAACCAAAAACCATAATAAAATTGGTCATTTTCAATCCATGACTGTTTGTGGGACATTGCTGTGCGCAATTGGCTGCCGCGTTCGCCCACAAATATACAGTCAATTTACTTTACAGTGTGTTCTGTGAAGCGCTTTGGGACGTCCTCCCGACGTGAAAAGCGCTATATCAAATGCAAGGATTATTATTATTATTATTATTATTATTTGTGAATTTACGTTTGGAGAAAGACAGTCCAACTTCCAAAGCCGAATCTTGCTTTGCTCAAGTCCCGGTCACAATGCTTTACGATTGAACGATCTGGAGCTACACACCAGGTTTACGTTGCCGTTCCCAAACTTGTCTTGCCTGAAAAAAAGAGAAAACTCCGCACTCCCGCTACTTGAAAGCTGGGAGTGCAACCGGCTCTCTCTGGCATTAAAAAAAAACTGTTTGTATTTACACTGTAGCAGCCAGTAGTGTGACATGTCTTGGTAGTGTGTAGAGAGCTACAGAATTCCATCAGTAGAAAGGCTAATCGTTTGCCCAGGTTGGGGAAGTCGTGTGTGGCGGAGGGGTTGGGGGGACGGGGAGGCTGGAGAGGTGAAGCAAGTCCATTTACACCGATTACGTGACTTAGGAGAAGGAACAACGTACGACAAAAACTAACAGTCGTCTCTGAGGAGTGAGTGGAGACTTGCCTCCGTGAAGCTTTACCCTGGAAGGTTAAATGAATAGAGGAAAGGATGAGGTTTGGACACACAAGCGCTCACGGTCTGTAGAGACTGCGTGTTTTGTGGGCGAAATAAATCCGAACGCCAGAGGAGCCTATAGATATTCAATGCATTTGACAGAAGCGGCTGGCTTTCGAGATTTCATCAAGAAAATAAGCTATTCACAATGGCCTCCAGAAGCTAAATTGATCAGTTGTAGCAAACGCCTGGCTGTGTCCCTGCTCTATCCTCAAACGCACAGAGCTGCACCGTTCACAACTTATTAAACACATCACTAACACGAGTAGGACTGTTTTATTGCCTCTGCTCCTTTCCGGCAAAAGCTCTACCGCATTGCGAGCCGTCTCCTTTCTGGAGAGCAGCTGCTGCTCTGAGGAGAATTGGCTTTCCGCACCACACTGGGCAGTCTTCAGTAAGTACATTTCAAATGATCCCATTTCGCAGCTCCTTCCCGGATGGTTCACTGTGTGTATAACCTACTTTGCCGCTCGGCTGCCCGCACAGTCTCCACCGGTCCCTGCGGTTTGATTTCCTCGCCCTGGCTGGCACGAGCATTATGTCCATGGAACAACTCTGGCAGGAATTAAACAGTGAACACTCCCCCACCCAAAAAAAAAAAATTCCATTTCCCCTATTGGCCCAGCACTTAAAAGCATTCCGCAGTCAGATAGACATGAACGTTTTTTTCATTGAGAGAGAGAGAAAAAAATACGAGGGGAAAACCTCTCTCTTTGCTTTGAGAGGATACGGGTGGAGGAAGGGGGGAAGGGGAGTCAGAGGAACAATTTTCAGCACGCCCAGAACTTGTTCAAATAATATAATGAGGCGTTTAAACGCGTTTACAATATCAAATTCGCTTGCAAATGGTTTCTTGTGGAGCTCCAATGCAGGATGCTGGAGGAGAGGGCGCCGCCTTGTTGGAAATCTGTCCGTTAGGATCAAATGTTAAACTGAGGCCCTGTCTGTTAAAGAAAAAAAGAAGGGAGTTTCTCTCTCAGAGTCCGGCCCGACAATCATTCACTTCACAGCTGTTTGTGGGACATGGCTGTGCGCACGTGGACTGCCACGTTCACCTCCAAGTTACAGTCACTACGGTTTACAATGTTTCCTGTGATATACTGTGAAATGTCCTCCCAACGTGAAAGGCGCTATGTGTATTTTGTGGGCGAAACGCGGCAGCCAATTGCGCACAGCAGCGTCCCACACAAACAGTCGTGGAATGAAGTGACCAATATTTGTATCATTTGTTTTTCTTGAGGGATTATTATCAGGACGTATGGAGTAAGGAAACTTGCCCAAGGTTTTGCCCCGCCGGGGCGCTCCCAGTGTTGTGCCCAACAAACCCCCCAAAATAAAATTGGTCATTCACTTCATGGTTGTTTATGCCACATCGCTGTGTACAAACTGATCGATTGCCACGTTCACCCACAAAACACAGTTGTTCGGGCGCTTTACAGTAAATGTAAAGTTTCACTCACAAACCACACAGTCAATTCACTTTACAGTATATTCTATGAAGGGCTTTGAGACGTCTCGGAGATGTGATGAGGCGCCACATCAAATGCACGGATTATTATATGATTTATTATTATCCTGAATTGGACGATTTTAATAATGGTGGTTTTTGAAGAGTGCCAAATTTTAACTGTAGAAGGCAAAGTGGTGCAAGGGGAAGCCACATCAAATCTTAAATGTTTCACTCTGCATCTTCGCACCTTTTTTCTGGTTACAGTACAATTAATCCTGCAGCCCTTCATTCAAGAGGTCAGCGGCCAACATCCATATACGAGAGTACTCTCTCCCTAATACCAGCACGTGTTGGAACAGCTGGAATGGCATTGGAACAGTCTACGCTATGATTGAACATGCTTCATCTTGTCTGGTTTCCATCTTACACGTACTCTGTGAGATTTGCAAAAAAAAAAACAAGATGTGTAACTTTCAATTACACCTCTTTCGGAGTCCAGAAGAGCAGAACACTGTAGAAGAATCCTAGCACCATATTTCTTCGCAAAAGTACTGCAACTGTGCCACGGTGTATCGGATTCACCAACTCTTGGTTGACGAGAGGCACGTCACAGCTATTTAATTCAGGGACCTTCCTTATTGTTGGATTTAATGCTATACTTCCTTCCCTCTCCATTTGCGTTTTTAGCCTCTTCACCATTGTCTGAGCTGAAAATCTGAGCTGAATAGTCACTAACGCTGCTTCGCAGTATTCAGAAGGCCAAAACAGTATTGAACAAAAGAGACTTGGACAAACAATTAAAGAGAAAGAGTGTTAAAGCATTTTAAGAAAGAACAGAGAACTGGAATTAGAGAAGGTAATAATAATAATAATAATAATAATAATCCTTGCGTTTGATATAGCGTCTTATCACGTCTCCGAGACGACTCACAGCGCTTCACAGAATACATTGCAAAGTGAATTGACTGTACGTTTTGTGTCCTATTGGGGAACCAGCACCAACCTATGTTGATGTGCTGTTATTTCTCTGATATGAGGTGGTGCTGTTTCTTTTAACTCTCTTGTGGGCCAAAATGCCTTGGAACTCAACACAGGAAGTTATTAGGGGTCGTAAAGAGCTATCTAGCTCAAGAAACCTGGCTCTTTTCTGACTGATTGGAACCCGACCTTCCTCCTTTCTCACCATATTCCTCAGTCAGTGAAATTTTAAGTGGGGGACTGTTGTGCCAGGACAACGGGAGAAGCTCCCTTTATGTTGGGTTGCACCCAACCTCTTCAACCTCCTCCAACCAGTCAGTCAGCATGTATTGGCTTCGTGTCCTCTGCCCTACCCGCTCAACTATCGGTGGTTGGGCTTTCAGCTCATCTGCCTCCTCTCTCTGGAACCCCTAGACTCCGACTCTCACGCTCGCTTCCTCACTTTGTTCAAGGTCCATCTCAGGACCTACCGCTTTGACCGCGCCTTCGGTCATCTTGCCCCTTCCTCAGCCAGGACCGTCAAGGGCCTCGAGACACCCTCCCGAGATGAAAGGCGCTATATAAATGTAAATTCCTATTGTAAGTCACTAAAGGCATGTTCCAGGGAGGGAAGGATGTTACCACAATGCTGCGTGTTCTTATCAGTGGCAATGCGACGCAAAGAAATGGTAATGCAGTCAAATCCTCTCAAGAGGATTGCTTCAGTTCATGTCGATGTACTCACCAGACATTTATGGCTTATAGAATTATTTGCATTTGAAGACCAATGGACAAAAGATCCTTTTTGTGATTCTATTCTCCCCCATCCTCAAAGACATATTTACATTGATATTTATTCATCCAAAGTACGGTGCACAATGCGATAGTTATCGGTGGTTATAATCAGCACATTTTGTTATTGCATTTTCCCCCTTTCGTTCTCATCCAATATTTCATGTTTTTAGTGACAGGCGGCTGGCATGATTTTTTCGGACTTTTTAATAAAAAAAACTTAAATGATTTGATGAAAAGTAATCGAATGGAAAAAAATGCTGCGTTTGATGGGAGAGTAATCACCGGTTGTAGTTATCATACCACAAGCCACAATTACACTACCCCTCCCCTCCAATATTTCATTTTTTTCCTGAAAGTCAGTGGATATGATTAAAATACTCTAATCCAAGCTGCTGGTGTCCCCTGTGTAACCCTAGTGTGCGCTGAGGTAATGAGAGCTTCTTCTGAGTAGGATTAGGCCAAAACTGGCGATTCTTTTGCTGGCTCCACATTTGCCCGTTTCAGCGCTAAATTAAATCAGAATCTGCCGTCAGTATAATCAATCTGGGGCTAAATAGGTGTGACCGACCTAACAAAATGAGCTGAGAGCTGGTTAAATCCTGCTAATTACCAGAGCTCATCAACTGCAATTGGTTTGAACAGATAGACTGATCCTTTTAACTGTGTGAATGAGCGCTTGCACAAGTTCGATATTGCGGCAGACTGTACAGCTGATGAAAACAGAAGAGGCAGTCAGTCTTTCCATCAGTTATACCCCAGGGGAGATTCTACAGTATCAGCCGCAGAGCTTGGCACACACACGTCTACTTTTACAGTGCTGTTCAAATGAATACATTTAAATATATATACTGTATATGCACAGCTGCGCAATGCTTTATAGAATTACTTGTGTGCCCTCTGTTGTCACTCCTCCATTTCGACGTGTCAGTCTGGCTGAGTTGATCGCACTCTCCTGCTTTTGCTGTTTTGTCTTTTTCTTTCACTTGCTAATTTAAAAAAATCTACATCCTAAAGTGTACATATTAACAATAACCGTTTAGCATCATGAATTGAAAGCCAGTTCTTCAAATGGAAAAAAAGGAGCTGGTGTCATGGCCGATGAATAAATACCTGCTCTTATTTTTGAAGAGACTGAAAAGCGATTTCCAGGTGTTTTGTCACGGGCCAGGCTGGGTGTGAACTTGATCATTTCCATCCACGTAATTAGTATGTGCCCCAGAACAAGCCCCGAAGGAGCAAAGCCAGGTGTCACTGACATTTGTAGTAACCAAGAAAGGGGCTACAAAGGTCATCCAATACGCGATAAGCCAGGCAATCGTAAATCGGTGACAAAACAGGTTAAGGAACATTACAAACGCTGCCCTCGTGTGACTTGAGTTGGCAAAATGACTGCTAATTAGCTCTGGCAACCTCCCACAAACAAAGCTGCAATATAAACGAATGACGACGTGATTTGCCTGGATTTGATAGAGGGAGTAATATTGCCCAGTGTAGGGAGCTCTCTGCATGCCTTCGCTGAGGCAGTGCTAACACATCTTTAATTTTAATAAAATTAATAAATAATAATTTTAATAAGCTCCTTGGGGATGTCCTCCCAACCTGAAAGGCGCTATATATATATATATATATGTAAATTTGTATTATAATTTGAATTGTATTATCCACCTGATCTGACGTTCAAATTCCTTGATCTTCTATAGATCAATTGTAAAAGGCACACATGCTTGTTTTTGGTTCCCTCCATTGAGGGAAGGGTGTTCCGCATCCCCCCCTTTGCCCTCAGTCCTAAGAAATATAACCCCCTCAGCTCCCCAGTCTCTCATCGTAGGTATCGATCACACAAACATCCAAAGATTAGGTGCGCAAACTGAACACGCAACTTCTAACAAGGTCTGACTCCCACTCTCTATACTCATTCCAGCAGCATTTCCTTGCTTTCATATTTCAGGCTTCTCATTATAAAGACCAGGACTTATTAGCTTCAATGTTTGTGCCCACAAACTACAACTGACTAATGTACTTTTTCCCCCATACCACTTGATTATGTGACTTGAGTGCTCCCTGGTACAGATTTATTCTCGTTGCTGCATCCAAAGTCTACAACATCGCAATTTGTAGTTAAACACAATTGACCATTTGCTTAATCTATTTCCCTGAGCAATTTTCTGCTGTTCTCTCTACAATATTACAATATCTAGCTTTGCGGTATCGGCAAGCCCGGATATGCAGAATAAAGAATCCGCACAAGACATTACAACTGTATCAGATTTTAGCGGTTACCTTGTCTAATTCAGTACAAGTTATAATAATCCTTGCATTTGATATAGCGCCTTATCACGTCTTCTAGACGTCTCAAAGCGCTTCACAGAATGTACTGTAAAGTGAATTATATTTGTGCATATGTGTATATATATGTATATTTGTGGGCGGAACGCGGCAGCCAATTGTGCACAGCAGTGTCCCACAAACTGTCGTGGATTGAGTGACCAAATGATTATTTTTTTAGGGATTATTATCCCCGGAAAAGCCATCCACCAATCGACTAACAACCGGGTTCCTACTTATTGCTAGGGAAACAGGCGTGTGGAGGAAGGAAACTTGCCCGAGGTTTCGCCCTGCCGGGAATCAAACCCAGGTCCTCTCGCTTGCGAGGCGAGTGCTCTAACCACTGAGCTACAGGACTCCACAAAAGTAAGAATTTTGTAACCCCTTGCAACTTAGCCTTGTGACGAATCTCCCTGCAATTTATCCTCTGTGTGTGTGTGTGTGTGTGTGTTGGGCATAACTCGACAGGCACAGAGTTGGAAATAGCAGTATCAGCAGCTGCAAGATGTGCACTTCTAGTACTGCTTGAAGAGGAAACGGGGGTTACAGAGAGCAGCTCGGTCTGTCCACAGAGGGAATAATCTGCATTTGTTCTCATCTGATCATTGAGATACCTGGGGAAAAGAAAGCCGAAAACATAAACAGAAATTCTTCGGTTACAGTCACATAAATCAGTTAATCATTACGGATTTCTAGCTGCCATTCGTCACCGCCTTTGTTCGTGTTTAATATTTAAAGAACACTCGCAAATTAATCTCAATGGGAACTGACTGCATCGCATGTTCCACTGGGTGACAATTCCCCACAAATCTCTAGCTCCCTGTGGTGCACATGCTTTGCATTTGAATACAAAATCTATTCCCGCTGACCTTTCGAATATTAGTGGCTAACAAGACACCTGCAAAAACATTGAATTGGCACTATTCATAATAATTCTGATGTTGCATTACTCAAGAGAGTGAGGTCAAACCAACACGCTGGAGGAAATTTGTACGCAGCCCCGTGAAGTGCTTTTTTCTCAGAAATGAAAGAACATCATGTGTGTTGAAGTCCTCTTGTGATCACAATCAATTTGCCGACTCAATTTACCGCATTAAGGCAAAATAATTAAATATGGATAACACAGGGGGACTCAGTCAAATGCCAACTTATTATTGGTCATCTTTCGATCTACCAATTCAGCAAAGTGACTGACATCCCTATTGGCACATTCCTTTCGCTTGTGGTCCCACCACACCCACCCACATCACTCCGACTCTTCAGGGTTTTGGGAAGTCCTCCCGACGTGAAAGGCGCTTTACAAATGTAATTTTGTATTGGATTGTACTGGTTCAAAATTACTGCCCTGATGGCAGTATTCCATGCTTCATTATTGTCAGATGTTAGTCAGATAATTATTTTGAACTTGCTCCTCCACCATAAGATCTCCCTGTCTCGGTCATTGGTTAGACCAGTTCCAACGGCTTGTGTTGCAGTCTCCCGCTGGCTATCAGGAGAAAAACAGTAAAGGAAGAGATGACTGCCAACATGAAGAAGCTCATGGCATACATGTTCCTTCTGGGAACATGGCTCACATTGAGAACACTCCTCGTTAGTGGAATACTCTGTCAGGGAAGATGCTGCAGGCAAATCAACTGCAATGTTTAAAATATTAATCGTATAGAGAAAACATCTATGTGACGAAGACAGCTCCAAGTGCAAAGAAATGGGCTCAAAGATCCGATCGAATAACCTGACATAACAATGGTTTGATGGACTGAATGGCCTCCTCTTGTTCCGATATACAATTATACAATTCTACCAGTCAAAAAGTGTTTCTATTTGAGCAATCATGGATAATAACAATCCTTAGATTTGATATTACGTGATTTACTGTAAAGTGTTGTGACTGTGGATTTATAGACAGACGCGGTAACCAATTTGCAATCAGCAATGTCCCATAAATAGCCATGAAGTATATAAATAACCAACATTGTTGGAGGGATTCTTGGCCTGGACATCGGAAGAAACACCCTTCTCTTTTTGAATCGCGGGCTGGAAGTATTCATGGAACTATTCTTTAATGTCGACCTGAATGGGTAAATCGGACCATAGTTTAATGTCTCATCTGACGGACAGCACCTCCAACAACGCAGCACACCCCTAGCATCGCATTGAAGTGTCAGCCTAAACTGTTGGGAGTTTCGACATAGGGCTTGAATCTATCTGCAAGTCTACAATTGTAGTTTTGCAAAGGGACAACATAACTGGCTTTAAATCGCAAGGCTAATGATTCACCAAGACTGAATTGTCAGAAAAAATTTAAATCGCTGGGTTTACAAATTGAAAGTTTAACACATTTTCCTAACACCTGCCCTGAAATGTTTATATTTGGACAAACGTCTCTTTGACCTCGTAAAGCTTTATTTTTTNCCCATTAAAAGGAAAATGAGTCTGCAAATGTTCATCTCACCCAGAGCAAGATGTGTTTCACTGCTCTCTGGTGATCCTACATTTTAATGAGCAGAAGCTTCAGGGATGGCTTTGAAAATGACAACATGGTTTGGGGCAGAATCATTTTCACACATCAACTGGTGTTCCTCGTGGATTCAACCACGATACAAACTCTTCCCACATCTGGTTCAACCAACGAACCAAATACTTCAGTGTACGTTTATACTTATAGTAAAACACAAGTTCCTTGGCTCCTGTCAACACCTTCACTCCTGCGGATCTGAACTCCTCATCCTCCCTGGGCTCTCCCTCTGACTCACCGAACCAGTGTGCAATCTTGGCATCTGATTCGATCCCCAGCTGTCCTTTCTCCCCCACATCTGGTCCCTGACCAGGACCGCTTTCCTCCACTTTCGCCACATTGCCCGCCTCCGACCGTACTTTACCCCAACTGCAGCCGAAACCCTCGTGCATGCGTTTGTCGCCTCCCGCCTGGATTACTCAAACGCACTCTTCGCCGATCTCCCCAACTCCACCGTTCACAAGATCAGCTCATTCAGAACTCTGCCGCCTACAGACTGACCCCAACCAAACTCCGTCCCCACATCTCACCAGCTCTGGCCCAGGCTCTACTGGCTCCCCATCACCGAATGGATCGACCTCAAGATCCTCCTCACACTCTTGTGTTCAAATCCCTCGTTCCCTCCCTCCCTCCCTCTGCAATACACCCGCCCAGTGCCTCCGCTCGACTGGCCCCAGCTTTGCTCGTCCCTCACACCCTCTGCCCCCACCATCGGAGGTCGCTTTCAGCCGCTCCGCCCCGAAACTCTGGAACGCTCTCCCTCAATCCTTCCGCTCTCCCTTTTTTCAAGTCCCGCCTGAAAACCTTCCTCTTCCGACCGTACTTACGGTCACCTGCCCCCGGCTCAGAGTCAGGCTCCGCCACTATTAACCGCTCTGAGACGCTACCCTGAGTGGAGGGCGCTATGTAAGTGCGAGTTGTTGTCGTCGTTCGGTCCGTGCTATGGGTCAACTCACAGAATTATTATATGGGCACAACTGAAACAAAACTGAGTGCACCCTCTTGCTCAAATAAAAACATTATTGTAATAGATGCAAAGAGGGCCTCTCACTGGCACAACTGCGCTGCATTACCACGGAAACACTTTGTTCCACAAAGTGGGAATCAGTATTCAGCAGCTGAATCCAGAAGGATTTTGTGCATGACTGGTGGGGGGAAAAAAAAGGTGCGTAGAAGGTTCTATTTAATATATATTGAGACGGGTGACAGCAAACGACATCCAGACCAGATCTATATGGGGCGAAAACAAAGGCCAAAATCCTTCCCCATTGTATCTGGGCTTCAGTTTTACCACGATCCAAATTTCAGGCGTTCAATAACTGAGGACAAATGCCCAGTTGACAGTTTTCTTGCACCTTCATAAGTGAGACAATCAGAGGCAGCTTTTATTTTATGCCTTGACACGATTAAATTAATATTTATAATTGTATAATTAAAGGAACAAAGGACGTGCGCTTGGCTTGTACATGCCGATACCACCTGCAAACCATGTCAGAATAGGATGCCTGTACCACAATACTGTTAGGTCAGGGCAGGTCAGACAAACAAGCAATATTTAATGTATATCAAATGATTTTTTTACCACAGCAATCTTCTATTACAATAATGTACCTCTTCACTTCACCAGTGACTCTCCTGTCTGCTGCGGAGTTTTTGCGAACAAGCTCTTTATTCATTCTAAATTCATAACAAAAATTAAATATTTACTGACTGAAGGTTTTAAAGACACGAGAGACATGTATTCACACATCATTTCCCAAGCTCTTTTCTTAATTTTCCTCATTGTTTATTAATGAACATTAATAGCACTTAGTCAAGTGATTCATGTTGAAGAATGATGGTTTGTATTCTCCATATTATAATTTTATAAGTAAACAACAGAGTCACCAGGTCCCCAAACTGAATCAGAAAAGGAAACAGTTGAATTAAAGATAATAATGTTTACAATTGATACCTTGCCGGTAGAGTACGTCTTAAAAGTGCTTCACAGGATATACTGTGAGATGCGTGACTGTATATCGTGGATGAACAAAGCCATCAAATTGCATACAGAAATGTAGCAAACAGCCATGAAATGATCGACCATTTTTAATTGTGGGATTGTTGGCCACAATATCAGAAGAAACTCCCTTCTCTTTTTTTTTTACTGTGCATTGCGATCTTTAACTTCTACCGGTATAGGCAGACGGGACTCTCGTGCGAAGACTGTGAGTTCAAAGTCCTGAAGTGGGGATGAAAGTAGAAGAAATTTACAATTATCTTCAAATTGAAATAAGTATCTCGTCTCTCACGTTGAAACAAACTCCTAGCTGCTAAATTATCAATAGTTGTGCATCTTTGAGTTGCATTACATTAAAGAGAACTGTAATTCTGGTTACAGTTAATGCTATTTCCAATTTATTTTCTAATGTTTGGTGCAATGCTTTTGATTTCACAGTGAGAGCTCTGATGTACGAAGATGAAAGGGCTTACGGTACAGGCATTCAAAACAATTCTTGGCTAATCAGAACCAGGTTTAATCCATCCTCATATTTCAATCCAAGAAGCTGGAGCAACAGGTAGACATTGTTACAGGTGTGGTAATGCAGCATGAAACGATGTTGGGAGCTGTCTCGAAATCAACAGATGAAGGAATCAAACAAACCCTTTAATCGTAACACAGTTTTAAGCTTTCAAACGTCCAACGTAATAGCAATTCATTGTTCAGAAGATTGCACGATTGAAAATTTCCAAACTCTCTGCGTCGTAAAACGCGGCTTGGATGCTCTCCAGACTGCTTCTTGAGCAAACCAATTTGGAGGCTGCAAGCTAACATTTCCTACAGTCGCTTTCTTTTTTCCCCCAATTCTCTCTCCCGTCCTCCTTCAATGTTGACATACATCCAGTTTTCAGGAGAGTCCCCGGATAAGCCACAGAGGGCCCTGGAATCCCACCTCAAGGCTCAACTCTTTCAGGTCGTGCAGAAATCTGCAATATTTTAAAATTCAGTAACAATTTGGGAGCAGTTTTCTGCAGTTCTTAAAAAGAAACGATGGAGGGTCAGACGACACGTCCTAAAGTGTCATCCTTCATTATCGTACAATAGCGCGCAATTGGCTGCCGCGGTCCGCCCACAAAACACACAGTCACGAACTTCACAGCGTATCCTGTGAAGCGCTTTGATTTGCGAAAATACAATAGCTGCGACAACATTCCAGGGAGAGCTACAGGAGAACTACGCCCTTCTCTTCGCTGAAAAGTGCAGTGGAAACTCCAATCCTTCACAATTGCTTCATCATTACTAAACTAGAGGTCGATGAGGTCAGAGGACATTTAGAAGGTGGATGAGGTCAAATCTCACCACAGGTGACCCAATATAGACAACCCCTCATACAGTGAAACCGTGTTAAGCAAGCTGTCACTCAACACTTGCGCTATGTACTTCACTAGTGCTTCCTGGTTCTAACCAATGTTTGCCACCCTACCAAGCCAGAGACACTAACCCATGTTAAACTGAACCTAGTATGTTTCACAACAACAAAAACAAATTGCATTCATATAGCGCCTTATAGCGCTGGAAAGCCATGGGTTTTGCACCCGAGCTTGGGGTTGCAATCAAGAGAGGTGGGGGCCAACGGGGATGGGGTTGGGAGAATGACCGAAGTCACGGTCAAAGAGGAAGGTCTTGAGATGGGTTTGAAGGAGGCAAGAGAGGGGGCGAGGTGAAGAGACCCAGGGATGGAGTTCCAGTGGGTGGGGGTAGAAAGGCTGAAGGCATGACCGTTAATGGTGGGGCGGGCAAGGTGGGGGAGACGGAGCAGGCCTGTGCTCGCTGAGCAGAGGGAGCAAGAAGGTGTATTTGTGGGTTGCAGAGGTAGGGAGGAGCAAGATCGAGGAGGGCTTTTAAAGTGAGGACAAGGATCTGAAACTCGGTCCTCTGTGGGATGGAGAGCCAGTGAAGCCGGGGCAGAATGGGGACAAAGGGGTCATGGAGTTGGGTGCAGGAGAGGACATGAGCTGCAGAGGTCTGAATAATCTGCAGCTCGTGGAGGGAAGAGATGAGTAGTCCGACGAACAGGGAGTTAGTAGTCAAGCCTGGACGTGCTGAAGGCATGGATGAGGGTCTTGGCGGCCTAATGGTAGAGGTAGTGGCGGAAGCGAGTAATGTTGTGGAGGCGGGGAAGGCAGAACAGGTCATTTGAGGCAGACTTCCACATACTGTTTGAACCTACTGCTAAGCCTCAGTCATCAAGTCTCATACTTTTATTTAGAATTTTAATGCTGTTCAAATTTTAGCGATAAAACAAGCTGCCATTTCCTGCCAACTTGAACCCAACAATGTCTCGCAAACAGCCACAAAGTGAATCGCCAATTTGATTTTGATCTGGGAGATCGTTCTGTGAAGGATTGTGTACCCGTATTTCACCCACAAAATACAGAGTCAATCCACTTTACAGTATATCCTGTGAAGCTTTGAGACGTCGTGACGACTTGATAAGGCGCTATATCAAATGCAAGGATTGTTATTATTATTACTACCCTGTGAAGTGCTTCGAGGCATTCCCAGATGTGAAAGGCAGTACATCAAATGTAAGGATTATTATTGTTGTCACGCAACAATCGGTGGTTTATTTTATTGCAGTTTGCAGTTGTTGCCGGCACAGATTATTGCCACGTTTCCAGACATAGACTTCAAGAGAGCTTGTTGTGTGAAGTGCCTTGAGATGTTTCCGCATGATAAGCTTTCAGATGTTTCAATGTGATAGAGCGCCACATTAATTGCAAAGTTTATTATTTTTATGATAACGGTTCCTCACAGGTGAGATTGGAATCTTGGATAGATAGATCCACTGGGCTGGCACAGCAATAGAGAAGTTAGACTGACAGCCCATGATAATCATGGAAATGGATACGCAACCCAACTCGAAAACCAGGAAAATGAATGCCTCAAAGGCACATAGACGAGACGAGACGACCGTGGAAATTGAAAGGATTGGATCAACACAAGCGGGGAATAATCTTGTGTCTCACAAACGCCAACCTGACATTCATTCACTGAACCTCACCGAAAAACAGAAGAGGACGGACAGTGAGTGGGAATGTTGACACGGGTGCCAACCCTCGACTGTCCAGCATCTTGGGGCATCCTCCCGACGTGAAAAGTGCTCGATAAATGCAATTTATTCTTGTTGACAAAAGGGCTTGCACGCACAAGCAACAATCAAAGTTAACAAACCGCCTCATCGCGCGCGCTCCCAACCAATCTTCCTAAGGGAATGCGTATGCGGGCCTCCATTATGCGAAACAGCGTCAAATTGAAACCTGTTGCTTCTTCCACAAATAAATCCAATTCAGGTGCAGCGGAAATTCTCATTTGTAGGCATCGAGTGCGATCCACCTCCTCATGCATCCCATTCCACTCCAGCCCAGCTAACATTCGGCGAAACGGCTGCCTTCTGTCTCAGGTACACTTAAGTCACGTAAAAGCCCCTGCTCACGGGAGAGGGGAGAAGACGAGATGCGAACTAATTTAAGAGGTTTCAGAGACATAAAGCATCCCAATCAATCCACTGACCATTGTTTTAAAACCTGTGACTGAGGACTGTCATTGTAATGGCATGCAATCTCTTCACATTTATAATCAGCTAATATCTGGCCTGCAGATAAAGCTTCTGTGACAATTGGATTTCGACGTCAAGTGGAAAGGCTTTTTTTTTCCTTCCTGCGTGCAGTCTTTCACATGAGCCTGCAAATGCAAATCACATCACACAGTTAAGTGTGCAGGAGCTTACACTCCACTAGAAAGTTGAAAGCATCCGCTGTAGAATTGAACACCGTTCAAAAGAATAAAATATTCACGAGTAAAATTAGATGGAAGGTGTATCCCATATGTTTTTCTGCAATTATTTCTTCAGCCAATAAAGGATATGGTTCATTTCAGCCTTGACTGGTGTTTATTTTTTAAATAAAGGTGGCAAAAAGGCATTTCTGCATAAACGCAATGAGTGTGAAAAACAACTAACATCTCATTATCCTCTGATTCAGAAAAAATCCACTGACACATGACAAAGCTTCACTGTCCACTTTTATATCCTATTTCATTGGACTAATCCATTCATTCCTATGCACTCTGAAGCTCCAAGCCATTTATTCCCTCTTAAATGTTTTCTGATCATTTTATCCAGGTTTCATGTGACAGAGCAAGTCAAGTTGTTGTGGGTTGAAAGACTTCAATTGCTGGAAAATCTACTGACTGCGTATTTGTAAGCAAACTCGGCAGCCAAGCTGCCCTGGCATCAATAAATCTCACAGGTCACTTACTCCGTGGCTGTTTGTGGGACATTGCTGTGTGCAAACTGGCTGCCCCATTTCGTCACAATCACTCCACTTCACAGTATATCCTGTGAAGCGCTTTGAGACGTCTCAAATGCAAGTATTATTATTATTATTACAAGATTGATATGCGGTTCTAACCACTGACTCTGACCTGAAGCTTGCAGTTGGACTCAGAGATACACAATCCTCCAAACAAACTCTCACAATGTGCAGTTTCCAGAGCTGCAAACAGACTATTGCAGGAAAAGGCTCTCCTTTTTTCAGGGTGAGCATATGGCGAAGTCATTTACTATTGCAGGGTGCAGCCATTTCATGGCGGGTTTGGCGAGGAAATCCCTGACCTCTTTGCATTTGGGATGTGATGTGATGATGGAGTGCTGTGGGGGAGGTGGGGGGGGGGGGGGGGGGGGGGGGGAGAGCAGAAGAAAACAAGAGCCTTGGAGATGGTTTTGGCCTCTAGCTTAGCCTTGCAGTAAAACACCGCTTGGGCTTTCACGAGGGAGAGGCTGTGAGCTCGAAGGTGGTTTGAATCAGCGTTGAACCTTGAGGCTGCTTTTGTGCCATCTGCACTCAAGCATCCTCGCATCCGCTCCAGTGTATGTGACATGACTAATTTATTTCTACCTGAGTTTTAAGATAAAATATTAAACCTGACGCACAAAGGTAGCGGCTGACACTGGAGCTCTCTACATCTGGCTGTTGGGCAAACTGCGCAAAGCCGCCCACAGAAGGGAAAACTGGGGGTCTAATTTGTGAATTTATTATTGGTGAATAACAAATCCTGCAGGTATTCGTCTGTGTCCCTCCAGAACTTTTACCCGGATGCCGATCGCATTTCTGTCTCTGCGAAGCTGGCTTGAAGCCAAAGGAGGATCCTTGAAGCTCAAAAAACAGTGTGAGGCATCAAAAAAACAAGGCAAACAGGACGGTGAGTTACATTGACAAATCAGTTGAGATCAGATCCTCAAGCACCATAATCAATCTATATAAAGCTATTTCGCCCACAAATATACAGTCAATTCACTTTACAGTCTATTCTGTGAAGCGCTTTGAGACGTCAAGAAGACGTGAAAAACGCTACATCAAATGCAAGGATTATTATTATTATTATTAACAACAACTTGCAGTGTCTTGTGCCATTCACCCTGGGAATACAGACATTTCAGATGAGGACAAGAGGATCAAGGTTGCGAAGGGTAATTCCAGGAAGGACACCAGGAAGAATCTCTTTACGCAACTGGCAATGCTCAGCTGGAATGGGTTCCCGAGTTGGGGGGTAATACCAAGATGTTTGACTGATTTAAGAATCCGCTTGATGTTGTGATGGGCATACCTTGTCTTTGTGTACATAGAGAAATGAACCCAATGCCCGAGGATCATGTCACCAAAGGGGAGCGCATAGATCAAGTAAAGGTGAGGATTATGGATCCTGAGGAAGTATGCAAGTTCCAAATTGCATACATAAACGCAAATGCAAGGACACATTGCATTCAGAGGGAATCTAGAGAAGCTGGGTACGTTGACAGAAAGGTAGCAAATACAGTTTAATATCGTAAAACATAAGAATACAAGATTCCGCAGTAAGTCTAAGGGAGTATGTCCTGCTTGAAACTTTTCTCGAGATATCGGGACAGTAGAAACGACCTCAGAATTGTTGGACTCTTCATTAAAACTACTACTGAGTAGTTCCACGCGCTTCTTCTGGTTTAAAATTAATTGCAGAGAATAAACTTTTGAATACTTTCATGCAAAAAAAATGTAGCCTCAGTCTTTGCAGGGTTAAAAATCAATGGTAGACGCCAGAGGCAAAAACGCGTTGCTGTGTGCAACAAACAATAGAGAACAACATCGATGCAAAGCGAAGAAATACGATTTTAAAAAATGCTGGATCTAGTTACAAGGTGTGAAATTAAACTCAGTGAAGCTGTCAAGAAGCTAATGAACTGCATTGCAAGGAGCACAAACACCAACACTGGTGTCAACTTTATTAGTCTGCATTCATATATCTGGAAGAACATAATACTAATGAAATACGGAGAGATTTGGAGATGTTTTTCAAATTCATTAATGCAAAATGCATAAAGAAAATGCAATTGCTGCCAGAGCAGCAAACTATTGTCAAAGGTAAGAGTATATGCAACCATTTGACACCCACAATTTCAGTCTGGCTCAGTCGGTACTCTTACCCCTTGAGTCAGAAGTTTGGGGGTTTAGGCCCCAAGTCAGGACTTGAACTCACATAGGAACACAACAAGGCAGTGCTGGGGTGTGCTGCATCGTCGGAAATGTCTCTCCTCTTTAGTATCTGCATGGTTGTGCCTGGTGATGCCATCCACAGGCATGAGTTAACTTCCACATGTTTCTGGAGGGCACAGACTCTATCCTGGAGGGCAGACTCTCCTCTGGAGGGCAGACTCTCTGCCACCACCCTTGATTCCAGGGCCACTGGCCGTTCTGACTGATTGACTGTCAGACATCAACTCCTGGATGAGAGTTAATATTCTCCAATTAAATGTCGACAAGACAGAGGCTCTCCTGCTTGGCTCCCATCAGACGCTGACAGCATCAATCCACATGGATGCACACACCACTTCCTGAAGCCAGTGTGGAACTCTGATGTCTTGTTCAACTCTCAACTGTCCTTTAAACCCATGCCTTGACCCAATCAGCTATCCTCCAACTCCGTCACATTGCCCACCTCTGCCAATGCCTTGGGCCACCAAGATCCTTATCCATGCTTTTAGCACTCCCAGGCTTGACTATGCCAACTCTCTGCTTGCCAGACTTCCCAACTCTTCCTTCTACAAACTACAGACCACTCAGAACTCTGCAGGTCACGTCCTCTCCTGCATTAGACTCTGCAAACCTATCACCCCTATCCTCACCTGGCTCCACTAGCTCCCCATGCCACAGAGGATCGAGTTCAAGATCCACGTCCTCACTTGCAAAACCTTCCACGGGCTTGCCCCACCCTACCTGTGTGACCTTCTATAACCCGACCAACATGCCCGCTCCCTTACCCCACCGTGCCAGCCCCACCATCGGTGGTCTGGCCTTCATGTTACTGCCCCAATTCCATCCCAGAGTCCCTTCCCTTGCCTCCTTCCAAGGTCCATCTCAAGACCTTCCTCTTTGATCGCACCTTTGGTTATCTTTCCCCACCCCCCCCCCCACCACCACCTCCCTTGACCTCCCCAACCTCTCTCGAATCCCAGCTTGGGTGGGTGCAAACCCTTGATTGCCCAGTGCCTTGGGAAATCCTCCCAATGTGAAAGGTGCAATATAAACCCAAATTGTTGCTGTTAATTTGGAAGCTGTTTTACCACATTGCTTAAAAACGTGAGGCTAACTTCCCAATTCATCGAGTGTGACCTACAACAACAACAACAACAACAAGATGACATTTGTGTAGCGCCTTTCACGTCGGGAGTAGGTCCCAATTTCTTGTCCAGTGAAACTGCCAAGCATCAAAAAGCAGCGTACAATTTAAGGCTATGGGCAAAAGGCAGAGGGAGTGAGGCTAAATTGACAGCGCTAACAAAAAGGTTTCACAGGCACAATGGGCGAGTGAGTGGTAACGCCTGTTACTGGCACATTCGATGATTCGAAACAAAGTCAGACTTTGCGAAAAGGGAAATGAAATATTTTGCTCGGCTACAGTTTTGTTCCATTGAGGGGACATTTCCAGATTGCTATAGATATACCCCCTCCCCCAAAAAAAAACACAGAGCAAAGGTCTAGGTGACTGAGAGATTTCATCTTCTATCTACAAGCAGCGAGTCCAGACCCAAGAGATATAAATTGGTAGTGGCGTGCTCGTTTATGCCAGGCCATTTCCTACGCCTATGCTCCTCTTGCTGAGTGCTGAAAGAAGTTCCCTGTGACACGGGGATCAAGCGAACAGTCGAAAACCTAGAGGCCATGCATTCCTATCATTTTCGCCAGGTGGGAAATGTAATTTCCTGCTGGCGGTAAGCTCCTCACTTCAGTGGATGGTCACAGAACCACTATCATTTAACCTTTTTACGATCCCTTTTTTTTCCCCGTATGCCGCTCTGAAGTACACACTATTGCCCACAGAATAAATGTTTGAGATATAAGGGTTTCCCAATTTCAACATCTTTCAAACTACTGGCAGCTTTAGGGCGTAAGCCACGTGGCGTCAGCGATTGATCAGCTCTGCTTATCCGGAGCATCACTGTGACTGGATAATTGTCCTGAATTGGGTGAATCCTGAAACATTTCTATGTTTTTCAACTCTGCACATCAGTTCAGCTTTTGGACTTGAATTTATAAGATTAATCTAAGGCTCTTAATATTATCATAATACATATTTTCGGTACATTGCTTCTGTCTGTCTTTATTTAATCGATTTACTTTAAATGATAATTTAAAGTAAATGATAATTTAAAGTAAATCAATTGAATGATTTACTTTGTTTAATTGCTCTATACCGTAACTAAACTTATTTTGGTTCGATTGGAAAGAGCCTGTGTCCGCTTGCAGTATTGTACATCTTCTGAAAGAGACAGGCAGTTCAAATAATAAAATAAAATGTGTGGCAGTTCACAAGAGACAAGCATTGGTGCATTCTATGCTTGGGTACAAGGAAAGCTTTAAAAGGCCTTTACAAATTGCGTCGGAAGTTTCGCTGTAGCAGGAACTCCACTCTGAAAGATACAGCACATTTTAAAGTGAACATTAGTCTGACGTATCGCACATTCAAATGAACTCAAACTTGCAAAATCGAGCATTAAGGCACCAGCCTCTAAAAATCTGTTTGGCCACATTCACTAGAAACCCATAAGCCGCTGAAAGATTAACCTCCGAAATTCCGCCCCACTGTGAGACTTGGAAAATAATTAGCCAGGTCTCCTGGACGGAGCAAACTGCAGGACATTACATCATACAGAATGAATGCTATAATGCGGCCAGGGCAGTTCACAGCGTGAGCACACGCTGGATTGAATAATATTTCTAAACAACTGCATTAAAAAAAAATGAATGTGACGCACTCCGTAAATCACATCAATAGCGTCATCAGTGATCTACTCGGAAGTGTTCCCCGGGGACAGGACGGAGGGGAGGGGGGGGGGGAGATGTGGGGGGTGGTGGTGAGGAGGCAGGACTTGATTAATCGATGCAAACTCGGTTACTTCCGCACAGCTAGATGTTCTGATGCAAAGCTCCCCCAAATTGGATTTAAATTGGATGCTGGGCACAGGGAGAGAGAAAGAGGGAGAGAATAATTTGAGCTAAGCGTTGCATCCACGCAGCAAGGGTGGCGCTTGTTCAGCATTAATAGACGGAACGTGTCCTTCAGCGTCAGACGCTCGTACGAGCTTTTTGGATCCATTATCCTTCACTCCTTAAGATCTAGTGCTGGGTGAATTCATGTTGTTACAAATAATTACTTTTTTAATGTGTTTTCAACACGTATTTGCAACAAGCGCAGGGAGTAAAACCTTTTTGAGGGATGACATTCATCAGAAATTAAATCCTCCAACGGAGGCTGTTCTAAACCTGGGTTTTCGACTTCCCTCGTCACTCGGCCAAAGTGTACAACAGCAGAATGACGTGTCATTTTATTACCATTCATTTGGGTGTGTTATTTGTTATCTCATCCAATTCGCTCCATTACTTTACTCCCTTCGCCCTCCTCTTCTGTAAGTGTTGGACACCGTTTTTCCTTATTCAAATAAGAAGAATCCTTGCGTGTGGTGAAGCGTGTTTCGTGTTAGAGGGACATTGCAAAGGGCTGTACGGGATTCACTGTACAGTGATGGGACTGTGTGTATCTTTGGGACAAACGTAGCAGGCAATTTGTGCACAGCAATGCATATTCTCACTATCCTCTGAGTAGTTCCTTCTAAATTCTCTTTCAGATCCCCCTCGTGTCTATCTTGTATATGTGTCCCCTGGTTATGAACTCCCCGACCAGTGGAAACAGACTATTTATGTTGACCTTATTGAACCCTTTTACAATTTTAAACACCTGTTATCTCCCCCTCCCCTTAAACATCTCTTCTTGAGCGAAAAAGGTCTAACTCTCCAGCCTATTCTGATAGCAATAACCTGCCCACCTGGTATCATCCTAGTAAACCTACACTGTACTCTTTCCATCGCTGTTATATGTTTACAGGGTGGGGACCAGAATTGGACAACAAAACTCCAAATGTGGTCTAACCAAGATAATAATAATAATAATCCTTGCATTTGATACAGAGCTTTTCATGTCTTCTAAACATCTCAAAGCGCTTCACAGAATAGACTGAAAAGTGAATTGACTGTACATTTGTGGGCGATATGCAGCAGCCAGTTGCGCACAGCAGCGTCCCACGAACAGTCATGGATTGAGTGACCAAATTGTTATTGTTTTTTTCTTGAGGGATTATGATCAGAAGTGTGGAGTAAGAAAACTTGCCCAAGGTTTCAAACTCAGATCTCTCGCTTGTAAAGCGAGTGCTCTCACCACCGAGCTACAGGACTCCACAATTATCTACCTGTCGAGATACTTTTGCAGATTTGTAGGCTCGGAATCCCCAGATCTCTGTGCTCCTCTACTTCTCTTAGTTTCCTACCATCTAGATTGTAGACAACATCTTTATTATTATTGCTAAAGTAAATTACTTCACAATTTCCTATGATAAACGTCGTTGACATCTGTCTGCCCATTCTGCTCGCCTGTTAATCTTTCCCTGCATTTTTCTACAGTACCCTTCACTGTTTCGCCATACAACCCCCCCACCCCCTCCCCACCCCACCCTAGTTTCCCAGTTTGGTATCATCTGCCAAGTTTGACACCACACCTGTTTTATTTGGATCTAAATCACTTATGTATATGGTGAAGAGTTCACACCACTGATCCCTGTGGAACTTCCTACCTCTTGCAAGGCTGAACAAATGCCTTTATCTCCTGTCCTTTGTTTTACGGTTTCCTAACCATTCGTTGATCCATTCTGCTAACTCTCCCATGATTCCACATGCCCTGACTTTAATCATGAGCCTCTCCTATGGCACTTTATTAAAGGCCTTCTGGAAATCCAGATACACAAGATCCACCGCATTTCCCTCATCTACTTCATCATTTAAACCTTCAACAACTCCAAAAAGTTTAATCAAGCATGACCTTCCTTTTGTACATCCATGTTGGCTGCTTTTAATCACATTTTCCTTCTCCAGACGACTAGTTATTTCACGTTTATTATAGATCAGGATATTTACCCACAACCGATATTAAATTAACCTGCCTGTAGTTTCCTGGGTTATCTCAATCACCCACTTAAAAAATAGATAGCACATTGACCATTCCCCAGTCCTCTGGCATGACTCCTTTCTCTACAGAGTTCTTAAATATGCACACAAAAGCCTCAGCTATATCCTCCCTTGTTTCCCTAAGGATCCTTGGGTGCAGGCCATCTGACCAAGTGCCTTGTCCTCACTAAGCTTTTGGAATTTATTTAATAGCTCCCTTCTCCCTATCTTAACAGTTGCAATTTTACACCCTGCCCCTCCTGTTCTTATTAAGTTTTCCTTATCCGTGTCCTTTGTGAAAACCGAGGCAAAGTATTTGGTTAGTATTTCCTCCATTTCCTTATCTGCTGTGAGCTTATCCTCTTCTCTACTTAATGGTCATATCTCTACTTTAGCCATTCTTTTATTGCTAACATGCCTATAGAAATCTTTGTTATTTCTTTTCATTTTCGTTTCTATTGCTATTCTCCTCATGGTTCCTCTTTGCCTTCCTAATCGTCTTTTCAGCCTCTTTCCTACGTACGAAAGAGGCTGTAATTATATTCATGCCTGTTTTCCTGATGGACAGTTCAGCAAGACGGGCTCATCGGTAGGACTTGGAAGGGCGGACTGGTCACTGGTGTAGCTCCTGTTAACCCTGCAAACCAAAGCCCTAACTGCTCGGGTGGTCTCAGCTGGACAAGCAACAAGGAAGCTTGCCAGACAGTGCTTGCAATGGCAAACTATACGGTTTTAGCAAGATGCATCCCTCCAGGGAGCCTCGATATTCCACCGGAGGCATGAGAATTTGAGTTCAGACTGAGCTCTTAGTCTGACTTGGATAGTTTTCAGCATGGTGGTACATACCCACAAACATCAGAAACCTGTCTAACCAAAACAAAAAAGTGGCCCCCTTATAATGGGATTTACTGAACCCACTGCACTTAATCATGACCAGTTCCACAAATAAATAATTGATTATTTCTGAGGTTTGAGGCAAACACTTTTTAAAACAGATGCTAATGATCATTTTGGTCCTTTTTTTTCTTCTTTGGTGAGTTTAAACGTTCCTTCATTTATTTCCAAGTTGCCAGCTAACGCTTATTAAGTTTATACCTGGGGGGGGGGGGTCACAATCCGGAACTCATCAGTTCAGATCTTAATGTCTAATCCCCTGGTTATAGTATGATGGGAGAGCTGCTAATGATATGGCTTTAAGTCTTTCGAGATGGCTTTCAACATCAAAATAAGATGAAAGTAAATCAGCAAACCTCTGAGCACCGAGAATGGCTGTGCTTTCCAACTCTGTCCTGTGAATCAGCGACCAGATCGACCGAGGGTTCTGTCCTCACCCTATTATCCCGCCCAACCCCCTCTCCCTCCGTCCCACCAGCAAACAAGCTCTCAACCACTTTGTCTGTTGTCCGCGATTCAGCTTGTGCCTTCTCTACCTGCCTTCAATACCGTTCTAAATCCCTTTTTCCTTCGGTCACGCACAGACAGACATCTTCAAGTCCTCACAATGATCCACGTCACCTTTTGTAATACACTTTGACACAATCCCCGACATGAAAATCATGATATTAAGTGCACATTAATCACAGGATTGATCAGAGGATGCAGTGTAACGTTTATGTATTCCGTAGATAAACGGGATCTTGGTTTAACGTTGCATCCAAAGGATGGCACCTCCGACAAGGCAGCACACCTCCAGCGCTGCAATGGAGCCGAGAGCATATGGGCTCCAAGTGTTGATATGGGGGTTGAACAACAACCTTGTGATTCGGAAGTGAAGTGACTGAGATCATTGGAACGTAAAGTGGAACATAAAAAATTGTAATAATGGACAACTCCCTTATTTTCTGTTCCACGCTGACAGAACTCAGGTTGATTAGGCTTTGTGCGCTGCATGTGCAGAAGGTGCCCTTGCATGTCTGCACCTATCAAACTTGTATCTGAGGAAAGGGACGGTGCTATGAATTGACAAAGTTAGCTTTAAATATTGACTTGATTCTGCTGTATTTAAGCACATCAAGTCTAATATTCTGCACAGCAGCCTGTAATTTCCTGAGCGCACTGGAATAAAGCAATCGTAATCCAGCTCACGTCCTGCAGACAACCTTTGGACATACTAAACAGGAGCAAGAAAAGGGGACTTGGAAAGCAATTGGCAAGGGAGACAATAGATTAGCATTAGTCTGTGTGATCAATACAGCTTAATTGTTCGAAGATATTCAGCCTCTATGAATAGCCCCAAAATCCTGTTCCTATGGATTGGTTTTATCTTGTGTGAAAATTAAGAGCTCACTTCTCAAACAGCAAGCGTTTTTAACTGTTTCATTGAAAGAAAGTATACACAACTTACTCCAGTGTTTTTACTCTTTGTACAGAATCATCCTTCAGATGCTCGAGTCTTCCACCACTGGCAAATATACTATTTGAGCATTCTGAGCATCTGACCACCACTGTGAAGCGCTTTGAGATGTCTCAATGATGTGTTAAGGCGCTATATCAAATGCTAGGATTATTATAAGCATTATCATTATTATTGTAAGCATGAGGTAACTTCTAACACTTATTGGAAATGTTACCCTTTGTTTATAATAATAAAATTAATCCTTGCACGCGATGTCTATCATGTCGGGGGTCACCTCAAAGTACGTCACAGGATTTACTGTAAATTATAATGAGTATATTTTGTGATCAAGTGGAGCATCCAATTTGTGCTCACTATATGATCATAATAATAATTCTTGCATTTGATTATTGTTATTATTATTATTATATGGTGAGCCACACTCACGAGTGTGGCCCAAACAGCCATGAAGCAAATTACCAATTTTATCTGGGGATTTGTTGGCTACGACAACTGGGAGAAACTCCATTTTTTTTTAAATCGTGCCATGGCACCTGAACAGGTAGATGAGTCCTTCGTTTAACATCTTCTCCAAAGGACATCGCCTTCAATCACTGCACTGAACTATTGGCTTAGACTGTGTGAGTTCAAAGCCCCCGCGTGGGGCTTGAACACAAAAACCTTCTGAATTAGAGGTGAGAGTGCTACCAACTGAGCCAGGCTGACACACAATAGCCCTTATCACATTAATTTGATCTTTGAACTGAATCAGTGCAGTAGTTGGGAGTTTAAATTGGGTTTGACGTATCAGATGGTAACGTTATTGAGGTCTAGAACTTGAGAAGATAAATGTATTCAACTTCTTCCTTCCAGAATGCCAACCCGTGCTGTCTTCTCGTTGCGACATCAAGATGCTTCCCACATACATTCAGCATTCTGGCCTCAACCACCGTTACTGGTTGCTTGTCCCAGCTGTTAGCTTCTGTGTCACGGACTATTTCCTGGTTTGTCATACGCTTGCATTTCACACTGCAGGGAGAGATTCCCACTTGGGTCTAGATTTACGGTATTAATGTAGCATTTTAAAGTGTCCAGAATTTGGCAAATTCTTGTACACATCCTTCGCGTTGAAGGCGATTCCCTCGGAAGATTCTCTTCTTTAAGATTTGAAGAAAAAGCAACTTCAAAGTGAAGCCTGAATTCAAAAGGTTGTGAAATTCTGCATACTCTTAAAATATAGCGTATTTATATTGGAAGGTACACTACTTTACTTCCTCAGTGTGGTTCCTTGCAATTGTGTGAGTTTGATTTGCTCGTGATCAGACTGTGTGCCTACCCTGCCACAGTCTGTAAGATCTTTGCTGTCATCTCCCTAACTTGGTGTCACTTCCAAACTCACCAATCGTGCACACAGTCTATCAATGCAGATTATTTCTGTACACTTACTATTAGTAACAATGCTACTTACCGTCATCCTTGCATTTGATACAACGCCTTTCATGTCAGCCCACGCCTCAAAGTGCTTCATAAGATTTAGTTTGAAGTGCAGTGACTGTTGATTCGTGCCCAAAAGCTGCAGCCAAGTTGCCCACCTGCATGTCTTACAACCGCCATGAAGAGAATGAACAATTTCTAATTCACATGCAGGTCTTACCTGTCATGATCACTAACAGTTATCTAAAAAGGATTGAGTTAACATTGCCGGTTGATAGAATTTATAATATGTGAAGAATGTTTCCAATCGAAGAAGCCATGGTTCACATTTTCCGCATTGAGATTAAAATGAATCAGAGTTGGCTGCCCAGTGTAGGAGAGGTGAGATACCAGCAATCAAAACAAATCAAGTCTTCTTTTGTTTGAAAGGTTGAGCCAGAAGTACTGAGAAAAGATTACAGTGGTCAATCCAGAGGCATACTGCCAGCTTCTCTCTGAATTAATCGCTGAGAGATTTGCTCAAGACCGTGGGTTATAGTAAACCCAAATGATCTGTCCCTTGCTGAAGGTGTTTTCCTGGGCAATTGGAATTCCACTGCAGCTCATGGTCTATAGAATACAACAATTAATTGCTTTGTTGATTTTGTGAATAGACTTCTGCTGCTTACTAGACATCTCATCTCACTGGACATCACATTTGATTTGCAAAGTAGAATTTGAGGTGAGATTTAGTAACTTCTTGTGAGAATCGTTGCAGGTGCGAAACAAGAATTGCCCCATTTTTTATCCAAATTAGGGGAATACGGGCGCAGTTCTTTATCCTGCTATGAGAAGTGTGCAAAATAGGCCAATTGTGCCACTCTTCCCCTCCATCCTCTCAGTCGAGCCTGATCTCCATATGGTGCCTTGCCTGACAGCAGCTGAATTCAGGGACTTGGCTTGTGGCTAAACTGCTGACACCAACCCACATCTGTGACCAGCTCCAAAAACCCCACAACACAATGCCCACCGCGGGTTGGAGATCTTTTTATTTTAACGTCGTCATTGCCTTTTGATATCTTGATGGGCCGATTGCGATAGAATTTACAATTTCAGTTGGATGTAAGATAGAGTGTTTGGGATCCCTCAAGCACACCATCAATCATGCATGAATCAGTTCATAAGCGTGCAAGTGGACTGCAAATTTATATTACGTGAATATGTATGACCTTTGTACCAAGCTGTCATCTCTTGCTGGCACCAGAATAACTTTGTTAGCTTGACGTATACAAGGAAATGGCAACCTCCAATAATCTACAGAGGTCACCGGTTATGACAACGATGAGAATATGTCCTCAGTAATGTAATAATTATCACCTGTGATAATTGTCACATCACAAATCCATTTATTATCCAAATATCTAAAAGATTACTTTAAAACTGGAGGTGTTTTAGTAAAATTTATGAAAAAAATGTTATCCATGCATTTAACGTAGAGCCTGATCGCACACATCACAGTAACATCATTGCATTTGAGTTAGCGCCTTATCACATCTTCGAGACGTCTCAAAGCGCTTCACAGAACATACTGCAAAAAGTGAATTGACTGTATATTTTGTGGGCGAAACGCGGCAACCGATTGCGCACAACAGTGCCCCACGAACAGTCGTGGATTGAGTGACCACATTATTTTTATTTATTTTGAAGGAATTATTACCCCTGGAAAAGCAATTGACTAACAACCGGGTTCCTACTTACTGCAAGATAAACAGAGGTGTTTGGAGAATTGGAAACTTGCCCAACGTTTCGTCCAGCCCGGGAATCGAACCCAGGTCCTCTTGCTTGGCGAGACGAGTGCACTAACCACTGAACTAGAGGACTCCACATAGTTAAAACGTCTCAAAGCACTTGAAAGGGATATGCCGTAGTGTGGGGTGTGCCTAAGTGTTTTGTCTCCTTACAGCGCAAAACACATCAGTTTTGATGTTTGGTATCGACTGTACGTGACTTTTTCTACGTTACTAATCATGGGATTTAACTTGGGGTTTAAATTTAGATGAGGGAGGGGAGTTCGCCTTTGACCAAATTGAGGCTGGTGATCTGGTGGCCTTCAGACGAATAAAGTCAGACACAACGACTGAAAGGTATTGTCTCCATTTTTAAGGATAAGGACGTGCACGGCCACAGTGACATCCTCCAGCGTCACACTCAGAATGGCAAGGCAAAGTGAGCCGAGCCCCTCTGACACCATCTCCGCAGGGCAGTGGGACTGAGCGACCACCTTGCTGAGAGCCGGTGTAGACTCGATGGGCTGAACGGTTTACCTCCCGCACGGTAAATTTCTATGATTCAGTCATAGCAATTCCGCTAGTAGGCAGCTGATAACTTGATAGCTTGACTCAGAGAAGGAAGAGTCGGGGGAATTGGAAGGCTTATCCCTCCCTCCGGCATAATCAGGTTGAATTCCTAATCCACACACCAAGAACTCCAGGTTTAAACCAGTTAGTGTATGGTACACGGTTGACAGTATAACACATAGCATCACACAATGGAAAGCAAATACCTTGTTTAAATATTTACATTGCTCTTCTTGGCTCAAGATTCGGGGTCAACCAAAGAACGTTCAAATATTAAAACCAGAGCAGTTGTCCCTTTCTATCTCTACTTTATAAATGGTATATATATATTCAGAATCATACACAACGAGCAGAATCATGACTGCTCAGAAAATACATACAGTGGATTGAATTGATTGAGATCAAGAGCAGTAAAAGGTAGAAACAAGTTTGGTTAATTGATCATCATTTTGCAGCTCCTGAAGAGGAGGAAACGGGTAAGACAGGGAATGTTCTGAGGGATTCCTGTGTGAAAACCGGAACATTCGTCAATTGAAATTTGAATTACCCAGGTACTGATTATGAAAAACAGCAGAAGAAGATTATAATGAGACGTTCATCTGTTCAGAGTTGGATTGGTTTCTCTCACAGTTTGTTCAACAGTCAACACAGCCTGGCTCTAATCTTTAATAATGAGCCAGATACAGTGGTGGCAGAAAGAAGAAGTGACGAGAGGACAGGAAGGTAAAATATCAAAAGATCACTTTTGTTAAGAAAAATAACTGGAATGTAAAAAGATTGGAGAAGCTACTCCAAAATAATGAAAAGTGGGATCATTTGGGAACTATAGGCGAAATCCCAATTAAAATTTATTCTGGTTATATCGCAAACAGGTTTGGGGCAACAGGGACCTGCTGAGTGATCATATAATAATCTTTGCATTGGATATCGTGCCTTATCATGTCGTCGAAACACCTCAATCAACAAACCAGAAACAGGGGTCAAAAGATCCATACAACATAATCTGTTCTCAGTCCCGTCACTGAATATCAGCAGCGATTCTGCTTAACGTTCTTCAAACACACCCTGGACTGTTTAAAACAGATAATCAGGAAGGTCGGTACTCTCCAGAACTACTTGCTGCCAAAATGCATTTACTTTTCTGCGCTCTCTGTACATGATCCGGAAAAAAAAAGTCAAGACAATCTGTAACCATGTCAGCCAACGAACGTTAATGAAGCTGTGTTTTTTTTTTGCTGCACACTGGGCTTCGTTTATTCTCATTACTGACATGAGAAAACATGGGACGCCCAAAAGGTCAAACTCTATAGTTGCTATTAGAATCCTTTTAGCTGGGACAGATTCTGGTATGGATCCTGCACACCACATCGCTGCGGGTGTATTTACTGATAGTTGGAGTCTATCGTGCTGAATTGTGGCACGATGTAACTAACGTTGCACTATTGGTGATGCTCGCACCTCCTTCAGAAGGTCTGCTAAGAGAAAGCAACCAACGGGGTGGGGGAGGAGGGGGGGGGGGGGACTTTGAAAGATTATTTAAATCGATTAGTAAACGATGCCAGCCAGACTCAGTCAGTAGCACTATCCCCTCCGAATAAGAAGGTTCTTGATTCAAGCTTCCCTTGAGACTCGGAACTCATTTTGTCTGAGCTGACACTTTAATGCGTTGCTGGAGGTCTCTTCCTTCAAATTAAACATGAAGTCAAGGCTCTGTCTGCCTGTTCATTTGGAGATGAAAGATCGCACGGCGTCATTGGAAAAGAAAAGGGACTTTCTACCGATCTCCTGGTCAAAGAATCCTCCAAATAAAAGTCGGTCACTCACTCACTCCATGGCTGTTTTGTGGGACAAGGCTGTGCGCAAATTGGATACTGCATTCACTCACAAAACACAGTCGCTGCACTTTACAGTATAACTTGTGAAGGCCATTGGGACGTGTTCCTGACATGAAAGGCGCTGCATCACATGTAAGGATTAGGTTATTAAATTAAACTCAGAAATCGAGAGATTAGGAATGCATCTCAGGTCGAGCTGTTGAAACTCCCATTGGTGGTTTGTCAACTTCCAGGAAAGCGGATTTCAGGCAAACGAGCTTCCCGGTGTTCTGTGAGAAAGATGGCAGAGGTCTGGAGGATCAGCCTAAGATGCATCCTCTATCTTTCAGGTACAAAATTTACGAACCGATTTGAGAATCTCTCAAATTCTGCCCCAATGTTTGTTTTCTCCAAGGAGTGAAGGAAGAGGAGTGAGTGACGCCAAGTGTGGGCATTACATTAAGGCATAGTTTAGCACAATAGAAATCCCCTTTAGACAAATACATTCACAGAAATATGGTGTGCATGACTAACACTGAAACAAAACCTCTTGCATATTTTACGTGTTAGATCCCAGTGTAGGTAACCCTCCTCCTCTTGCTCTTAAATCGTGAATGGAGACAATTGATGGCCATCACTCCTTATTCATCAATTATAAACGTGTCTACTCCCAGGCCTCCTTCAACCCAAGGAACATAACAGCTTAACAAGAGGCAACCAGTGGGTTTACTTTCCCTGTACAAAACATAATCTTTGGAGCACTGCAGACACGTTCAATCTTTCAAGTGCCTCTGTGTCTCAGTGGCGGTCGATGTGATTACTCATCTACAGCCCATATATTCTGCTTTAGATGTGAATACTGCAGGAGGAATTGATCCGATTGTATCAATGATATGCCCCCCATCAGTCTTCCATCTTTCTAAGCTTTGCATTGATTACCAGAATCGCTTGTGAAGCTGATTTCTAACACTTCAAAAGAAGCAAATAGCTCTCACCCACAGCATGCTGAAGAGTATTCAAAGTAAACTAAGAGTTCCATATATGTACATGATGATCTACATGCATCTATTTCTCTGTGTCTATAAAGCAACAGGCACTCTCCCTTGGTTACTTAATTCCGGAGAGCAAAAGGCGCAGGTCGGTAAGAGCCAAGGCCGAGAAATGCCAAAGTATGAATTGGGGGTAGTCGCTGGATTTGAATCAACTAAAACACAGCTTGCCATTGTCTGGCAAACTACCCAGTGATTTTCCAGCTACGACCAATATACCAGTTAAGATTGTGCCTTGCAGGGTTAATAGGAGCTCAGTGGGAGAAAACTCCCTGTTCCCAGTGACTGCTCTGCCCCTCCTAGTCAAAATAGATGGCACTGTCAGGATGAAACGATAAGTTTAGGGAGGAACACAGTGACAACAGGTAATTTTTTTTAGTAAAATATTTTCACTCTTTATTTGTTTCTCCATTATGTTGGTTAATGTTACAGCAGCGAAACAAACCGCATGTTAGCGTGGCTTGGTGAATGCAATGTTAGAGATGCTTTAGCATCATGATGGTGAGCTGAAAATAGTCAGCCTGCTGAGACCACCAGCTCATTAGATCTACGGGTACTCAAAGGATTAGTGTTAAAAAGGATCAAGCAATTTAATGCATTGACAACTCCATTCCCTTTAGACTTTCCCTTCAAAACTATTCAACTCCAGTTCTCATTTATGAGCACTTAATGATTTCACTTCATGGCTGTTTGTACAGCATTAGTGTGTGCAAAGGGAATAGAAGGGTATGGAAAGGAGTAAAGATTGAATGGAGATTTTTGTGGAGTGTGAACACCGACACAGATAGATTGGGTTGAATGGCCTGTTCCCATGCTGTAAGGTCTATGTAACTCTTGTAAGCAGCTTTGTGCTGAAATGGAAATATGGTGCATTTGATGTCTTGCAAAATCCAACTCAAGACATATTTGGAATTAATTAGAATCCCGATTTGTTAACACGTCTATTTGTTGATAAAAAAAATTCCGAAAGAGGGAAAAGGTTCTCGGGACTGCAGCAAACAACAACAACAACGACAACAACAAAATTCCATTTATAGAGCGTCTTTCACGTCGGGAGGACGTCCCAAGGCGCTGGACAGTTGGGTCAGGTCCTGAGCAGGGGGGGAGATGGTCAGGGTGAGGGGAGGGAAGGGAGGGAGCGAAGAGGGGGTAGAGAGTCAAGAGGGGAGCTGAAGACACACTCAAAGAGAAAGGTTTTGAGACCGGCCTTGAAGGAGGAAAGGGAGGAAGCGG
Organism: Callorhinchus milii; assembly: GCF_018977255.1. Taxonomy (NCBI): domain Eukaryota; kingdom Metazoa; phylum Chordata; class Chondrichthyes; order Chimaeriformes; family Callorhinchidae; genus Callorhinchus; species Callorhinchus milii. The sequence continues at coordinate 1,956,353 of NW_024704742.1, read as the reverse complement.
CGAAGGCACCGGGGGATGGAGTTCCAGAGCCTCAGGGCTGAGAGGCTGAAGGCCCGGCCACCGATGGTAGGGCGGTTGGGACGGGGGAGAATTCCTTGTGAGGTCAGAGTGCTGATAAATAAAGGAAATGCTAAAAGTGTAGCCATCAAATATAAGAGACACTAGATTCCTGTATAAGTTCTAACTTGTTTTAACTATCTTTGTTCACCTGCCTTTCAAGCCGTACCTTTGGGCTCTCACTCACTCGCCTCCAGCACTACTCCCGAGTCACTTATTCATGCCTTCACCATGTCCAGTCTTGATTACTCCAATGTCCTGCTCACTGGACTTCCCAACTGTTTAACACACAAGCTTCAGACCACTAAGCCTGTATCCTCTCCACACCAGACTCTGTGAGCCCATGATCACTGGGTTCCACTGGTTTCTTAACTCTCTGCGGATCAAATCCAAGATCCTTGTCCTGACACTCAAATCCCTCCAGGCACTTGCCCCAACTTACATACGTGACCTCCTGCAGCCCTACAGTGCTGGGGATGCATTAAACTAATGAGAAGTACATTTCTTGGGATGAGACCTAAACCGAGGTACCTGGATCCCGTCTATTTGGGTAACGTTATCCTGCAGGTAAAATATCAGTCAGTAAATTCATAGCTGTTTGGGGCCAAACTGTGTGCAAATCGTTGACCTGAAGTTCATTGTCTGCAACATGAAAGAAGAGTATTTGAGTCTGAAATAAATGGGGAACTGTATTTAATGATTGGAACTTGCTGAAACTAAGAATGGATAAAATGTGACTTTCAGAGGTTTATCACGGCATCGGTTTTTTTTTCCCCCCAAATACGATACACAATAGGAAAAAAATCCAAACTCCATGGGAAATGAAGTGATGCTGCCACTTCTCATAGGTACTTAATGTAATTATTACAGAGATAAACTTCTTCCAAAGTGCTTCTATTTAATTTTCACAGAAAGAATATTTGACAGTTTAATAATCGTTCGCAATTTTTCGTGCAGAAAAAGCATTGAAGGAGATTTTAAAGTACTTTCAAGGCATTCACTTGAAAGACCATCTCTGAGCTCATGCAAGTTGCACAATTAATGGTAACAATACATCTCAAAAGAAGCTTAACCCTGATATATATATATATTTGTGTATATATATACATATACATATAGCATAAAAAATGGATGAACAGATCAGTTATTGTTCTTCCTGTTACTCAGAAAAATAGTTTAAAATTGAATTGTCGATACCATTTTGACCTTTGGTAGTACAAAGTGTGGGGTACTATTACTAGCTTAGAAACCTCTTTAGTAGGAATGGGATGTAAATGGGTCTCAATGGGTCTGAGATGCCTCAATGGGTCTGAGATGCTTGGCTACTGTATGTCAGAATCAAGTTGACAGTCTCAGTGATCCAGTTCTCGAGCCAGGCTGGTCTGCAGGACTCCATGGCATTGGAGTTGACACACCAGCCGAAGCCATGTGTCTTTCGAGGGGCTTGATCTTGGAGGGACAGACTGGGGGAAGGGAATCTTCCCAATTGGCTCCTTCATCACATCCCTCTTAGACTTTCCCAATGCACCGCTTGCTACTCTCCTTAGTTCTACCAATCAAATGATCCCCAACTCCACTACTCACAACCTCACCTGCACAAAACTCTGCGCACCCATCATCGCAGTCATTGCCTGTCTCCCAGTCTCCTAGCAGATTGATGCCAAGCTCCTTATAAATCCATCCACTCGCTAGCACCTCCTTATCGCTCTGATCAACTTCCTAACCTACTCCTCTGCTCATCCCCTCCACTAAGCGAATGGGCTTGCCGCATGCTGCTTCCCAGATTTTATCGCGGAATGCAGTAACTTTGCATTTTGTAGGCAAACGTGGCAGCCAACACGCACAGGTATATAGGATGCTTCCCTCCAGGAGGGAAAGTGCGTATTAAGCGGTTTCAATCCTCGGATTTACCAGGATCCTGTACGGTAATGTTGCTCGCGAAATCCTGGGAATTGCACTCCCAACGCATATCAATTCCAGAACCTGGGAAAGTTCCATGCGTAGGCAGCATACGTTTGTGGAATTCTTAGTCCGGTTTGAATCCTCTCGAGCATGGTGATTCCCTACAGGTCAGATATTCAGCTAACAAAAAACAATCCAGAACTTCACATAACGCAGCATTCCCCAGCACCGCACTGGAATGTTGGCCTCGACTGGGGCATAACTATTGAAGCACGGTACGCCAGATATCCCACCATCTGTGCGTCAGCAGTCACCAACATTTTCAGCAAGTGGATCTCTGTCTCAAAAGCAGACTTACCTTTATCTTTCCATTTCCAGCTGGTTTTCTGTGTCATAGCCTCTCCCTCCTCTCAGCAGAACTTAATTTAATATAATAGGCATTGAGTTGAAACTAGCTTCCCAAAGAAACCAGACTGCAGTTCAATGCTAACGCAGGGAAAGAACATTTTGACCTTTGGGGCAATAGCCTATTTTCAGTCAATTAAGATTAACAAACTCAAAGGAATTCCATTCTCCTTTGAGTTGTCGGCACCGGAAATATAGTTCAGCTCCTGTGTATTGTGATATTTGCCATTTCCCCACTTTTGTTTTCTTTACAAAATGAAATGTGTGAAAAGTGTCAGTTACATTTATGACGCTCATTGTGAAATAGCCGTTTCAAATATTACAGATCTACAGTTGCATTTATATATATAGCTAATGTATAATATATAGAAATATATAAAGACAATTTGGTGATACACACTGCACTGGAATGTCAGCCTAGACTAGGGCATAAATATTGAAGCATTGTATGCCAGATATTCAAGTACTGAAAATGTAAAAGCATTGTAGAGAGAAAGGTAGGTTAACATTTCAATACTGGGACTTACACATAATCCTACCTAAATATCATCGTTTCTTTGTCTTTCAGATATGGATTGACTCAGTGTACATTTCCAGCACTGTTTTTATTTGTACTTTTTCACCCCAAGACGTCTAAACTGACATTAAAAAGCTGGTGCTAGCTACTCCGAGAGCCTGGTAGTTTTCTGTTCAGAACTTGATCATTGCTTAAATTATCGTTTTACTTCACTTAGAAATGCTTCGGTTTGTTAGCCAGTGTCAAGCTGACGTTGTGCAATGAAATCTTGCTTCTAAATTGGTTGCTTGGATCGGATGAAGCCTGCTCATGCTAGTTAGTCAGTATTGAAATGACTTGTAGACCTTTAAACCAAATTAAATTGAGCTGAATTGTAGAATTTATATCTCAGCATGACATAGTTTACAGGGTAGTTGGCATAAGTCTTCCCAGTTGTCAGTGTGTTGTGCCTTGAAGAGTTGAATTAGTTCAGAAGGTAAGGAGTGTGTTTATCACAGCTGCAGCTCTCTGTTGATGTAAAGGTTCTGCGTTGTTTTAATCAGAATCAGCTCGTGGGTCCTGTACCGAAGGATGGGCCCAGCCCGTAAACGGCAATCAGATGGATGGGTGAGAATGCGCAGATCCACACCGACCATCGCAGTGTTAAAAAAAAGGATAATGATAAAAGAGATATAGCAAAGCCATACTTTGTTCAGTCAGAGTTGGCCATCCCTTGGGGTTTGCTCCGAGCTGGTGAGAGCGAGTGCATCTGTATCTTCCCTCGCTCTGCAACTCAAGCTCCTTGACCTCGACGGTTCAAAGTTCCGGTAATTCCAGCAACAACGGAGGGGGGGGAAAACAAAAAGCAGAGGAGAAGAACAGACTGCAGAATGTGGCTGCCGCACAACCACTAAGAGGTTCAACTTTGGTTCTTTGATTCCACGCCCGCTACTATCAACAGAGAAATGAGAAGCAAGAGACATTCGCCTGCTGCTTAAGAACTTTTAACGTCGTCAATTGCAGTGACGTTGCTACAACGCGAGCAGATCAGCCAATTCTGTTTGGCGCAACCCTGCCGACTGTATCCACGTTTACTGAACCAATTCAAACTTGTACGTCTTTCTGCGTTATTAAGTAAATGCGCTTTAAAATGTAAAACACAAGTAACTTCGGTTCCGAATTTGAAAAGCCGGCTAAACAGACGAAGCCTGTCTATCCTGGTCAAACCTTGTGTCTCGGGGGTCAACAGAAAGGTCCACTCCACTATCCTAGCCCTACCCTCTAACCCGCCAGCAGGTGAATACCTCTGCGTGTTGGAAGCAAGAGTAGGAAATGTGTACTCATGGATGGCATTGAACTGAAAGAGATTCAGGGGGTGTTAGTTTGACTTACTGCTCACTATCTCACAACAGTGCGAGTCAGCAATAACCAAGGCAAACAGGATGCTGGGTTACATTGCTAGAGCAGTCGAGTTTAGGTCCCCAGACATCATACTCAGGCTGTTACAGTGACCTGGTCAGAACGCACCTTGAAACGTGCATCTTGTTCTGTTCACCCCAACATAAGGCTGCCCAGGAACTCCAGGCAGTGAGTGGACAGCAACATGCATTACATTTTCAATCTCATTTAATGCGGGTAATTCATTAAAGCGAGATTTAAAAAAGTAAATCCAGATCGACACTTTAGCACGCACCATGACAGTCGAAGCAAGAGGACATAGGTTTACAATTGGACAGGGCAATTTTAGGACAGATACCAGGAAGGCCAGGGGTGGATATTATATGAGCGCTGGATCCGTCTCAGCTGCGTGCAAACTGCCTCACCACACTGACCGGCAACGTGCGTCTGTGTGTGTGTGCATAACTACCACTTGGATGAGGCACTGGAGAGGGCACCAGTGAAACTGTATCCCCAGTAGAAGCAAAAAAGGATCCGAATGCCTTCAGGAGCCGAAGAACGGAAGAGTGGAGTGGAGAACATTGGCAAGAAAAAATATCGCAGCTTTGTGACCAAACGAAATGAATCAACTGCAGTAATCTTTTCCGTTCCTGTACATGCCTATGAATGTTTCTGGAACTTGTGAGAGTTAATTGATGGTGCAGCTGCAAGCAGTAGGTGCACAGCATTAAACTGAACAATTTAAATACTAATCTCAAATTGACATTGGTACACAGGCAACCCCCAGGAAGCTGCATGTAGAGAGAATCCATTACCGAGGCCTAAAGAAAACGATTTCAATCTCATAAGTGGGCTGACCTATTTCTGGCCCGTACGACAAGCAAACGCCAAATCAAGCTCCGCGAATCTTCAAAAATGTATTAATTTAATGCAACATATTAAAATCGAATGAGGTAACACATTAAGTCAAGTTAATGAGGTGAAGTGGTTAAAAAAAAAATGGATTTAATGGCCAGGATCTTCCGTTGAGATTTGGTTCCAGTATAAACGAAGGCAGTGTCGATGCCCATTAGGAGCAAGAGAAGCCTGACAGAGGTTATGGAGTTCCACACACAAACTTGAGGACCTGGGGAAGATTGAGTTCGACCGGAAGGAGGTGTGATGCATTCTAATTCCAAAGCAGCGAGCAAATAGAGAAAGGTGAAGGAATGTGCGGAAAAGGAAATTCACGGTTTACGAGGAGAAAGCAAAGCCCTGTTTGCAACTCGAAGGCAGGAAAGTGGTCCTGAGGCAGGTCACTGCCGAGGCACATGTGGTGGAAAAGCTGACATGCAGTGCTTCAATGATGCCCTTCGTTGATAAATGTTCTTGGTTGAGTCCTCCTTTCCTGTCATATAGTCACCAATTTCCCTGCATGTGTACTGCCGGGCATTGCTCTCTTCTCTACCATTCAGGTCTTTTTCTATTGATGGTGTCAATTTATATTTCTCCCATTATTTGCCTCTTTTTCCCGTTCACTAAGCTTACGGATGGCGGGCGGAACCCAAGTTTAAATCACTTTTCGGCAAGCAATTCAGCGAGACTTTCTCCGTTAGTGGCCTTCAACAAGGCCTTAAATCAAATTGCGTGTTTCTCCGACTTCAGTTAATTATGTCAATGCCAGTTTCTGAATGGTAGGAACACTGAAAGTAGAGCAAAAGTGAGCAAATTGTTTGCTTTTTAATGTCCTGACATCGTACCCTGTTTAACCAATTTACATCAGGTAGGTGGGTGGGTGGGTGGGGGGTTGGAATAGAAATGCTGAACTCTAAACAAAGTCGTAAATGACGATTTCTACATGTAACCAGATGACCCAACAAATAGACTGGGTCAGAGTTCCTCTAGGGAGGCAATGACACAGCTAGTGACCAGAAAGAGTTGCGATCTGCAACTTTCAGTGATAAATACAGACCGGGATAGTAATTCCACCATGGATTAGATTAAATCTGTTTTCTTCATATTTCAGAGAGATTGGTATTCAGGAAATCCTTCAATAGTTTACATTTCATAGTTAGTTTTCCGTAAGTTCTTATTAAGGATTCGACGGTATTGTCGGATGCACTGAAACGCTACAGAAAATAAGAGTCAAAAATATGAGTCCACCTAGATCCAGGTGGAATTTCTACTTCTACTTGTGTTTTGACCCCAATATCCGTACAATAGGTGACTGTAAGACCAATGTTCAGTCCAAAATGTACCCAGGTGTTTTGAGCACGTGTAACGCATCTGAGCGTGCTCAAGGAACAGAAAGGGAAATGAATGAGTTTTAAACCGTTTCATAAAAATCTGTGTGTTTACCACAGGGCAAATATTGACACCGGCATGAGATTTGTGATCCAGGTGATATTTATCGCAACTAAAAGGTAGGAGCTACCTCTCCACCTCCACCATGAATTCCGAATGATAAAGTCTGTGAAAACAAGTCTAGAAAGATTAAGGTCCATGTAATTGACGGCAAAATAGCAAATTATATGGAAAACGGCACGAATAATGGGAATGTGATGATAAACGAGACAAAATTCTGGTTGGATGACTAGAGCGTGGAACCTCAGGGAGGGATCTCTTCTGGGTCGCTGGTGATTCATAAATCATTGCCTGTACTTGTAATACAGGATTTGCCAATGATATCAAGCTATGTTACCAGTGAATGAGCATAATAGAGATCAATAGGACTCAAAGGGATCTGGACCAATTAATTGGATAAGTTAAGGAAAAACAGATGGAATTTAATGTAGATGGATGTAGTACTTTGCACATTAGAACAGGAAACGTGCATACATCAAGATGAGCTGCCTGTCAGCAACGGTGAAAGAACCAAAAGGCTTGGATACGATTATCGATCCTTCATCGAAAGTGCTCAGTCAACGCAACGATGATCACAGCAAGGCGAGCTGTGAACAAGAAATGTGTCTCAAAGGGCCAATGGCTCGAATTCGAAACAAGTCATTCAAAATTTTGTTCAGATAATTGGCGAACGCATGATTGGGATTACTCTGCAGATTTTGTACTTTATTTTTAAAAGCAGCGACGATGGAAGAGGCTAAGCGACAAAATAACATTGATTTCGGGTCGAACGGCTCCAAGTTGTGAGAAGGAATTGACAGAAACCCAAGGGGTTTTCAGGTTGAATTTGATGCAACATTTTGAAAACAATGTTGAGAGCAATGGAACGTGGAGATGGGGTAAGGCTGCTTAATTTGGACTTTCAGTTCAATTCTTGAGAACACAAGTACAAGCTAAATGCACAGATCGATAGAACGTGATACGCTGTTGGTCTCTGGAGCTGATTGTCAGGCTTCCTGCTCGTAATACACATGTGCAGGTCATAGGGAGTGATATAACTGGCAAACTGATCGTCTGGAAGCAGCAACCGGCAGCCATTCTTATAATGTTTTTGCTTATAAACGCTGCATCGAATTGACCCAAACCACTGTGTCACATGGGGTATGTCCCTACCCAACCCCAGCAATGTGTTAACTCAATCCCAAGACCAGAATTTGACAAGAATCCACAGCTTTATACACAGAAAAAAAACAATCGTGTCATTCAACATCAGGCCATACTTTAGCAGACTTTAATCACTGGCTAATCTTTGCTTTGTTCCAGATAACTAACCAAACATCCCATACTTCAGCAACACTATCTCAATAAAGATGTTTCCCTTCAAAAAAGGGAATGAGAATATATAAAGCAAATTGATATTTTTAAGATAACTGATTAATTGCTTTTCCTGGTTAGATTAGCAATGTTGAGAGAGTCTTGCAAAAACAAACAGTTCAGGTTAGTCCATTTGTTCTGACTTCACCAGCGTCACGGAGCGAGAATTTGCACAGTCATCAAAGTACATTAATCCGAGCGTCAGACAGACAGACAACCATGTTTCTGACACGAGCATGGAAAATTATTTGTTTCATTCTTTACGAATGACCTTGTCGCAAGGCCACATTTGTGAAATGCGTCGCAAGTTCTACTCACCAGCTCTTCTCGAAGCTGTGAAATCAATTGGTCTTTCTCCTTTAATTGAAGCTTGAGAAGCGAACTTTCATCCCTCAGGTCCTTTTAAAAAAAAGAAGGGCAAATATTTACATATTCAATTGATCTTACTATTGGAACAATTTTACTCTCAATTGTCACAGAGGTCAGCTTTTCCACTCTGGTTGAGGTGGCAAATTTCCTAACCACTGTTAAAATAATAATAATAATAATAATCCTTGCATTTGATATAGCGCTTTTCACGTCGGGAGGACGTCCCAAAGCGCTTCACAAAACACACTGTAAAGTGAATTGACTGTATATTTGTGGGCGAACGCGGCAGCCAATTGCGCACAGCAATGTCCGACAAACAGTCGTAGATTGAAAATGACCAATTTATTATTGTCTTTGGTTTTGGAGGGATTATTATTAAATGGACCAAGTAGGCAAAAATGCTCCTGGGTTTCGATTTCCAGCTCTTATTCGTTGAGCTCAGTCGGATGCTGTCAGGAACCTGGCTCATTTGGTAGCACTCTCACCTCCGAGTCAGAAGGTTGTGGGTTCAAGCCGGGACTTTGAGCTCACAAGTCAAGGTCAACACTCCAATTTGTTATTATTAAAACAAAAGGAAATGTCCTTCCAGTGACCTGGTCAACATGCTCCAGATAAAATTGATCATTGGCTTCACGGCTGTTTGAGACATGTTGCCCTGCGTACATTGGCTGTTATGTTTGCGTACAAATATGTGCTCCCTGCAATATATTACAACCCGAATTTACATTTATGCAGCCTCTTTCGCATCAGGAGGATATGCCAAACCAATTAACGGTGCTGCCTGGGAACCCCAGCTGAGCGGGTGGGTGTGGGCGAGGGGAAAGATGACCGAAAGCACGTTCAAAGAGATAGGTCCTGAAACTGACCTTGCATGAAGTAAGGGAGGGAGTAAGTCAGAGAGACTTCAGGCCAGATGCAGTTCCAGAGGTTGGGGGCAGAAATGCTGTAAGCTGATGGAGGAGTGAGTTTGACGAAGGACATGAAACAGGCTCAATGCCCCTTCACAGTGAATTCTATTCAGGGCCATGAGATGTTCTGATGAAGTGATAAAGCTGCTTATCAAATGCAAGGATTATTCTGTAGCCATCAGGGGAGGACAGCATTGGGCTTGAGATTCTTATTCTTCTCTCAGGAACGCTCGAGGGAATACTGCAAATGTTACCCATGTAAATTCCCATTAACTACTGTGTTATAAGGTTCTACCCAAGATTTAGCTATTCAAGAAAAAAGGAAATACTTGTTTTACAGTTTAACACATTTTCTTGGGAAACAAACCAATATATTGTCATCATAACGCACAAGCTGATCTTTTGAATGCTGAACTTAATTGCAGATCCATTCAGATGGATATTTTTATACAATAAAAGGGATTCTTAAGACGAGTTTAAAAAGAACACTGTGACAAAATGTATTTTCATCACTGAAAGCAAAATCTATTCAACAGCAAGACTGACATTCTCTGAATAAGGTCCTACCAAGGTATTCTATCAGACACATGCATTCAGGACGCTCTCAGACAGTCAGTATTTCCCTAATGGCACTCCCAAATGCATTTAATTTCCTCAGAAATTCGCTATGTAAAGAGTTGCAGCGAATAGCCAGCCAAAAGCTCCTATTTACCCAAGCACATCAGATGGAAGGATAGTAAGCAAAAGAGCGTCACGCACTCCCTAAAGACAGGCAAACTCCGCAGGAGGTGAAACCAAAGAGTGCATTTTGTCGCATTCAGTAAATGTACTGATCTGGGTAACTTTGTGTTTATTACGGGGTTTTCCCAATCTATGTGAGACTATATGCTTCCTAATAAGATACGTGTGCAGTATCACATTGCACAAAATAACACAAGTAGAGGACCGTAGCTTTCCCTTGAGCCCAACTAATCTCTGCTGGTGTTTACATTGCATGTGACCATGTCCCTCATAATGGCCTCTCCATACCCCACTATTCCCTTCTCCCCCACCTCTCTCTATTCCCTTCTCTCTCATGTATGTGTCGAGTTTCCTCTTAAATTCTTTGATGCTTCCTGCTTCAATCACTGTTGCTGGCAGCGAGTTCCACATTCTCATCACCCTCTGCTTAAAGAAGCTCTTCTAAACTCTGATCCTGCTTATCTTATATCCACGCCCTTGTAATAGCCTGGTCGACAAGTTGAAATAGTCTATTATCTACTTTATTAAACCCTTTTATGGTTTTAAAAACCTCTGTCAAGTAAAGCAAGCAAACATAAATCAGGTAAATCCTATTAAATGCTTGTTAGCGCCAACCTAATGAAGACACAAATGAAGTACATTCATAACCTTGGCCAACTTGTGGTAAAACCCTTGCACCGTCCTATCTACTTATGTCGACATGTCAGGGACCATTCGAATTTTGTCGACATGAGCGATTTGTCGACATAGGTGGTCACAAGTGGACAATAAGTTTTCTGTGATAAAAATTTCTGTACTGTGTATGTACATGTATTTTCATTGATTTACTCCAAGAAAAGTCATATATTTCATTAAGATTACCGAACCATTGATTTACATGCATTTCCATGAACTTATTTACAAAAATAGTCATGTAAGTCAAAAAAATAGTAATTTAAGAGCATCCTATCAACATAAGTGGTAATAAAACAATACTGTTAGGAACCTAAACAATTTGTCAACATAAGCGTCCCTCTCAACATAAGTGGTGATAAGACATTACTGTTAGGGACCTTAACAGCTTGTCAACGTAAGAGTGCCAGAGTTTACGCCTTGCCAATGATGGAGGCATTTCCATTAAGACACTTCTGAAGTGTTCAGAAAAGTAATAAACTTCTTCCACTGCAAGCAGTCCACGCTGGCACTCAGGAGTAGAAGGGCGTGAAGAACAGCTTTGTCCATTACATGGTTTTGTTGCTCTTCAATTTCCCCGCACGGTTAGGTTCTGAGAACATCAACAACAAAATTGCAGTGTTCATGTAGGAGTGACAACAATCACCGAAGTAGCCACTTCTCATGGCCGTGTGATTTTATCTCTGCTGCTTTTGCACACAGATTTGACAGGAGACACACCAACTGGAAAAGGCACAAGGGCAATAAGGGACAAAAATAATAATAATAATAATCCTTGCATTTGATGTCGTGCCTTACCACATCTTTCGGACGACGTTAAAAAGCACTTCACGCACTTACTGTGAAGCGAATTGACTGCGTATTTTATGGGCAAAGCACCTCAGCCAATTGCACAGCGTCCCACAAATAGGTTAACAACAGGAATCCACACAGTAAATGTTTATAGGGGGCTGGGGGGGAGGGGGGGCAGGGGGAGATGTAATAGTGTTTGGCAAATGTATACAGTACATAGCAAGTATCGTATGGGGATCTTTGCTGGCCTTAGATCACAAACGGATGTGAATATTCAATGGCGTGACCATGCCATGATCTAGGTCACTGTATCATGGAGCCATCAGCAAAACCAAATGATCTGCTGATGTATTTTTGATTGTGATGGTACGACTTCCCCCTCCTTAAAAGGAAGAAATCGTTTCGCTCATATCCCTTTTGAACTGACTTGAGCCCTGAGATGATTTGTTTCCTAACTACTTCACAGGAACACATAGGAACATGGATGGTCATCATTAACCATCAGTCTCGGACACCAGCTCATTTACTGAGCATCTGCCCTTGAGGGAAGTCAGGCAAAACCTCTTTTTTTACACAGTATACTGCAGCACAGACGTTCACTGAGATCACAACAAAATACACAGCTTTCTACTGCATGTAGCCTGATATTTTCCTCTAAAATGGAGACAGGTTACCATTTATTACAGTCTTATCTACTGAAATGTTCAGCTGTGTAATGTATGAACCAACCAAAATGCTCGACTTGTCATTCACTGTGAAATCCTCGAGCTTGCTTAACGCATGAGAGTACGTCCACATGTTTAGAGATACCTGACAGTTTATCATAATTTTCCATTTAAGCACTCCGAAAATCTGCAGTGCAGTGCCTATTCCGAGACAGATTTTGCATAGTAGGAGTTCAATGAGCACAGAGGTAACATTGAAATACGGCATTAATTCCATCGAGGACAACAGTGCCTGCACTCTGCTAGTCAATTATAGCTTCTAAGTTGCCTTACGCTGGTCTATGAAAAGCTCACTGGCTCCAATGTGAATTGCTGCAATAAATTTACCAAATGGACCTGCTTTGAAATGATTTCAACTGTGTGCACCTCATCGCCCGGTCAGTTATGAAGTTTGCAAATTGAACTAAAACAGTCGGGCAAATTATAGAGGAGAAACGAAAGATTACTGCATCTTGCCAATCAAATAAGTGGCTCAGCTTTCAAATTATTTGCTGGATTGCAAAATGCGATGTTTCACATTTGTCACATCAAATGTGTTTATGAAAGCTGCATTTTTCAATTCAGTTACCCACTGTAATTCGAAGGAATACATTACAGCAAACTGCATTTGAACCTTCTTGCAGTTGAGGCTTCAATAGTTTGCAGTACAAACGTACCAGCAGAGTGTTCGAGTATAAAATTAATCATTGAAAGAAACCTAATTAAAATGGGATTAAACGGAGATAGTGGGAAATAATCCTCCTGTGTCACTGATCTGAGATTTCTGTTTGTTGGGCTTCCTAGGAATGCAAACACATGTGTTTATCTAGCCATTAGCGGGTTGCAAAGAGAGACAGAGAGAAATTGAGAGGTGGTAACGTGTTATATTCTGCACGAGGAATGCACACTGCGACATTGTCTGAAAGAGCAGATATTTTGCGAGAATTAAATCCAGGGAGCAGTTCTCTGCCAGCCATACTTAGGAGCTAACTTTCAGAAACTAGCAAATTGTTTTCATCGATAACTTGTGCCAGAATGATGGGATTAAAAAAAACACTCAATGGGAAATAGAGACTTGGAACGTAAAATACCTTTCCTTCTGTCTATGTCACGCAGTCTCGCAAACAGGCTCAGAGATCCTGGAGCTGCGAGTCAGTGTAACACACCGCCGGGGAAAAGGTTCCCTGGAAAAAGCATATTTTTTGTGGCAGATTTTTTTCTCTGCCAGTTACACCTTACAAGGCGTTCTGAATCCAGGAGCGTGGGGGGAATGTAGTGTGGGCTCATTTGGCTCGGAGATGCCCGGCAATTAAATATTGGAATCGAGTTGATCCTCTGTGACTGTCGTAGTCATCCAGTTTCTGGGCCAGGCAGCTCTGCAGTATTCCAAGGCGTTGTTAACAACAGATCAGCCACCTGAGCTTGTCAGCGGAATTTGCAGGAGCAGCTTATTCACTGACGAGGGATTCTTCCTGTTCAGACCCTGTTAATTTTGCAGGCCAAAGCCCTAACTAGGGTGGTCCTACCTGGAAAGGCAGCAAGTGTTTTTTTTGCTGGTGTAACTCCACAAGTACCCCAACGAACATTCTTGGTGTCGGCCCCTTGCCAACTCAGGGCCTAAACTCTCCAGGATTCGGTGAGCAGGGTGCAACCCTCTGTGAGGAAAGTGTGAACGCCACGGAAAACAAGTAGAAAAGCCCGTCCACGTGTGAAACGCTTGATTGGTTTTGTTTGGGCACTCTTAAGCACGGCGATGGGTTTCTGCATGTATCAGACACGCACGCGGCTGACTAAAATAAAATACTGCCCCCTCACCCCCCCCCCCCCCCCACTCGATCCCTCCACACGTAACATGAGCGCACATGCACCGAAGGAAAATAAGGAATGAAAATCTACAACCGTGCGGTTTTTCCCTTACCCCTTCTGCCCAGAAAAAAAACTGAAGCCGAGTGTATCGGCCCCTAAAGATCCCTCTGAGCTGCCTAACCGAGCTCAGCAAACTCAACAGGGCTCAAGGCGTGTGACTTTTCTGGTCTGCGTTGCTGAGAACCATATGAGCCGATGCACTTGCCTAAGACATCCGGTGAAGCAACATAATCAGTTTTAATTAAGCTTTAGCAGATACCCACAGCTGGCTGGCTGCACAATAATTGAAAGTGCAGAGAGGCAGGGCCATTTCGCTATCCCATCAAACGCTCTCCCACCTCACACCGAAGTGGTTTAGATCACGACTTCTACGGGGTTCCGATTCACATTAGTTGCGTACTCACAAAGGCCACCGCTGACGGTGTCTTAATTAATGAAATCCACAGGTAGATTGTCAGGAGCGGCTGCTCTTATATAAAATACTCAGTCGTTTCTTAGTGGGTGAACTTGACTCTGAAGGAATGAGTAGTTATGACTGACTGCTGTGTGCAATTGGCTGCCGTGTTTCACCCTCGAAACCTAGCCCGTTCCATACAGCAGTAACTCCATGGAACAGGCTCCTTGTGGAGACAGTGGAAGCAGAAAGTGTTGATTCTTTCAAAAGCAAATTAGATAAGATTTCCGTTCGAAAATAATACCTTGAGGGTTACAGTATTATAGTTTGGGGCATGACATCTGCAAACGACTGTCAAGATGATGGAAGGCAAACTGGGCGGACCTCAATTTTCTTTTGTCTGGCAATCCTTCTGTTCTTATAGGTTCTCTGATGCTCATTTCAATCAGAATTTTGCGGAAACCCGACAAAGTGCTCTACAGTGCGCAATTCTTGTTCATATCTACTATCCAAATCCCCTCACCGCCTTGGACAAGGTGAGTAAGTCAAGGCGGTTTGAATCTTCAGATAACATTCATGTTCACAGACAGTGGGCAAATGAAGAGCAAGTTCCCGGCATGCCCAGTTCACAAAGTAATGCAGGAACTCATCAGAGAAAATAATCAAACCAAGTAAAAATTCATTAACACTTTTTAAGTGTGTGGTTGACATGTCTCAGCGGTGGATGGATAGACAGAAAAACAGATGGATGCACAGATTGAAAGCATCTTAATATAAGTCTAGCTGTGCTGTGCTGTGAGTGATTAAAAGTAATAAAGCAGAATATCATCTGGGATCACTGGGGTTCTGAAGAACAGCTTTGATGGTTAAATGTGTTAGCTTCCCTAGTCGTTTGGGAAGTATCTAGAAGTATGCTTCTAGCGCAGGCATACTTGAATTGGCCCAGGCGAGTTAAAACGCTCAAACAGTAGGCCCCCAAAATTGCCGTAATTCTCTTGAAACAAGCACGACCACGCCAACCTTCGAACATTCAAATGTGACGCTATTTCGGTTAAGGGTCTATGCCCCGTCTCAGTACGTGCGATCGACCCGTTCACCGCTGCTAAAGACAGCCTTTGGTCTCCCTCCTCTTGCAACTTCCGTTGCCCGTGGAGACACCAGATGGTGTCATTAAATCAGCTGCCGAACATGGTTGGGGGAGTGCAGCAACTGGTGATTCACACTCCAAGGGCAGAGAACAGCGAAAGGAGTCGTTGCAACGAAACTTGTTAAGAGCAAGAAAGCACACAATGGGTGGGGGTGGGGTGGGGGGGAAGGGGTGGGGAAAGTGACACTATATTTGCCTAATCCTAGTGGACTGTGAATCACGCTTTAGTAAAGCCCAAGTTGCTTACCCATCTCGGGGGATTCGCAAGCACGACATTCACAAACCAACAGAGGCAATGACAACAGTAACTTGCATTTATGTATACAGCGCCCGACACGGTTGACTACGTCTCAGACCACGACAGGTTTTCGGGCTTGCAAACATCGCACGTTGGGACCCACCTCATTTCTTTCTTGAGGGAAAGGCATTCTTTTTAACGTGGACAGCACGGAAACAGGCCATTTGCACGCCCTCCGAGTCTGTCCACGTCACTCCTCGAGTGAGAGCAGCGAGTTTTGTAGGTGGGGGTGCACTCCACAAAACCGTCTGGTTGAGGTTCAGTCAGACTGCTGACGTTGTTTGCGGTTGACAGAAGGTGTCCCGGAGCCCACAACCCAGCTCCAGCGGTTGACATCGGAAAATCAGTTCACAGGTCAAGCCGGTCGTGACGAGAACACGGCTGTGGCAACCTTCGAACGTCAAGGGCCCTTGAAAACCTGAAATAGCTCTCCTTTTCAAACCTAGTTTACAACCAGAAAATTGGGCAATTTCGTTAAAGAGTGTCTAACCTGCAAAACGTATTACACGGGAGGCACGAAAACACGCAGGAAAAGCGTGGGGAGGAGTTTTTTTAAGCAGAAAAGTGTACGTAACAGAGTTGGAGTAATCGGAGCACACATTCACTGACATTGTATGGGCTAAAAGGATAAGGATAGAGGACTAGTGTGTTTGAAACCCAAGATGAAGCATGGTGCTTTGTACCCAGTATGTAGCCCTGATCACATGCCCTTGTTTCCTTTAAAATAGACATTTCCAACACGTGCCTCACCGGTCCTCCTTAGTTCCACTATCCACAACCTCCAACGATTCAAAAGGTACCACAGCACCAAACTTCAGGGCTGCCTATGAGCCCGGTCCTCGCCAGGCTCCCCCTTTCTCCCAATGGTTCAACTTCAAAATCCTCACCCACATCTATAAATCGCTGCAAAACTTTTCACCTCTCCATCTCTCCGATCCAACTCTAACACATTCTCCCACTTGCCCTGTCCGCTCACCTGACGTGGAGCTGATGCACAACCCCCGCCTCCTCCGTGCCACCACCGGTGGCCCAGCCTTCAGCCTTTGCACCTCTTCCCCCCCTTCCCTCCGTCCCTCTGTTTCACCCCTCTCTATCTATCTTTAAATGCCCCCCCCAAAACCTACCCCTTCAACCCCAGGTACGGTCCCCTCCCCATTTCCCCCTTTCCTTGGCACCCAACCCTGTCCTTGTGAAGCGCTCAGAGACAATGTCCGACGTCACGCGGATGCAAGAGGTAGCCGTTGCCCACTGGTGATTTTCCTATTGGCGTCCACTTCGCTGGGAACTACTAAACGAATGACAGCTCCAGACCCTCTAGAAGTTGTGGACCACACACGTTATTGCCAACACCGGCAAGTTCCGTAATGCACCAGGGCACAAGACGTGCGAGCGGAAGAGCAGAAACGTGGAATTTCACCCTGTTCTCTCGCTGAGACTGCTATCTAATGTCTTACAATAATACTTCAACCAGCTGCGTGATGCCGCCTGCCTCTTTTAATTAGTTTTGTGGCTCCAGGAAATTATTTCATCTGCCAAGAACCCTACATGGCTATTTTTTTTTTCGTCGCCATCAAAAAAAAAACACCCTTTAAGACAGAATTAGCGTTGGAAAATTCTGTTTTAGTAGCCTAATCATTAGAAATTATTAACCACGGGGTAGACTTACTTATACATTATCAGCTGGTTTGATACCTCTGCAAATTTACTGATGCAATGAGTGATCTGAAGTAATACTGTGAATAAATTTATACACCGACTTAAGTCCACAAAAACACACAATCACTGCACTATACAGGATATCCTTCGAAGGGCTTTGGAACATTCTCCTAACACGAAAGGCGCTGTACCAAATTATCATGATTATTATTATTTTCTACTGTTCAGAAATTATGAAATTCATTCAGCTTATCCCTACATTTCACAATTACAAAAGCGACACATTTAATATTGTTGTATTACCTTTATTCTGTATCAGACAAATTATTGAATTGATTAGTCTCAATGATGATGATTCAATGATCCTCATTGAATAGGTAATGATCATTGAATAGCTAGACTGTGATTATACTTCGAGACCGGTGTATTTACATTTCCGACCCCCATTTCTTCCCAAGTCTGTTTCTATCCTATATCCCCGACAATTGTCAGTCTCTTACCTTTTGAGTGGCTTCAAAACTAACCCAATGAAAGCTATTTCGTTTGAGTACACGAAGCACATTTTTTTTTTTGAAAAGTACGACTTTAGGAACTTCAAGAAATTAGAAGAAAGGTAAGTCAGGTGTAGGAAAGTTACTGTAAATCCTATGAAGCCTTTTGAGGCGTCCTCCTGATGTGAAAGCTGCTATGGTAAATGCAAGGATGATTATTATTACTTTTTTATGGGTCTTTCAAGGGTGCATGAGCTACGAAATGTGAGGTATCAAATGGCAGGAGTCTCGGTTGATTCTGCTCAACAGATTGAAACAAAACGAAAAGAATTGTGCTCAGAAAGTTAAGGTCATTATTACTTTGGAAATGACTATTTTAGGTACACCGCATCAATTAAGGTAACTAAGATAACTGAGCCCTGTAGCTTAATGCTTAGAGCATTTGCCTCGCAAGCGAGAGACCCGGGTTCGATTCCCGGCAGGGCCAAACCTTGGGCAAGTTTCCTTACTCCACGCGCCTGATAATAATCCCTCAAGAAAAAAAAAATTAAACAGTAATTTGGTCGCTCAAACGACGACAGTTTGCGGGACGCTGCTGTGTTCAATTGGCTTTCGCCCACAAATATACAGTCAATTCATTTTACAGAATATCCTGTGAAGCGCTTTGTGACGTCTGGAAGACGTGAAAAGCGCAACATCAAATGCAAGCATTATTTTATTTATTTATTATAACTAAGGATAGCATAATTTTAGTAATATAATCTTGGTTAACTAAGATTAGTTATAACGCCTATAGGCGCAGAGTAAAGTTCCCTCTATTCTGCCCCGTAATAATCTTTCAAGCTCAGAAGTCCACCTCCATTGCTTCAAATGCAACCGCTCGTCCCTTACAGGCAGCAGACTTCTGTATTAACTGGTAATAAAGTTTTAATACTAAATCCTGTTACATTTAGTCCTGATCAACACCATTCAATTTGGCACATTGCCTGAGCTGACATTGTGACATGTGTTGCTTGTACGCCAGCTGGAAACACGCAGATGACACTCGAACATAAATCACACCCTTGAGACTCACAGGTTGCATATATATATATATATATAATATATACACACCTACCATTGCTCCCTCTCTCAAGCCAAATCCGCTTTCTATTCACAGGTTATTCTCGAGGCCAAAAACAACCTAAAAATCCAGTTCGCCAATACCTGCCCCCTCTCAACCCCTCAATCCTCACTTCAGATGCCAAGTGAGAAGAGGTCCTGGACTTCTTTATATCTAAGATAGATTCACCCACAAAATATACAGTTAATTCACTTTACAGTGTATTCTGTGAAGAGCTTTGAGACGTCTCGAAGACGTGGTAAGGCGCTCTATCAAATCCAAAGACTATATCTGCCTGGCCACCTCCTCCTCCACACTCCCCATTCCTTCTCCATCACCCACTCCTCCTACCACAGCTCCGACCATGGCCCCCAACCTACACTCCTTTGCCCCCATCTCTAACCTCCTCCCTTTCTCCCAACATCACCAAGATGAAGCCCACCACCTGCTGCTTAGACCCCCTCCCCACCCAGCTTCTGGTTA
The DNA here is from genome assembly GCF_018977255.1 of Callorhinchus milii. Classification (NCBI taxonomy): domain Eukaryota; kingdom Metazoa; phylum Chordata; class Chondrichthyes; order Chimaeriformes; family Callorhinchidae; genus Callorhinchus; species Callorhinchus milii. The sequence continues at coordinate 1,936,776 of NW_024704742.1, read as the reverse complement.
CTCGAATTCAAGATCCCCATCCTCACCTCGAATTCAAGATCCCCATCCTCACCTCGAATTCAAGATCCTCATCCTCACCTACAAGGCCATTCACGGCCTTGCTCCCTCCTACCTCTCCAACCTACTATCCCCCTACCTACCATTTTTTTTTGTGTGTGTGTGTGTGTGCGCGGCCACAATAAGCATTGAACACGGCAAAATATTGCCTCCTGAAGCAAATTGTCAAGTCTGGAAAACAAAACAGCAGCTTTCGCCCATCAATCGCGATTAACCATTTCGAAAGTGGCCGAGCGAGTCATTACTTGCATTCTGCAACATCAAGGTTGGCTGCTCTCAAGGTAAATGGAACAGAAGCTGAGCTCGCAAATTGCAGTCTGTGTGAGCGTCTACTCAAGTCCAACCGAAGGCACGGACCAACTTTTTTTGCGGACAAGTATTTTATTGGCACCAGGCGATACTTGATGGAAGAACTCGGCTGAAAATGACAAAGCCATATATTCCTCCTAAGGGAAGGAAAAGAAGTGCGCAGAAATACCACTTAATAATAATCCTTGCTTCATCAGAACAATATAATAATAATAATAACCCAAAGCACCTTTTACAGGGTGACTTGTCCAAATGTGTCACACGATCTACCATAAAGTTTAGTGACTGTGCATTTCGTAACCGAATGCGGCAGCCAATCCTGCCAAAGAGCAAGCGATTTTTAGACAGGCAGAAAATGGCTATGAATGAACAGTGATCTTGTGCATTCAACTGAGTCCATCAAATACAAACGCATTCGGCCGGATTTCCCCGAGAAGCAAATAGGCGAAACAAAGGGTGTGCATCTGTGCATGAACCCTGCTCTGAGTATGCCCAGTCCCACAGAGGTGCCTTGTCAATCTGCATCGCAGGATTCAGGTGGCGTGAGTGTGGAGACGTCCAGAACTGGCTCTTCCCTCACAGAAATAGAGTCGGCGTTTATACGGTCTCACACGCTGGGAGTTCCAAAAGTCTTTGCAAATAAAGAATCCTGCAAGTCCCAGGAAGGGTCTCGTGTTTACACGGTGAAACTGTTTACCCAGATGCTATTATTATCTCCGACCTCTAACGGGTCAGTCTGGGGGCAAAGGAAGCTCCAAGCATCAGACAAATCAATTGGCAGCCGCAGACGGAGTTCCAGATGAGCTGCGTACGTTGCCAAGCTAATACGGGAATCTGCGTTCAGAGTGTCGGGTGAGGCTCCAGTGCAACAATCGGGGAGTGTGGTACATTGTTAGAGATGTTGGCGTTCGGATGAGATCTCAACCCTTTGTCAGGTTTGCCTGTTCGAGGAGATTTTAAAGATCCCATTGCACTGGATAGTTTCTCTTGCTGTCCTGCAACAACCTTCCTCAGATAAAAATTGACAATAGCAGCACTTCCATTTGATGCAGCACCCAATCATGTTGTTGAGGCACTTCAGGGGGCTTCACGGCGATATTCGTTAAAGTGGATTTGACTCTGTATTTTTGTGGGCGAAAAGGTGATCGGTCACTTCACTTTGCGGGACATTGCTATGTGCAAAGGTGGCTACCGTGTTCTTCTAGCCATGCGCACTCCAGAGTCAGTGCTGTGAAACTCTTTGAGACATTTTGAAGTTATGACAAATGTAGGATTACACTATTATTATTATTATTATTTTTGGATTGCAATACATTTCCCCCGCAGAAGGAATAAGATGAACGCACACATTTCAGTTAGTAATGTAATACCGAGCGGTTTCTAATCATTAGAAAATGTTCCATAACTGAAGTTTGGCAACTTGGAAATAGGTCAAGGAATCGTGGGCTAGTTCTTTCAGAAAGTCAGCACAGACATGAGAGACTGAATGGTCACCTTCTGACCTGTAAACATTAGGATTCTATAATTGTATTAGTATAAAGTGCAGAGGTACTCGAACTGGCACTTTGAAGTGATTCAGATGACACAGGTGACAGCCCTGAATAAATCATTAGCAATACTGCAGTGGAGCTGTCCTCTTTATTCGGGGTCTATTCTTATGATGGTGTTTGTATTTGAGTAAAGTGGGTTTCTAAAGCTACGTTTCAAACAGATTCAGTTTGACAATTGTCACATTGGATGCTTTTCCACAGGCTACAAGTTGTGAATTGCCAGTTGTCTATTTTTGTTACTGTTCACATACACTATTCAACAACTTCCCAAACTCTGTACAAAACAAGTACAACAAAACATAACCAGTCTCTTACTGACAAACACATACATATATGCACCTGTGAACCATGTGTGTCTAATGTGGAAAGGAAAGTACAAGCGATTTCCTTTGGTAATACTGATAACCAATCAATGGAAATGGTTCATTAATTACAGAAATCTATGCAATTGATTCAGTTGTTAATTATCTGTACGCGTGGGTTCACATATGGTTTACAAATGGGGCGTAATTGACACCGATAATTGTTCAGGTGCCCTCTTTTCTTCCTTTCCAAACTGAAACGATGCCTGCAGGCAGCCAAGCATTCACAAGATCCTGACTGCAACAGCACAGGGAGTCACTGGTGTTCAAAGTCAGACCTCGATTCTGACACCGGGAGCACACCAGCTGCATTTCAGCACTTGGTATCCATCCAAAATGCCTGCAGAAAATACCAGCGCACATTACTTCTCCTCCTTGCGCATCTATCATTCAGCGTTGTCACCAGAGGGAAGAAATTCCACCTGCTTCTAGAAGTGAGACCGTTTCCTTAGTATTTTTTTTAAAAAAAGTGTGTGCAAATGTTGGGCGATTCTTCAATTCAACCTTAATTTCTGAGCTGCTTTTCAGTCAACCTTCAGAACCTACATGGTTTGCCGCGTGTTGAGATTTAACAGTCACTTTCCAATCAGACTCGTATAGCAGTATTCATTAAATCATGGGACATATTGGCCACCAATAACCCAACACAATTCCTCCAAGTTCAGTGCTCCCCGTGAGCAACAGGAGCACATTAATTAGACATGCCCTGATTAGAGTAGTCAGCAGCAGAATTGCTTTGCAATGGCACCGTTGTTTCAAAATACTATTCGTTGCAATAATCCTTGCATTTGATATGATGTTCTATCACGTCATTGAGCCAACAGCAACAGCAACTTGCACTTATACAGCAGCCTGCAAGCAGGGTAGCATCTTCGAGACATCTCAAATATTTCACAGAATACACTCTGAAGTGAGTCCACTGTGAATTTTGTGGGCGAAATGTGGCAGCCAATTGAGCGCAACATTGTCCCACAAATAGTCGTGGATTGAGTGACCCAATATTTTTTTCTGAGTGTTTATTATCGCTGTCCATCAATCGACTAACAACCGGATTCCAACTTACTGCTAGGTAAGCAGAGGCGTGTGGAGTAAGGAGATTCGCCTAAGGTTTCACCCCGCCCGGGAATCGAACCCAGGCCCTCTCGCTTGCGAGGCGAGGCGTATTGCTCAAACCGATACGCTACAGGACTCCACGAAGGAAATTTTTTTCAAAAAAAAAAGGCAAATAAAGTTAATCACATCTTCCCGATAATAAGGATCCTCGAAACCCTACCAGCGACGGTCATTGAATGTGCTACTATCATTAGACTACAGACCCCCAGCAGCAACTGCCATCAAATGTGTTACTATCATTAAGCCGATCAAAGAAATGCAGTGTTGTGGATCAGTATCGATCTATTCAAAAAAGAGATAAGGAGACCTTTACCAAAAATAGCAACCCAGCCAAACAATCCTTTGATATCATTACTTCTATGAAGTTGATATTGTATAATGTGTGACAACACTGGTTTAAAAGAAGCATTTTCCCATTCATAGGGCGACCATTGACTAGGATGTACTGAAGTAATAATGATATGGTTTCCAGAGCCCATCTTAGATCTTCTCCAAACCTCATGTCAGAAATTAGAACTCATATTGTCTAAGATGACACTTTTTACCGTGATCTATTGTCATTTTTTTTACCATTAAGACTCTTCAGACAGTACTTTGTGCCATTACATGAGAATGGAGATTATACCCCATTACTGTGTCCCTCCGGCTGACTGTCTCTTCTCCACCATACTTACAACCGAGTCTACTACATGCAAACAGGGGCAAGCACTGAGGCATAAACTAAGTCAGGGAGGCTAATGGATCATTCACCTTCCATGTTATGGTAGATAATTGGAGTGTGAACAATTAAATTTGCACTATACATATTTTCGACAGAGTCCATGTGCTGGTAGAGCTCTCTCTTGTACATACTTGGCACTGGTAGCAAGTTAAAGACAGTCAGTCTGTCAGTGTCCAACAACAATAATCACAGTGAAGTATCTGAACAACTAGGAGATGAGGCAGATAAACTATATAAGATACTGGTAGAGAATTACATCCCGGCACATCTGATTGGAAAAATGTCAACCGTCGTTCACAAGTTCTTGAAGGTTTAATTTACAGACAGGACATAGCTCTGATTGGGAAGACTGCGTCTGGGTCAACACGACTGAGAATCAGAATCAGTTTCCCGAAGTGTACATCAGCTGAGAAGCACGGGAGGAGTGTCACAGTTTTTGAACTCTAAACCTCCCGAGAGATCAGTAAAATGATTCAGAAGGATATGGCACCTCATCCAATGCCACAGAAATCAACCAGAAAGGTTTGAAGGCTTTAGTAAGGCTTGGGAGTGCAGACATGTTCCTGAACTTGCAAGCCCATGTTGTGACATGTACTGATTGAGAACAAAAATAAGCATTTTGTACTGGTAATTGCCCGGTTAAATTTCTTGATCGCCTTCCTGTTGAAATTAAAGCAAATTAAGTTTCCATAAACCTCTCATAAACAATTACAGCTCATCATCTGCCCAAACCTTTTGGAGTCTTTGCTCACTCAAAGCCACAGAACAAATCCATTCCATTTTGCTGACTAGCCATATGCCTCTTTGAATGCCCGACTTTACATGTCCTTTCTCCTGCTCACCGACGGAAAGCAATTGAAACGCTAGAGTGGATATTTGAAGTTACAGAGCATTTAACTGCATGATATCAAGATTGACTGAAATGTTTCTGCTGTGGAGTAATCGAATTGACATTGTAACCCACACCAGAATCAGACCGATGTAAGACATAGTTATGTTGGTGGAAGGTTATTTATACCAATTGAAGCAGTCATCGCCTTCTCAGATAAGAAGGTCGAAGGAGGTGAAACAGAGGGAATTGTACCCTCCGATCGATGTTCAAAAGTCTCAAATACGCGTGCCCAATTCTGCCCCAGTTTCAGACTGGAGAGGTGTTCACCTAAAAACACCATTATCTCAGTCCGTTGCCCTGAGCAAAGAAACGACTCGCGTGGCAGTCTGTGCATAAAGGCATTCACTGGCTATGTTTACATCATCACGGCTTTATCATCTGCATATCTTCATCAACATTGCCAGTCAGTTTCGTACCGAAGGAACAGAAATGCGTGTGATTGATGCTGCCCACAGTTTAACCTGCATCCCCCGCCCCTGTGTCAAGACCATAATATCTAACACTTGCAGGAAGACGGCAGTGTTACAAAAATGTTGACGGTTTTCTGCACTTTGGTGGAAATGGATGAGCCTGCCAGCCTTCCAGAGCAGAGCATCCGTCAACTCTTCAATACAGATGGATATGGCACCTCATCCAATGCCACAGAAATCACCTGCCGTGATTGGAAACACCCAGTATCCGGAAAATTGATGGCTGCTGTCACTTCCACAGTCACAAGCAGAACAGTTGGAGTCACTGATGATCTCCTTAAATCATTTTGCAGCGTCGAACGTACCTTTGCCATTTTCTTCCTGGCTCGTGTGAACACACGAAGGTGCCTTCACGAGCACCCATCTTCCGAGAGTATGTCCTTATAGATAGTTGCTCCACAGAAAAGTTTCCAACGCTTAGACCTCCTTTCTAAAATGCCCAAACCAGCCCTTATTCCTTTTCCCTCCTCTGGGAGAAATGAAACTTCCTCTTCTTGGGCTGATAGCCGGTTACAAAGGTTTCGTTGATCTTCTGACCCAATTATAAAGTAGCTCCATAGTGAAATGGAACGTACATCATGATGGAGGTTGATCGGAACCACCCCCTTACCTGAAGCTGGTATAAGATGTTTACCACCAAAATATTTATTTATCGCCAAAAAATATTCAGAACCAAGATCATGCATAAGCTTTTTTTTTTCCTGTTCACATTGCACACGACTCAAGTGGCCTAAGCTCCGATCCGAGATCTCATTGGATCCAATCTCCAGCGACTGACTACGGTGCTTCACAGTGAAAATAATTTGTGTCGCCAGTTTCTATTTAACCTGTCGGCCACACGACCGTGACTCCACTAGAGCGCTCGTTAACATCACCATGTTCAACCCAAGTTGGAATTTGTGAAACAACGCTAATATCTCCCAAAGCGGCATTACTGTCGAGGCTACCATTTACCACATTAGAGTAAGCTGGTGTAAAAATTATTGTGTTCTGCTTTACAGCAGCTGCTGTACTATCTCCAGACAGAAACAGGGTAATCACATCAATTTGTACAAGTGGATTTAACTCAGAAAAACTTCACGTCAACAGCGTGTGAGCCCAGATGCTGCCGTCGAGGAACAAGCATCGGCAAATCTACCATTTTAACAATGTTCACTGTCAACTGTGGAAGAGGCAAGCGTTGCGAAAATGAAAGAATCATTGCACCCCTTGTAATTAATTGCCTTTCGCTTCAGTATTGGCAAAAGACAGCGATGGCAAAAGCAACTCTGACTGTGCCATAAATGAAGACCTGGCTAGTCTTCAATTCAGTTCAACAGGCCTCGCGGTCAGGCCTCGTACAGTATCAAATATGTTTATCAAGTCAACTAGTTTGGCTTCCTTTCAAATCCTTGCTGGAGTCTGTGCCATCCATCAGTCCTCCTGTAGATAATAAGGTGGTTCATCTACTGTGGAGGTCCACTTTTTCACTTTTTTTTGTTCTCATTTATTAGGCTGTCCCCCCCACCCAGGTGGGACCCCAGAAAGCACAGGCTGGTCTGCCAGGGCAAACAATTCTGTGCTTCAGGGTAGCATACAAGAGTCAGGATCAGTTTAGTGCTATGTTCAATATTGATCACATTGAGGGTACCCGGACCTGCTGGATCAGACCTCCCGCTCCTACAATACGCAACCAGCCACTATTTTCAATGAGCTGCGTCACACAGCTGGACCTGCTCCTCGTGGACTCGGGCGTGCGACAGCTGGTTAGCAGTTCGCTGGGCTATTAATGAATTCCTGGCTTTGTGAAAAGCGGATAATCTGCTAACCAGGCATCGAAAGCAGTGATCTGCCAGTGGGGAAGTGGGGGGGGCAGTGTTGGGGGCTGAGCTTCACCATTGAGAGAGATATTGGGGGTGGGGGAGGGATACTTTCAGCGTGATCAACACTGAATGCACGCTAACTTGACCCCCAATTGTAACCACGTATAAGGTTACTGAAAGCAAAGGTGATTGCAGCCCAAATTGATTGCCTCAACAATTAATGTCAACAGGCAGATCTGGTCATTTCCTCCAAACTACCGAATGAAAGAAAACGAAGGCGTCAAATTCTATGCTTCAGAATATCACAAACTCCGCTCACGTGACGCTTGTGTGGGAAGAGATTGTCCCTAAATAATTTAAAACTGCTCTGATCTTCCTTTAATCAACTTTGTTCATAGTACCTTTGATGTATTAAACATTCATTCTGTCATTGTTTATGGCATAATCTGTTGTCTGCTTCAACAACTGTACTAAATTTACCGCCTCAGAGAAACCCTTTAATATTTAAATTCTTACAATAGCTTTTCATTGAGTTGGATTATTGCCCATTCTCTGACAATAAGTCAAGGCTGGTGTTCAATACAATTCAGTTCAGAGTGAAACTCAACTTGCGATTATTATATATTAATACTGATAATATCCTTGCATTTGATGTAGCGCCTTTCATGTTGGAAGGACATCCTATAGTTCTTCACAGGATTTAATGTAAAGTGAATTTTGTGACCGTGTGTTTTGCAGATGAAATGCAGCAGGCAATTTGAACACAGCACCGAACTGCCGTGAAGTCAAATATCGATTTCATCTGGGGAATTGTTGGCCAGTGCACTAACAGAAACTGCCTTCGCTTTTTGAATGGGTTTATCAGATGGGACCTCGGTCTCATAAGAAGGTCGCCATCTCTTGTCAGTGCAGCACACCCCCAGCCCCGCATCGGTGTCAGCTTAAACTGTACGAGTTCAAAATACCGATGCGTCTCGAACCCACAAACTTCTGACTCAAGAGGAGGGAGTGCTACCGCTTTTGCTGAGCTTGGCAGAAGGACTCGGAAGGCTCAGATGCTGAGCTCCAAATCTAAGCCTCTGTTTATTGCGCCCAAGAACGAAACAGAATAGTCAGCCTAAACTACGTGTTGAAGTGTAGTTAGAAAGGACGAAATTGTCTTTTTGTCTCAGTCTGCAAAATAAAGATCTGCTTGGGGATAACGTTCACTTGGCTCTGGATTTGTTCTATTTATGTAGCATTTTAGAGAAAACCAACATTTGACGAATGGTTCAATTCAGTCTGAGCTTTGAAACCGATTCTCTGTAATTCGTAAAACACATTGATGGCCAATGAAGATTATTTAAGAATTTTGACAGGCAGTCTTGGAAGAAGCAAACCGGAAAGGGACGATAAAAGAAAATTCACCTTATATTCAGTCTGAAACCCGAAGAAGACATTTCATCAGCATGAACATTAATTGTTACCTTGAAAAACTAATTGGCTCAATGTAAAAACATTGGCTACGTCAACCAGACTTAATCAAGGACTTTAAAATCCCATCTGCCTCTCTTTGTCTCGTACCGCGTTTCCACATTAATATGGTGAAATGGCCAATATTTCCGGCCCTGAATTTCCAGAGGCCATGTTTAAGAGTCCGATTTTCTGTTCTCTACATTCAAAGGTGTTCAGCTTCCATAATGGAAAGTAGATCTAATAATGCTCCCTCGTTGCCATGGGGATGTTTATCAAAAAGCTTTTAGTAGTATTCATTGCGTCACACTACTATTGTGCTCTCGGATGTGCCACTTTATCACCCAACCACTGACCACATCGAGTGCCTAAATATATCTCAACGTAGTCGCACAAACATCACGTAAAGACACGAGGAGCGACCTCGGGACCTCATCTGCCACTTTCATCCACGAAGCTGTGTTAAAGTGGCTTGAAATACAGCAACAAAGTGCGATTTGGAGCGCATATCGTGTCTCTGGAAACAGGGATCTGAAAACGGCACCAGGTACCCAGAAGCTTGGACCCAGGTACAGATGCGCGTTGTGAGAGAACCCGCCCCAAAGCAGAAAGTGCCTGTCACGTCTGATATCAACCCTGGACAGTAGACAACATTCATATTAATATTGGCTGCAAGAAAGTACATTGTAGGTCATTACTGCGGGCACGCGGTATCCTCCGTGTAGCCTGAAAATGGACGATCGCTCTCGAATGTCAACAGATATCTTTCGCGCGTCCCATCCTCGCGTACAAAACTTAGGGCGGTTCGGGCAGGTCTGTCACAGCGCAAGGGTTCGAGAACTTTCGGAAAGTTCTCTGAAGAACAGACTGCAGCGTACAAAATACAAGGCGGTGCCACGCCTTACCTCATGCGTTACATTGACTGAATCGCTGAGACAGCGCTCATACGTCCTGTTTCTAAAAGCCCGTTCAGAAGCGCATGAAAAATATCGGCTCCCTCGTTGCCATGGGAATGTTTATCAAAAAGCTTTTAGTATTATTCATTGCGTCACACTCTATTGTTCTCTCAGATGTGCCACTTTATCACCCAACCACTGACCACGTCGAGTGCTGTACCTCTTTTCGTGATTGCGCTCTAAGGGTATGAGTGACCTGTCGGATTCTTTATGAGGGTCGTGGTCTTTTAAATGTATTTCTAATGTAATAGTAATAATAACAAAAATAATAATAAACCTTGTATTTGATAAAATGCCTTTCACGTCAGGAGGACATCTCAAAGCACGTCTATAATGTTCAGTCACTGTATTTATGTATATATATAATATATATGAGAATGCAGCAGCCAATTCGCACACAGCAATACCCCACAAGCAGCCATGAAATCAATGACCGATATCATCTGTGGAATTGTTGGCTTGGATGTTGCAAGAAACTCCCTTCTCTTTTTTGAATAGTGTTATGATCTTTAACATCTTCAATATCCACCTGAAATTTTATAAAACATTTAAACTGTATTATTCCATAACTATTGGATAATTAATAATTAAGAAGGATAATTCAAGCGCATTGGGACATCTCGGTGATATGCTAAGTCACTATATCAAATGCAAGGATTATTATATGAATATTATTTATAATGGAGCATGTGTGACAGATAAGTTTTGCATCATACTCAGCTATGCTGAGAATTTGCTCACAGGCCACTGCGTACCACACTCTTCACCTCAAGGTTCGAACGAAGAGACAACTGTTGAGAAATAGTCAAGATTCCAGTGTAATCCACATCTTTCAAAGGCAGCGCAGTGAATTTAAACGGCCTGAAGACAATATATTTGCCTTTTAAAATGCAAATGACATTTGGCCAAGTTTTAATTGTCATAACGACAGACAGACTGCTCAAGAGATCTCCAAACTAGGAATACAAGTTACAGGGCATCCATTGATTGAAAATCGTGTCTAGAATGAGCCTAATACACGGATGTTTGGCACTTTGGATTGGTGGAAAACTGACATGAACAGAAAGGTGAAACATGTTTTGATACCGGGGTGGAAGCGGAGTAATAACTTATTTTTGGTACAAGACAAATCCTGCATCCCTCAGCCCCATCAAGCTTGCGAATACGAACATTGGGAATTATGGAAATGGCTCGGAGTAGCAGAGATACACCGTCAAGGATTATCCCGAAAGTGGCGAAGATGAGTGTCCGGCAGAGAAATGCCTACTGGGCACCGCTGAAGGTGAGGAGGATTTGTTGCAACATAACAAATAGGATCTTATTGATAAAATATTGATAAATGAAAAAAGAGGCCCATGAGACTCTGGCTGGCAGCAGCTTAAATAATCCCCAAATTCCAGAGGAATATCTGAAAAATAGGGAGTCACTGCTAGGGAAGAGGAATTACACCGGCAGCAGTTTCGTGAAAGCTCAAAGGGCTAGAGACAAGTCAACTTGAAGGCTGTGGAGCACGAGGCAAGTGTTATTATTAATGGTGTGATGAAAGGGCAAGACAGGGAAGACTATGAGGCCTCAATACAGGAACGACAGCCAGTGCCACCAGTACAAGTGGCTGGTACAACAGGAATTGGCAATGGAATAGGATGTGAGCGTGCTTCAACCTTCCTCAAAACATCTAAGGAATGACGAGTTGACATCAGCGCAGTCTCTGCAATTTGTACGTTTGTTTCTTATGGCTTATGAGAAGGTAAGAGGCATGTGATCTCCTGGAACGTCTTGTGCTAATATCAGAAGGAGCTCATGATCTAACGTGGCTTCACTTCATTTCATTTACGCCATAATTTCATTTAAATTCATTTACACCTGCCACGACCAGATTAGCTCTGATGCATTCCACTGGAATATGGGTTAGGGTAGTACATATGTAACTGATAATGTGATCATTTAAGTTTTAAAGACCTTCGCTTCTGACACCAACTTTGGTCAAAGCAATGAGGGCTATCCCACACTACAATCGTCCATTAAATGCGGGCTATCAACAAACGCCACCAGACATCCAAACATTTACCAAGTAGCGCAGTGACATATTTACAATTAGAGCTTGCTGTTACTTGCTGCAAGAGCAGATGGTTTTACCCTGCCACTGACCAAGCAAAGGGCGCGCGTAACGTTTTAACCGGGCTCCAATGTTTAATATGTGCGCTCACAGTCAGAGCTTCCTGGAGATTGATCCCCAAATCAGCATTACAAAGGAGTCGCAGTGGGCAAAACATCACACACGCAGTAATGACTGTTCCCATATCTCCAGCTCTCCATTAAGGAGACATTCCACCTGGGTTTAGATTCATTTCATTTCTGTAACATTTCACCCACAAAACAAAACAAAACAAAACAGCGGTGCCCAGTAGGCATTTCTCTGCCGAACACTCATCTTCGCCACTTTCGGGATAATTTGGCATTAATGGAATTAATAAAAGTAGGATCTAGTTTGGGGCAAATTATTGAAGTTAGCCATAACCTTGAAGTTCTCAAAAGAAGGTCCAAAAAGAAAACCTTCCCAATCAAGGCTGTATTTAACAGTGTGATAAACTGGCTAAACAGGATAAATCAACCCAGGTGAAATTGCTTCTCAAATAAGCCTCAATTTCCCATCCTCGGTTTGTGCTTCACCCCTGTAATTAATCTCAATGTTGGGACTACTGAGTTCAGGTTTGGAGCAAGCCGGGGAGAAAATCAAATGCACCTTTTTAATATTTGTATTACAAACATTGTAGCCTTAATTTCAATATTCTTCATTGTCTGCAATAAGGATAAATCTACCATCACTCGGCGCATACAGTAGCTTTGTGTGTGAATCCAGCTGAACTAACTGTTTCCTACTTACATAACTTTTGTGTCGCCCCCCAACTCATTTTCATTCATGTAATGGGACAATGGTGTTTAAAACACAACCGTTGTATTACAATACTCCTCATGGCAAGTAAACTCTTTCTTTCCATTGGAGTCCTGTAGCTCAGTGGTTAGAGCACTCGCTTTGCAAGCGAGAGACCTGAGTTCAATTCCAGGCAGAGGGCGAAACCTCGGGCAAGTTTCCTTACTCCACACAGAGCCTAATAATAATCCCTCCAAAACAAAACAATAATAAATTGGTCATTTTCAATCTACGACTGTTTGTGGGACATTGCTGTGCGCAATTGGCTGCCGCGTTCGCCCACAAATACACAGTCAATTCACTTTACAGTGTGTTCTGTGAAGCGCTTTGGGACGTCCTCCCGACGTGAAAAGCGCTATATCAAATGCAAGGATTATTATTATTATATTATTATTAAATCCATATGGTATTTTATTGGTGGCTTTGCACCTGTAGTTTGCTAAGCACATTTGGATCTATGATACCTTGGCAGCTTGTTAAGTCAGTCGTAATGTATGGAAACGTCATTACAACAGGGTTGTCACTGGCAGTCAGTGTAACACTGAGTAGAATGCAATCTTACCATGGCAGTGTAGAGTGCAAAAAACCAGAAATATCAGCTACCAAATGGTTCTAATGCATGGCAGAATTTCACCCCCCCCGAATCCCCCCATTCCCACCCACCCACCCACACACATCCTTCATTCCATTCCTTCAATTCTCTGAAATGTTATACATAAAACATCAAAATGAACTATGAAACTTTCATTCAGTTTTTTTTTGCGATTGCGTCTCAAGGCTGAATGATGTATTTCTACTGCAATACATTTGTCTTACAGCGTAACGTAACGGTAACTGGATATAACTTGCAAATGACCCACAGGGGCCCAATTACAAGAATACAGCTGACGTCTACACTACAGTGAGCTCCAAAATGTGATGTAACAGTTAGTCTGGATTGGATCAGTATTGACATTTCTCGTCCATTACCATTTCTATGCTCCTGGGTTCTTGAATGCACAACAATTCCCAATTATTTCAACACTTCATTCAAAATATAGCAGCTTATCCTCCACCCAGAAATGTTTTGCACCTCGACGTGAGTATGTGCTGAGGTAACTTATTGCTGGTAGAACCTCCGTCATGTGCTCTGCACCCAGGAACCTTCACCAATATTGATGTCCTGCAACAGTCTTGTTCTCCATGCGAAAAACAGTTTGAGACCGAGATCAACAATAAGCCAAGGGTGGATGTGTTCATTAAAAATGGATGTGTCATGACTGATGTATTAGACATGATTTACACTCAGGCTGTTGCAATGCTTTCCTGTTTCCCCATCAAAGAGCTGGATGTTTATTTCTTCTGCCACAGCATTGAAGCCTTGAGCTCCACAGTGGTGGGGTACGAGCTCCGTGAACCTCTTTAAACCTATCACACCCATCTCACCCGGCTCCACTGGCTCCCGGTCCTCTAGAAGATAGAGTTCGAAATCCACGCCCTCACTTTCAAAGCCCTCCCCAGCCTTGCTCCTCCCTACTTCTGTGATCCGCTAACTCCATTGCTAATTCCGTACGAGGAACTGTTCCACATCTATTGCACTTTAGGTCTGCAATGAGCCGTTTCGAGCAAGTGCACAAGAGTTTTCCCAAATAATTGGAAATTCAGGTTCACGTTTAGATTTTGTTTTAAGTTTAACGTTGATCTTGCTCATTCGTAAGGGGACGGCTACAAAGCTCACTGGCTTTCACAAACGAGGCAGAGGAACCAGTATTCGCTTACAAAATACGCAGTCACCACACTTCAAGATATATTCTGTGAGGCGCTTTGTCGTTATGCACTAAAGTCCAGTGACTGTACACTTGTAACTGAACGTGGCATCCCAATGGCCCACAACAACGTCCCACAAACAGCCAGGAAGCGAGTGACCAATTTTATTTGGGGGCTTGTTGTTGGCCAGGACCCTGGGAAAAACTCTCATCTTTTTTTGGAATAGTGCCCTCGGGGCTTGAACACACAGTTAACGCCTCATCAGAACGACACACAGGCGACAATGCAACAACACCCAGCGCGCGCTGCATTGGAGTTTCAGCGTGGAGGTGGCACGAGCTTCTGGCCCAGTGGCCAGAGTGCGGGCCGAGTACTGACCCAGGCTGCCGCACATTGTTAAAGGATTTAGGTAAGCAGCATCCGTCCCTCAATGAGTGGAATGCAATGCGCACAGGGAGAGAGTACACGTTATTACATTCCAGACATAGAAGTTCCCATGTATAGGTGCCGAACACATATGGCGCTCCCAGTCTGCTTTGGATACTCTTGAGTACAAGATGATGGGTTTCCATTTGTGTAAGACACCTACCTGGCTGACCAAAAAAAAGTATTAAACTGTAGCTACAAGACCTTCCCCTTTCACCTTTCAGTCTGCTGGCTCCAGCATCAGATTTCGGGGGTGGGGTATCAGTTCCTGTCCTACAGGTTTGAGCAGGAGGTGAAGAAACTGGATCTGCCTCAGTGCTGTGGCAAATCTTGTTGGCTGTTGTCTTTCAAAATCCCCGGATAGAAATGCTTGCAAGAGATATACGGCAAAGCTTGAAGATTTGAAGATACACGAAACGGGTGATGCAAATCTTAGCCTTTGGGGTTGGATATTATCTAATTGGCAGTGGGAAAGCATTATGATCTCTCTTTCAGAGACTTCAAGGGGCTAAGAAGCTCAGTGAATCAAAGAAATTCACAGAGCAGAAGGAAGCCATTCAGCCCATCTAGTCTGCATCAGGTCAAGCCATACTTTCAATCGCACTGCCCTCCTCTATCCCCTAATCTCATATGGCTACCAACATCTCTCTGGAAACCCAAATGAACTCTGCCTCTCACGCTTTAGTTGGCAGCGCATTTTTCAACTCTTGAGAAAAAAAATTCTCCTAAACTATCCTTTCGCTCTTCTTTTGACTTACATCTACATGTGATAGTCAGTGACTCCCCTTCCAGTGGAAATAGCATCTCCCTCATAATTTGGTACCGCTCTGTCAAGTCCCACCCCAACTTTGACTGCTTAAGTGAATATAGATCCAACTTCTCCATCTTCCATCATAACGAAATCGGCTTCACTCGACGCCCGGGTCGAGCTCCTTCGAACCAATTCTTTGTTAAGTGCCGTACTCTTCAAATTAACATTTGCAGTATCTTAAACATAAGATACGCCGTCCTAAAATGTATTTGAAGTTACATTTTAAAGTGGAAAGAGCTGTTCTCATAGCATCAGAGTATTATTTGTTTTCAAAAGATAGCAGTCAAATTGAACAGGAGAAGCCTGGAGGGAGGAACTAATTTCCCAACGGAGACTTTGCTCTCAAAACAGTGATTAAAGACAGTGTTCAGTCGGTCAAAATGACTGATGACTGGTGACTTACTTCAGGAAGACACCTCAAAGCGCTTCACAAGATTTTATTGCAAAGTATAGTGACTGTGTATTTTCTAGGGAAGGATTCAAATTTGCCACAATTTTGACCGGCATAAATTGTCCGAAAAAGATTAAATGGAATATGTTGAGAGCAAACACTTGGTTTCAACTCTGTATTGTTACCGGTTATTGTTCATGGGGTTGCGTCTGGCAAACTATAAACGCCTGAGGCCTGAGTGAGCGCCTATAAAATCCAATAAAGCAAAGTGAAACAAAGGTAACAGACACTATCAGTGTAACGCAAACAAGTGACTGTGAATGTGTCCCTCTATCAACACCAACTCACACCTTTGGTAAACAACAGGCTTGATAATGTATTTCCAGCCAATCTCAAACCCCTTCCTGCTCCAGAACTGGTGCCTGCGTCTCTGTGGCACGGATTGTGTTGCTCTATTTGAATCAAAACGGCTGTGAAAAAGCACCTGGACAGAATGTCTCACCAAGCTGTGCCGAGGGGCCTTTTATCGATTGCACGCAATAAATTGTTGTGAACTGCCCTGCTCCCCAGATGCATGATGGTGATATGCATTTCATTTAGAATTTCCGAGGAAGCCATCGGCAGGAGATAAAGATGATGGATGATCTGCATTGCCACTGAGCTCAATATGCACACAGTCAAAAACAGAATTGCAATGACAAGCAGCATTGTTTTGTCTTCAGACCGGCCAAAGAGGATTTGTGTTGGTGGAAGCGGTTGCTTTTATGAGAATTTGGGATCGTTTTTAAAGGCTAATGTGATAATGTGATGAAGTTATGCTTCTGTTTTCATCCTTAGAATTGAATCAGCTGTTTGCTTCAATTGGCACTGCCTGCGATGACAAGAAAAGGTTTGGCCAACCATTTGTTTCTGTTTAGTTTGATGACAAAATTTTCAGTCACTATACTTTACGCCCTAACATCTTCTATCTTTCCAATCTTCGTCTACTCCACTCACCTGCTCGCCCTTGATGCTCGGCTCATTCACGTTTTCTATATACCCCCTAGCCCTACCCACACCATTGGAGCCCAGCCTTTCCAATTCCATGCCCCTCTCTTCTGGAACTCTCTCCTTCGTTCCCCTCCGCCTCCACCCCCATCTCACCCACCTCAAAACCTGCCTCACTGACCTATGGTGACCAATTGGTCATCTCTTCCTTCTCCCATCTGCCCTCCGCCCTCCTCAACGTCTGCCCCTGACACTTTAAAGTGCCCCAGGGATGTTATTTTTCATGAATAGAGTTGTATAAATGCCAAATCGTTGTTTACAGTCAAATTCTGTCAAGGGCTTTGAGACGTCCTCCCAATGTGAAAGGCGTTCTATCAAATGCAAGAATTATTACTACAATTGTGTAGAAACTTACGTTACATTCTTTATCAATGAATTAAACACATCATCACGCCAAATTGTGAGTGGTAATAGTTAATAAACGAATGTATATCGAATCCAGCGTTCTGCCACAACCAACTTTCTGAATTCTGTCCCTCCCTGAACGAAAACAAAAGGCTCAGTCAAACACTTACCTCCTCCAAACATTGCCTCTTTACACCAGTCATTCCAGCAGCGTATTATTCTGTGTCCCCTGTAGGCTGGTTAGGGCAAATGCAAATGGTTCGGGACTTCTTGCCGAAAGCTTACACGCCATTGAAAATATTAAAAAAAATCTTCACAGCAAATTTCTTTCCGGCATTACACCAGTCTCACAGTTGTATTATTTTAAGTACATCAAAAAACTGGTGTAAATTGGATTTGATTCCTGAGGGATGAACATGAGATTGGTCAGTGCAATTTAGGAAACTGGGAATGATTTCAGAAATGCAATGATGTACTCCATTGTTTGTGGCAATAGTATATCTGTTCACTGCAGGGTTGGCCCGCTATCAATTTACATTTAAATACGGTTTGATGAAGTCCGTAGTTCTGGGTGGAAGTTTGCCATTATCGAGATTCTATTTTCTTTAGTCATTGATTCGTGCGTAAAGTTTCAGGTTTACAGGAGCAGAACAACCTTTGACAACAAGACTCGAGACGAACACTGTAGCCGGAGTGCACTTGTGGAGGAAGAAGAGGGATAGTATTGAGCTCGATGTCCTTGTCCTGTTCCACGCTTTATTATATTATATTATATTTATTAAGTGTATCATGGCTTTTGTGTGGGACTATTTGCAGGACATTGCCTTGTGCAAATGGGTTACCTCATTCAGGGAGAAATAGAGTCACTCCACTTCACAGTAAATCCTGTGAAGCTCTTTGGGAGATCCTCCAGACTTAAAAGGCACTGTGCCTTCTACATTGTCCTTCTACCCCAGTCCCCTCTGCCTCGCCCACTCCCTCGCCTCCTTGAAGACCCATCTCAAGACCCTCCTCTTCGACCGTGCTTTCGATCACCCTTCTTCCCCCCCACTCCCCTCCACCCTCCCCGATCCCATCACCCCCAGCTCGGGTCCGAAACACCGACTGTCCAGCGCCTTGGGACGTCCTCCCGACGTGAAAGACGCTTTTTCAAATGTAATTTTATTTTGTTGTTGTTGTAGCAATGTCCCACAAACAGCCATGAAGTAAATGACCAATCTTTTTTTCTGGGGAATTGTCGCCTGGGACAGAACTCCTTTTGCTCAAAGTTTTTTTCATTTAATTTCAGCCCCAAGTCTGAAATGAACTATCTGGGCCTGGACTGCATTTCCATTTGGATTTTTTTTAAAAAATCAGATGTGGAGCATCCTTCCCAGACGATTGAGCACAAACACTGAGAGTAAATGAAGACCTGAGAATTCTGTGCATCTCCACAGTATCACCTTCAAATGTCAGAGGGATCACCACATTCGCATCGTGACATATCTGCTTCCAATATCTGCCATCCTCGATGCCTGTCTGAGTGCCATTGCCAATTTTGTTCCAGTTAATGCTGAATTATGGTGTTTCCAACCCCCTCCACCCGGGAACTGTTCGAACACGTGGCAAACTGATTTTGTGCAAGTTCCTCACAGAGAGGTCAGGTCTAATCGATCCGGTCTTGATTTAAGCCTGTATCCGTGTGATGAAGATACCGCAACCAATCCTTTGCACCACTTGTTTCCCCCCACCTTCCCCACAAAGCAATCTGGCATGAGTACCATCAACCCAACAGGAGCCCCTCTCCCTACCTGCAGTAGGAGGGCTGCCAGTGTGCCTGGGGTGAGTGTTGCAGTGCTGGGGGTGGGGGGGCCTGTATGTGAAACATGGATGGCTAGAAACACCAGGAGTGCATTTCACTCAATCTATGGAAACAGGCAGTCCTACCTGGGATGCTGAGCTACCCTTGGTTCAGATTTAAAGCAATAGATTTTCTCTTAAACGAGTGCTTTCCAGCTATCGGAGGGACAACTGCAGAATTGCGATCTATCGATTGTCAGAGGGTCTGATCCATCGGAATAGGCAGCAAACCCAGATCCTGTTTGCTTCCCATAAAGTTTTAACTTTGAAGTTTCTCTGCAGGTGTTTCGTTAGTCAGTAACCAAGAAAGGGAATGAGTCAGATTAACACCCCCACCCCATTCCCCCCGCCCCGAGACAAGAGGTCATTTCTCATGATCATATATTCACCCCAGCAGAGATCAGCTCGCTCACAAAGGAACGAGGTCTGAGTGTCTCAAAAGCACAGCCGGTGCTCGGTGTAGCCTTCACGTTTCGTAATCACGCCGTTCACACGCGAGAGCAAATAAATCGTCAGCTGGAGAGAGAGAGAGAGAGAGAAAAAAAATCGCTGTTCTCTCCGATACTCAAACTGTCTCGCGGATATATTTTTCAAATCAATGGAATTAGTTGAGGCGGCTTGACTGGGAATTTCTGCATTGGCTCAGTTACTCAAGCAGCTTGCTCCGGGCTGGGTTGGCTCAAGAGAAACTCTGGCGCTGCAGCAGATGTTGTATCTAGTGCAGCATAAGCTTTCAGAATGCACCATTTTGTATTCTCGTGGACGTTTGTGCCGAGATACGGACTTGCTGCCAGCTGTACAGACGCAGTAGCGTCTCCGCTCGGGTCGTCCTTCTCCTCCTCGCTCGGTTCACGCGAGGTGACGCTGTGGTTTGTCTTGTGAAAGCACCAGGACAATGTTGACCCCTCAAATAACTCATCTGTTAATCCCCCCCACCCCACACCCTCCCTCTCCAGGTAGGCACATGCCAGAACTTCTCAGGCTTCCAGATAGCTCACTCGCAACCTCCCGCTCATCGCCAACTTCTCGACCAAATACCCGGTGCGCTGTCGAGACAAGCTACCGTACCCTGACCCTAATTCCAGCAACTCAACACCGTGTTAACTAACGCAGCGGGTACATCGGTAAAGCCACCGATTTTTTTTAAACAAAGGAAAAAAAAAACAATTAACGATTAGAACATTCCTTGCGTTTGGTACAGTGCCTTTTACGTCAGGAGGCCTAAAATCATCTCACGGGCTTTACTATCGAGTGTAGCGACTGTGTATTTTGTCGGTAAAGCTAAGTAAGCAAAGGGGACGAAGCTTGCTGCACTCTTGCCTCAGGATCAGAGGGTTCTGGGTTGAAGGTCCAAGATCCTGAAGGTATTTCAAGTCATTACTCTATCTCCTCCGATTCATTCCACTATTCACGTAAAAGTGATTTGACATACTTTCCATTTCACGGGGAATCCACGCGTGTAATTGAGACGCTCCTTTTAAACATAGCGATGATGCCAGACATACCAAAGCGTGTTGTGCTTCATGGTAAGAACACGCTCCGCTCAGCAGGCTCCCCAGCCTGCCCCATGTCCCCCGCTCCAACAGGACCCACCCTTGGCGGTCGGGCCTTCAGCCTCTAGATCCCCAGCCTTGGGACGTCCTCCCGACATGAAAGGCGCAATACGAATACAATTCGGTATCTTGTACTGCACGGTACAAAACATTGACACAGACCGTATCGTTTCTCATTCACTGCTCACGTGTAAACACCTGTCAAGCCTTCGAATATTTAGCAAACTGAAAGCACGGCCAAATGCCTATTGTGTTCAGAAATAGGCCAGGAACAATCCATCCCCCTTTAATTTTGAAGCTAATTAACTTGCACATTAGGGTTCCCTTTCTAGCCGCCAACAACCTGTTAAGCACTGAGCAGCTATATAGGTCAACTGAATCCGGTCAGCACTAAAGTTTCAGCAGTCGCTGACAGCATGCAATACCTTAAAGACATTACCAAACAATGCACACGACCTGCCATTTGACAGGGACAGTTACGACCGAAAATAAAATATTTATGACCCATCAATTGTACAATTTATCTTTATGCATCTCCTCGATGGATCCAAGTTCCTGGGGATGCAGCAGAAGGATTCCTACAGCCCTTTTGTAAACGCCAGGGACCGAGCGGTGAAGTGGATGTGTGCAAACGAGGGCTTGAGGGCTCTGGCCGACACTAACCTGTTGCTGAGCACCGAGAGTCGGGCTCCCACATGTCTATTTGCCAAAGCCCCTCACCCTGAACCTGGCTGAAGCGGCTGGCGCTGAGTAAGCCTGGAAAGTGGCATTGGACTTGGGACCTTGACAGCATCGAGGTGGCTGGCTTGTCACAAGCTCCTCCGTAACAAAATGGAAAGCTTGTAACATGCCACCACGCTGAAGCCAGATGCCCGACAGACAGCGGAGGAGGAAACTGTGAGGTTTGGAGCGACGGCTGCTGGAAGGCGTGACTTGGGGAGTTCGTCAGTGCTTGGAATCCACCCCGATTAAGCTTCGCACCTCCACCCGGTGGAGCCATCGCTCAATGGGAAGGGATGTTTGTCCGAGCTGCGGGCAGGAAGATGTTGGCAATGCTCTCAAGCATTTCAAGCTGAGCTGTGTTGCCCAGCGGGAGGCCCCACAAGGAGTTCTTGGTAACCACCATCCAACCTTGTGAGGGCTCTAATCCGTGCTTGTCAGATGTCAAATAACCACCCTGGGGCAGACCATCCTTTTTGGGAGATCGGTGAGTGAGATTTCCTTGGAACCGAACTGAACAACAGCCCACCCTCTATTGCAGTCTGGGCAGTTGAGTTCCTGAGCCAGGCAGGTCCGCAGTATTCCAGGGCACCGCTGACAACAGCCCAGCCAGCCTGCCTCACTGACTGGACCGGCCCATCACTGAGCTCAGGGATTCTTCCCACAAAAGCAGCTGTTAACCCTGCAAGCCAAAGCTCCAACAGGTAGGGTGGTCCTAGCTGGAGAAGAGGTGGGAAAGGTTTGCCAGCAATAGCAAGCTGTGCGGTTTTAGCTGGTTAAACTCCAGCGGTGTCGAAAAAACACTCTCTGGGGTCCCCAAGCCTTGGTTCTTGCCAACCTGCGCCTGATAATCTCTAGCATTAGATAAGCAGGAATATGTGTCTCCAGAGAGAGAGAGAGAGAGAGAGAGAGTGCATTCCGTTCCAATAAATATCTCGGGAATTTCCATGCACACGTGGTCTGCATTGAAGTCTCAGTTTGGCTTGGATACTCTTAAACAAGGTGATGGGTTTCCGCATGTGTCAGACACCCGGCTTCCCCCACCACCACCCCCCCACCCAACAACAAAAAAATTACTGCTTCTATTTATCTGCCTACAGACAAATCTTCTGCAAAGATGTTTTCTTTGCTTTGCAAATTAATACAGTATGTAAACAGAAACAAAAAATCTCTCCAGTAATCTTTAACATTTATTCCCTCCTCCCCCTCCCCCCCCCCTTTTAAATGGCCTCAAATCTGCCCGGTGTCAGCCTGGCTCAGTTGATCTCCCTCTCGCCTCGGAGTCATAAGGTTGTGGGCTCAAGTCCTATGTTGGGACTTTGATGTCCCACAGTCTAGGTTGACCTTCCAGTGTCCTGCTTGGGGGGGGGGGGGTGTCTGCATTGGGGGTAACTGCACACTTTACAATAACTTTTGTGAAGTGCTTTCAAAGTGAAAGGCACAATAAATGAAACGGAAGGTTTATCTATTTTGATTTTTTTCCCCCTAACTCCACGTTGAAATAAATGACATCCTGTACAGACACATCCCGTATAACTCTCCAATCTGAAGAGAGAGGCAGAGACTTTTCATTCTCTAAATAAGGGTGAATTTATCGCAACTAATCTTCCCGGCTCATGTCCTGAAAGAATACATGGGGATTGGTTTCAAATCCAAATCTCTTGCAGAGTTGGCTTGTTTTCTCTTCGCCCTCGGTCTCGCTCTCTCTCTCTCTCTCTCCCTCCACGACTCTGTTCCACCTCCTTTTCCCAATCTATCATTTTTAATAACATTACACAAGAAAACAAACTATCAGGGTTCCATCGAGGGCATTCGAAAGCCATGCGATCCAAAAAAAAAAAATCAATTATTGTCTTGGAGACGATGAGACCTGCTACCAGCTTCACTTAATCTGTTGCAGTCTGTCCCAGCTCTAACCCCATTAGCAATTCCTGAGGTGTTAAATTTAAACAGAATTCAGGTTACTGCCAGGGTATTAATAGAAGCGGAGAACAAGAGGGGCTGACAAGAGCTGGAGGATAAATGAGAGAACCATTAGCAAACTCCTAAATGCACCTTGTGCTGTACGATAGGGACGTTCACTTTCATTACCCGCTCTGCTGTCTAACTTCACTCTGGGAATTCACATTTAAAGGTTCTAATTATAGAAGCGCGAGGGTACTGCCAAGGATAACAAATGTTTCTGGAACTTTTTTCATTTTTCTAGACTCCCCAAACTAGGACAGATAGGAGGACAGAGCTCACTCCCGCTGGCCTGCAGCTGATTTTTAAAACAAACTTCGCCTCGATCAAAGCGAAAAGCGCACACACATACACACACGCGCACGCACCGCACCGCGCCCCACGCACACAGCTGAGCATTTCAATTTTTTTGCCGTACAGACTTTCACTCGACCAAGGACTTTCTTATTTGATTTACACTAGAATTCCAGAAATGTGCAGCGCGGGAGGAGAACATTCAGCCCACTGAGTCCACAGCGGCTCTCAAAGCAAGCTGTTCATCCAATCCCACTGCCCTTGCCTTATCCCCATACCCCTTCAGGCCTCTATCTTTCATCTACCTTGTATCTTTCAGACTCATGCAGCACTAATGTGCTGCAGAGAGCGACACGTCCATTCCACACATCTCTCGTGCGGAGATTCTGCAGCACGGCTGGGAGTGCAGACTCCTTGTCCTTGAGCTGACTTCTCGGTAATCTAAAAATGATTGATCAATCTCCTTTTGCACAACGTCAATGGGTGAAAAACTTAACGATATTATCAAATCTTTTCTTCTTTTTTTTGGTGGGGGGAGGGAGGGGGGGGGAGAGGGAGAGGGAGTGATGGACGGAAGTGGAAGTGGAATATTTCTCAAACATCTCACAATAACTATTTATTCTCGGCAGATGTCAAGATGACTCTTCGCAGTCTTGTGATGCGAGGTCACCAGAGGAAAACTCGGTCGAATCAATTCAACGCTTTCATTGGAGGAGAACCCGCTCATACATGTAGAGTGTATGTGTGTACGTATCGCTTTAGAAAGGAGCAAGTTGCTCAGTGACCCAAAAAAGCTCCATCAGAAAGAATATTCAACAAAATGTTTTCGTTCAATATTTCCTCCTCCTGCGCTGTACATGTCTATAATGCGGCAGCTAATTTGCCTTCGCAGGATACGCTGTGTGTTTTGTGGGCAAAACACGGCCGCCAGTTTGCGCACAGCAATGTCCTACAAACAGCCGTGGAGTGAGTGACCAATTATATCCGGGGGAGAGCGGGTGGGGGGAAGGTTTTGTTGGTCAGGTCACCAGGAAAAACTCCCTTCTCTTATTGGGAAGTTGGCCGCCTGTTTAAAGCCCTCCGGGACCTTATCCCGCGTGAAGGGCGCTATATAAATGCAAATTGTTGCGGTTGTCTTCGCACTTGATGGGATGCAATTACATTTCCTCTCGATTGTAGTGGAAGATCCACTGACATCAGAATGTCCCGTCCCTTTGTCAAACACGCAGTTGGCACACTCGAATAGACAGTAAAAATTAACGCAAGTGCAAAGCTGGTTAGTCTAGACAAATTAAAATATATGAGCATCCTGCAGTGACCTCCCTCAGTTTGCACTCCCCACACTTGAAAGATCCTGCGAAGATCATTAAGGCTCTGGTACTTTCAAAGCCGTCTATTAATAACTGCCACTTGAAAAACTGTCAGGGGACACATTAAGCACAACTATTTGCCCTTGTACCCTTCATTTAGAATTGATATGCAATTTTTAATTCACACAAACACCGGCGTCTACCAGTGGTTATACTGCAATTGTTTGACTTGCAGTGTTCAAACCGAAAGCAGTCAATTTTCAAAGGGAGCGTTTCAATTCGCTGCTTCTGTTCTGACACCGCTCACCACTTCACCGTGTAAGAGTTTTACTTGTAAAATGAATTAAATGCCTGCTCCACGCAAGCCAAGAGAACGTGAACGCGAAAAATAGCCCGCTCACAGGGCAGCGACAGAAATAAGATTTCCAGAATCAATTTGTTGTGTTTTTTGCCAGAAAACAATTGTGTTTTCATGTGTTCCTGAGCCCCAACGTGTTGACTGTGTGTGTGCTGCTCTGCACACACACACACAAAAAAAACTGCCCACAACTTGTAAATGTCAAGATCATAGGTCTTGCCCTAACGGAGCCACTCGGAAAAAGTACACAACTGTTTGCTGTAGTTTCATTAGTTTTCATTATTGATTAAAAATTTCATTGATCTGCTTTGTTCGAATGTCGTGCTTCCCACTTGCTATTGTAATTTCATCCTTCACCACAGTCCAGTCAGTATTTGCAAAGGGGATAAAGATACAAACTAGTTCATTGCTAAATAATTCTTCCCCTGAATGTTGGAGACAGCAAAATGAGCCTGGGCAAAATGTTTCCCCCCCCACCCCACCAACATAATAAATTGTTTCAATAATAGAATCGTAGAAATCGAAGCACAGAAAGATGTGATTGAGCACATCATATCTGCGCTGGCACTAAATAACCCACAGGAGCAAGCACAAAATGACCCATAGGACCTACTGTGATCTCAATTTCTCCACATAGCTTTAATGTTGTTTTCCTTTTAAAAACTGTTATGAATTCGGCTCCAACAGACATTCGCGCTAAAGCACTGCGCATTGCAACGACCGTCTGTCTGTACACGTTTCTTTTACCTTACGTGTTAAAACTTGCAGACAGTTCCCCCCACCCGGTGTGTTGAACTCAGTGGAGAAGAGTTCAGTCTCTGCATCGATAATATGGAGTCAGCCTGGCTGTGCAGGTGGTGTCAGCCGGGCTCAGCGTCGGTGAGCCGGGCTCAGCGTCGGTGAGCCGGGCTCAGCGTCGGTGAGCCGGGCTCAGCGACGGTGAGCCGGGCTCAGCGTCGGTGAGCCGGGCTCAGCGTCGGTGAGCCGGGCTCAGCGTCGGTGAGCCGGGCTCAGCGTCGGTGAGCCGGGCTCAGCGTCGGTGAGCCGGGCTCAGCGTCGGTGAGCCGGGCTCAGTTGGTAGCCCTCTGATGTGTTGAAGTCCCAAGTCAGGACTTTCAGTCACAGTCGAGGATGACACACTCCAGTGCATTGCTGGAAAGGCACTGCGTGGTTGGATTGTTGCCTCGTTGGATGAGATGATAAATCGAGGTCTGCCTGTTCAGGGGAACGTTAAAGATGCCATGATACTATTTGCAAAGATAAGGGAGTTTCTCCTGGCCAACAATCGTCCAGATGACAGATCGGCTGACTTATCTCAGCTGTTTGCGAGACATATCTGCATGCAAATTGACTACTGTGTTCGCCCAGAAAAAAACAGTCACTGTACTTCCCAGTAAAACCTGTGAAGGGTTTTGAGACTTCCTGACGCTATAAGGTGCAAATTCAAACGCAAGGATAATTATTGCTATTAGGATTATTATTATATTGTTATTTAGATCCTACACTCAACGTGTATACAATTTTTTGATGCAGGTATGAACGTCTTTCATTATGAATTCAAATTGATTTCCTCCACAAAATATCTTTTTTTTTCCAAACCGGCCTTTTTTTTCATTTTTAAAAAAAGCTTGCTACAAGTTCACAAAAACATTTAAACTACTCACAAGCCAAAGAGGAACCGACATGAGAACCACACACTTATTTATAGATGAAAGATAATAATAATTCTCGAATTTTAGATAGTTTTACAGATAGCAGGCTAAAGGCATGGAGGTTATCTTTTGGTGGCTGAAGAACTTGCATCGTAAAGGTTTCAGATGTCTCCAACTGAAACGGTCCCTGTCCGTACTATTCGAGATACGTTATTTAGAGATGCCAAAGGTAAGCGACAAACATAGATAAACATATTAAGCTACAAATGTATATCTATGCAGATACGGACAGATGGTTTGCAATCGAGCTAACCTCTACCTCGAGAAGCTTTGATAGGTGAGAAAACCAACTTTTGGTTAGGAGAGCAGTCCTTTTGATGCGGCAGTGATAAAAATCTGGAGGATCTAGAGCTTTCTGTGAGTAAAAATCCCTTCCAAAAAAACAATAATAATAATCCAATAATCCAATCAATAATAACTCAATCCACAACTGTTTGTGGGGCACTGCTGTGCGCAATTGGCTAACGAGTTTCGCCCACAAACTATACAGTCAATTCACATTATGGTATATTCTTTGAAGCGCTTTGAGAGGTCTCAATGATGTGATAAGGCTCTATATAAAATGCAAAGATTATTATTACTATTATTATTATTATTAATAACCACAGGCGCTTCTGAACCAATTGGGACAATTAATTGTCAAGAGCAATACAAAATCCTAACAGCGGTAATAGCAATAATGGAAGTATAAAGTCGGGTGAAACTGGTCTGCTTCAGACAGTGGACACTCAAGACAGATGTAATGGGAAATCTCTGAAAGGTATTTAGATTCTTTTTTGCCCCGTGTCCTTGTGGGAGTGCAATTCCACAGGTCGTAAGTCACCCTCCAGTTGTGCATCAATCAAGAGGCCACTGTTCACGTGCGAGGCTTGGCACGAAATGCCAGCAGGCTGTTCAACCTGGGACAAGAGTAATTGCAACCAAACTCAATCCCATTTTCACTTATCACCCACACAAGCACACCATCTCCAGTACAATCCCAATCCAATTTACCTCTCTCTGTTTGACGTCTTTCATGTTGGGAGGATGTCTCGACAGCCCCAGGGTGGGAACCGAAGGGGGTGGGGAGGAGCAAGATGACCAAAAGCACAAGCAAATGTGAGTGTGTGTGTGTGTGTGTGTGCGCGAACGTGCGAGTGGGAGTGTGAGAGTGTGTGCGCGGGAGTGTCCTGAAATGAGTCTTGAATGAGGGAGGGAACAAGTTGGGAGAGATTCCATTATGGAGTTCCAGAGAGCACGGCAGAACGGGTGAAACCTTACCCACCAACGGCAGGACAAATAGGACGGGGGCAATGAAGCAGGCCGACGTTCACTGAGCGAAGGGAATGGCCGGGTAGGGTGTTGTCACAGGAAGTTGCAGAGGTTGGGGTGGGGCCAGATCACAAAGGGGTTGGAGGGTGAGAATGAGGATCTTGATCCGACGGGGAGCCAGTGGAGCTGAACAAGAATAGGTGATAGGCTCACAGAGCTTGGTGCGGGAGAGGACATGGCATGCAGAGTTCTCCGCAGTCTGCAACCAATGCAGAAAAGAGTTGGGGAACTCAGAAAGCAGGGCGATGACACACTCAAGGTCTCAAGGTAAAGGTCTGATGAGGTTTCTCAGCGGTCCAGGGGGAAGAGGTAGCGGCAGAGGTGGGCAATGTTTCTTTTGCGGTGAGGGAACGCTGAACAGGTCAGAGCACGGACGTGGGGTTTCGAGGACAGTTGGGAGCCACACAAGACACCGAGGTTCGCAGAGGCACTGCGAGATGGAGAGAGAGTGCGTCCACACAGGTTGATGCCGTTAGCACCTTATCTCCTCGGGAATCGATGGGAGCCAAAAAGGGGAATCTTGGTCGTGTCGATGTTCAACCAAAGAAAGTTAAAGCTCATCTAGGACTGATTGCCTGACAGTCAATTGGTCAGAACAGCAGTGGTCCTGTAGTCCTTGAAAGAGGTTGCAATGGGCAATATGAGTCACCATGGAAACACTGTCTGAAGCTTTCCTTCCCGAACGCAGGGCACTCAGTTCATTTGTAACACCTGCCATGAGAGCTGAGTGCGGCTAATTCACCACAGCTCTAAATTACAGAATTTTCAAAGAAACATAATTATATTGCAAAATGACACCCTTTCAGTTATGCTATAGACGTAACAAGAAACACTTATTTCGAAGATATCAGAAAAACAAGCGTTTCTTTATTTCAGCCATTCCGGAGCCCTGAACTATACTGAACATCAAAGGAATAATACGTTAGGACACTCCAAGACAGCAGAACGAGAGGACGTAGGTTTAAAGTTGTAGACGGCAATTCCGGGACAGATACCAGGAAGTGTTTCTTCACTCAGAGTGTAATTAACAACTGGAACAGTCCTTTCAAGTGGGACGTTCAACCCTTATGCCTGTTCAGGTGGATGCTAAAAAAAATCCTACGGCACGATTGGTTAAAAAAAGGAAGGGAGTTTCTCCCGGTGTACCGGTCAACAATTCCCCCGGAAAAAAAAGTGGTTCACTTCATCGCTGATTGGATATTGCTGTGCGCAAAATAGCTACCTTGTTTGCCTACAAAACACACAGTCCCTAAACTTCACAGTAAATCCTGTGAAGCCACTTTGAGATGTCCACCCAACGTGAAAGGCAAGGATTGTAGTTTATTGTTTACCGATTTGATGTTTTGCTTCCCTTGTGGGGATGGAAGGGGGAATCAACCGTCCCAAAACGGTCTCGGAGGCTGGTTCAAAAATTTCCACCTCAGTCAAACTAAATGGAATGAGTCCAGGAATGCCAAATAAATCCAAGTGAAGAACATCCTTTGACTCAAGTCAATGATTTGCTGCAGCATCAAGCTAATTCTTACGTGTGCTGGCATCAGCCAACCTTTCCTGGGAAACATCTTCTTCAAACAAAATACTTGTTTACTGAATCCTTTTGAAGCAAGTGAAGTACAACTACCCGCGCTACAACTACCCGCGCCCAGATGTCATGGCATCTAATATTTGTGTTATTTCTTCCCGGGATTCTTTCAGAAGGAACACTGTCACAATCCCTGTCAGCTGACACCAAAAACTCTACTCCAGACATAGACTGAGTCGGAACAAGATTCTCGCGGGGCGACGAGATGTCCTTCAGGTTTTTGGAGGAGACCAACTCCTGTTGCGCGAATTGCATTTCTTATTAAGGAATTCCATTATAAAACTGAACCCAGACGTTATTTCAAGCTGATTCAAACATCCGATTGTTTCAAATGTTCGACGACTGCAATCTTTCGTCGCTTCAGCCCGGGGAGAACGGTCCGGGCACAAAACGAGGTCAATTCCTACAGAGTTAGGACCTGGACTTTCTATCCTAACCTCTCTACTTTACCTCAATACAAGCATTTATCCTACCTTGAAAGGGAATGGCATCTCGGTGATCGGGCTGACCGGAAGTGAGTGAGTGCTGCTTGCAGGGCTCATTTCTGCACTCTGGAAAGAAAAGAAAGGTCATCAAAACACAGGGCTTTCATTTTAATCTCTCTGGGTTCCCGACTACTCCAATATCACTCTCCCCTTAGATAAGTTGATTCATCTAATTAGACTACGTATCAATCCATTCAGGCTTTGCCGATATGAAAATATATATATGCAAATAAAAACATTGTTGGATTCAAAATAATCTGTCAACCATCACACTGCATTTCAGTCTCCTTAATACACTTGCTCTCTTCAATAATCTCACTCCTTCCATGGCTGTTTCTGGGACAGTGCTGTACGCAAATTGGTTGCCGTGTTTGCCTACAAAATGCACACAGTCACATCACTTTACAATACATCTTGTGAAGTGCTTTAAGACAACTCGACGTCTTCACCCAACCCATTTCTGTTTCAGTTTTCATGCAACTCAAATCAATAATCAATGGACTGCTTCCACTGTAATATCTCTTGAAGGTTGTTTAAATTAAATTTACGGGGAGACTGTACGGTGGTGGGGTGGAGAGAGCAGGGAACGTTGGGTAGGTCAAACATTAAATATAATGGAATGTCAGAGGACATCTAATCAATACAATGCAAAATTACATTTGTGTAGCGCTTTTCACATAGGGAGGACGTCCCAAGGCGCTGGACAGTCAGGGATTCGGACCTGAGCAGGGCTGGTTGGGATCAGGGAGGGTGGAGGGCAGGGAAGGAGGCTGAATGTGCGGTGGAAGAGGAGGGTCTTGTGACGTGACTGGATGGGAGGCAAGGGAATGTGGGATGGAGTTCAAAAGGGTGGGGGCAGAGAGGTTGAAAGCCCGAACACTGATGGTAGGGCGAGTTGGGTGAAGCAGGCTGAGCGGAGGGAGCGGACAGGTTGATAGGGGATGCGTATTTACTTTGCTTCCCCGGGACACATATATTGTAGACATTAAAGACATAGTAGTGTCTGGCATTTCATCACAGGAGTTTCAACAAGAAGCACTGCTTTGCACCCCTGGTGTTCTCCATATGGTAAGGCTCGGAATCCCCGAGGAGGCATTTAGAGACGAAGATCCATGTCAGTAGATCTTACAGCGATTCTATTAGCATAATCTGCAAGAGATCATAGTGAATGAATTAAAGGCACAGACCTCAGAAGTCAAACTAATTTACTGAAGTTCACCAAATCGAGCCCCATTGTTGGGAATTTGATCTCCCAGTCTACACAGGCATTCCAGTGCCAAGGGTGCCCTGCATTGCGAAATGTGGTGTCCTTTGGATGAGACGTGAAGCTGAGGTCCCGTCTGCGTGTTCGAGCGCGCATTAAAGATCCCACGGCACGGTTCAACAAGCGAAGGGTGGTTCTCCCAGCGTCTCGGTCAACAGTTGGTTGGATGTTGCAGTGCACAAATCTATTATCATCACACTATTGAGGCCACGCACCTTATAAAAATGTTCAATCGGTTTCTTGCTGTGGACCCTTTGTTTGAAATGAACTGAAGCCCAGTTCAAAAAGTCTTCAGACCGAGGGTCTGTCAGGGCATGACAATTCTTTCAATCAAGGAACAAAGACTTGATCAAAGCAAGACTGCCTACTGGAAATACAAGAGCCTCAGGTCAGCAGCGAGCTGAGTGTAGAAGAACCTGCAAATGTAGGCAGGTGGCCAGGGTTTCAATTTGGATGGCCTCCCTCTGAATAAACACTGAACAACAGCTGTTAAGTAATAACAATAAAAAAAATCCTTGCCTTTGATATAGCGCCTTGTCGCATCTTCGAGACATCTCAAAGCGCTTCACGGAATACGTTGTAAAGTGACCTGGCCTGCATGTGTTTGTGGGAGAAATGGGGCCGCCAATTTCGCACAGCAGCGTCCCACAAACAGTCGTGGATTGAGTGACCGAATTAGTATTATTATTTTTATTTTCTTGGGGAGGGGTTATTATTACTGGAAAAGCGGTCAGCCAATTGACTAACAACCGGATTCCTATTTACTGCTCGGTAAACAGACGCTGTGGAACAAAGTGACACAGAGGCTGCATTAACCCTTCTGATAATTTATAATTTATCCCGGCAGCATTCTTTCTGGCAAATGGGCAGCCTTCCAACTCCCACCCTTTCCAGCTAACTTCGCAAAGCTCACATTGCTAGCCGCCACCTGGTAATACAAACTCCATGCAACGCTGAAAAGATCACAAGGGATAATTTACATAGGGCCTCCGGGGCTTCCATATGGTTTAATCCCACTTTTAAAATGAGTAAACAAATAATGTTGTTTAACACAGAGAGCCCAGCAGTGCTTTCTTCACCAATAGTTTAAAGGCCATCATTACCGGGCTTCTGCTCAGCCTAAGAAGTGTAATATTCGTCTCAAAGATTCTTTTCTTTTCTTTGAAAAAAAATGAAGCACTCGCTGCAATTTGTACTCCTGGGATGGTTATCCCTGTCTAAACACTTCTCTCTGGGTTGGTTTAAGTGAGGAGAGATCCCGACTTCTTACAAAACTCTTTCATAGCTTCAGGCCCCGATTGCCTCCTCGGCTTAGAATTTCGAAGAGAAAAGAACCCAGAGACAGGTGCCTCTCTCAGGTGCCGCTGGTAAGGGGTATGGAGGAGCGCGCGCAGCTCCACCAGGTACTGTATTGTAAGCGCCAAGATGCACCACGCTGAAACCCGTCAGGCAACAGGCAGGGGAATGCACACTGTGATCCATCTAATAATAATAATAATCCTCTCATTTGATACGGCGCCTTATCACGTCTTCGAGACGTCTCAAAGCTCTGCACAGAATATACTGTCGAGTGAATTGACCGCGTATTTTGTGGGAGAAACACGGCAGCCATTTGCGCACAGGGGCGTCCCCCACAAACAGCCGTGGATTGAAGTGACCAATTTAATATTTTTTTTTTCATTTTGTTTTTTTCTCTCCAGTGGATGCAAATTCTAGTCCTTCTGGGATTGGATACTCTTCCAATATTGCAATTGTGTTTTGCCTGAAAAAAAAACAGTCACTACAGTTGCCAGTAAAATCCTATGAACCACAGGAACTATAGCAATTTCTAGCACTGAAGAAGCCTATTCGGTGCATTGTATCCATCGCGAAGCACTTTGAGACGTCCTTCAAATGTGAGCGGTACTATATCAAACGAAAGGATTATTATTATTATTTCCTATCATTAGGATCAAAATGGTGACATTCACAAACCATTTTCTAAGGACCACTCACGCCTTTGATATTTCGCCCCCTAAATTGGCTTTTTATTTCCCCCTTTGCCAGCGCTAAGAAATCACAAATAGCTTTTTATTTTACAAACTGGATATTTTCGAAAGGCACCAACATAATTCAGCGGTATTTGATTTCCTATTTGGGAATATATTGTCATTTCTCCCCCTCGCCCAACCCCTAGCACCGCGTTCTGACCTGTGTGAACAGTTTGACATGCCAGGATAAAAACCTACCCACGTACAAGTGCCTCGGAGCTTCACAGATTTCCATGTTTATGTATTTATTTGTTATAATTACTGTCAGCCACCTAGTTTCCAAAACATCTATTAGGCAAGAGAAAAACACGGAACAGCATGCTTGTGGCAATTTTGGCTCAGAAAAAAATACGAGGCGAATAGCTGAGGACCAACTAGCTGAAGGCGATCGGGTGTTGCCTCTGCCAGATGTTCGATCCGCAACACATCTGTTTCTTTCCCCACAACGAGCAAGAAGGAAGATCATGTGGGTTTCTATTGACCGGAGAAGTGGGGGGGGGGGGGAGGGGGGAGAGAGGAGAGGAGGGGGAGATAACAATAAAAATCCCTTCGTATTTTTTATCTCAAACCGAAGGCACTGAAATAAAAAGAATGGCGACAGACTCAAACATCTACCTGTGTCGCATTCTGAGCTCATCTTTTCGCAGATATTTCAATTGAAGCAGAGCACAAACTCCGTGTACAGGCAAACAGCAGACCACTCATTCCATCGCTTTACTTCAGTTGCTTTCCTCGGTAGGTTATCTCCTGAACCTTATTGTTCACTGAGGGAACATCTATCATCGCGGTATTGTTGGTACTGGAGCACATAGCGCTACCCACTGGTTACAGTCCTTCGGACGGGATCTCATCGGAGCTGAACTGAGTCCATGGTGACGTGGTTGGCAACGGACTATTGGACTTGAGCGTGTTTTCTAATGACAGCCTCGGTAGTCCGGTTCCTGAGCCAGGCCGGCCCACAGCACGCTGGTGACAGGTCAGGCAGCCTGGCTCATTGGCAGGACTTAGAAGGGCAGTGACCGGGTGACAGGGATTCACAGGGTACATTATGAAATGTAGTGACTATTATTTTTTTTTAGGCGAACGCAACAACCACAAATTACAAATGTACAGCACCTTTCACTTCTAAAGTTCTGAACAATCTTGAATTTTAAGGCGGAGACGGTGAGAATATTTGGGCCTCGTGAGTTGTTGAGGGATTCATCGAGGAGGAAAGGAAAGGCACAGTGAACAAGTGATGGTTTGGGGTCTGTGGAAGTTTATGGGTTTGACTGGTTTTCATGTCCGCGTGAAGCCTTCACACACAGTGATGGATAACCTCTAACCCTAAAGGAAACTTGCCAAGGTAGACTGTCCAATTAATTTGTCTCCAAAATAGGATTTTTCTTAACAAACCTTCGCAGCCTTTGCTACATGAGACAGATAGATTGTGTGCAAGGAAAGATGCCCTTAAAAGACTTTGTCAGCCTGGTGTTCTGTGTTTGTTATGCAAAGAGG